>NW_026044093.1:0-300000 GCF_937001465.1 Orcinus orca | reverse complement strand
ATGTCTTATCCAGCTGTGGGTTTATATGTGGTCAATCCAGGTTGCATCACAGCCCCTGAGCAAATTTTGTAAGAATTTTTCTCTCTTTCATTGTTTCTGCATTTTGTTTTTAAAATTTATTTCTATAATGGGGTTTAGCTCATTTTCACTACTGTGTTTGTGCCACTCTGCACACACTTGATTCCCTTATGGAGATATATCAATACATGGGTTTTAAGATTCTTATTACTCAGATATATTTCTCTGCGGTATATAGGGTGTGTTGAGGCCAGTTCATTGAGCAAGGTGTAGATCTTGTCTAATATCTATTTGGTTTATTGAACGGTATCTGTGCTAATTTCAAACTCTGGTTTTATGCATCACCCCACCTCTCCTTTCCCCTTAAGCTGACATAAGTGTGTTTTCTAAATGTGAGACACTGTTCTGTTCTGTAATTCCTTTCTTGTGCAGCCATATTTACCCTCCCTCTATAAGTGATATCTTATGATATGTTTCTTTTTCTGTTTGACTTATTTCAAGTAGTATTATCGGACCTAAATCCACTCTTTATCCTTCTACTAGCCTTATTACCTTGATTTCATGGTGAAGAGATATTCCATTGTACATAAGTACCACATCTTCTTTATCCATTGTTCTCTTTCCTGGGATATTTAAGGTGTACTGAAGTTGAGGTTCTTGTAAACAGAGTAGCCCTAAACTGTGGTGTGCTTGTGTCTTGTTGATTTTTAGACTTCCCTAGATATACTTCCATGATTGGAAGTGTCCTATGCTCTGTAGCTCTGTTTTTTAGATGATTTAGGAACCACCATACACTTCTCCAGAGTGGCTCTCGGCAGTTCACACACTGCCCATCAGCGTATAAAGGCTCCCTGTTCTCCATGGCCTGTCCTGCATTTCTGGTTTTTACAATTTTTTAGGATGGCCCTTTTGACTGGTGGGAAATGAGACTTCTTTGTTGTGCACATTTGCATTGCTTGCTTGCTTCGTTGCCCATAAAGTGCGTATGCGTTTTTTCCTGGATGTAATCAGGAAAAAACGCATACGCCCTTTTGGGCCAACTGCATCATTGTCGAAATTCTGCCGCTTTTCATGTGCTTTAAAGACGAGTCCAATCTATCTCTTGAAATCTGTTTCTTGCAATTCTGTCTTGCATTCAGATCCTCTTCTTTGCCTTACCTCAACATATTTTTGGACGTTAGTTTTCATTTATAACTCTGCAGGTTTGTGAATTGCAGTGACCCTGAGCTCCATTTTTAAGTTGCTGTTTTGTGAGCTGGCCTCAAACTCACAGGATTGCTTCAGGCCCTATTTTGGCTCCGGCGAGGCGGGCTGAGCCTTTTTTCAATTCTTATTCTTAATGGGAAATTAGAGTGATATGTGCCCGTCCAAACCCCTACAACTATTCTCTCATTGGTTCCCCCTCTTCCCGTTCATCCTCCTCACAATTTGCAAAATGTGTGAAACAGAAGTTGAAATGTGCTGATTCTCCAAGTGGGGAGATTCTAAGTAACGTGGCTGGAATGGTGAACAGGAGCACCAGGAGAGGATAAATGAGCTGCATTTTAGACACATCTCCCGATCACATGGTGTACAGTCCTCTGGGTTTTCCATGCATGTTTTAGCTGTAGGAAGATCCCTTGAACCTGCAGATTTGGGACCCATTGAATGGGTACCAGGTAGTATTACTTTAAAGGGTGTGCATTTCCTCACCCAACCTCACATTTCTCTTAGTGCAAACAGTTTCCAGCCTTATGTCTCATCCTGCTGTGGGTCTAGATGTGTTCAATCCATGTTGCATCACCGTCCCTGAGGAAAAGTTGTAAGAGGTTTTCTCTGTCTCTATGTCGTTTATTTTTTTCAATTTATTACTATATTGGTTACAGCTGATTTTCAAAGCTCTGTTTCTTGCTGCTGTACATCCACTTGATTCACGTACAGAGAGACATCAGTAAATTCTTTTTCAGATTCTTACCAGTCGTATATATTCTTTTCCGGTGACTTGAGTGTGCTGAGTGCAGTTCTTTTAGCTACCGTGTGGGCTTTGTTGATTATCAGTTTGGTATTTGGAATGGTATCTTTGCTAATTTCAACCTCCTGGATGATGCCTCACCCCTCCCCACCTTTCCCGTTTAGCAGCCTTATGCGTGTTTTCTACATATTTGACTATGTTTTTGTTTTGTAATTTATTTCATGTGTAGCCATTTTGGATTCCACCTTTAAGTGATATCTTATGATATGTGTCTTTTTCTTTTTGAATTATGTCACTTAGAATGATCATACGTAACTCCTCCGGAGTTGTTACAACTGGCCATAGTTCATTGATTTCCAGGCTGAATAATATTCCACTCTACCTAAGTACCACATCTCTATCCATTTTTTCCCTCCAGAGACATTTAAGTTATATCCTAGTTGAGGATCTTTTAAACAGAGAGGGGGTAAACATTGGGGTGCCTGTGTCCTCTCAATTTTTGTTTTTCCCAAGATATATGCCCATGAGTGCAAGTGCCCTATGCTCTGTAGCTCATTTTTTAGATGGTTTAGTAAACACAATACACTTCTCCAGAATGGCCGTTGGCAATATACATTTCCACTATAAGTCTCACAGGGCTCCCTCTTCTCCTTGCCCTGTCCTGCATTTCTGTTGTTTACGCTTTATGAGGATGGATCTTCTGACTGATGTGAAGTGATATCTTTTGTAGTATTGACTTCCAGTGCCCACCTGTTTGCTTGGCTAAAAAAGTGTATGCCCTTTTCTTGAATATATACAGAAAAAAACGCATACACCCTTTTTGGCCAACTGCAATGTTGGCAATGTTTAGCTCCTTTTCTTGTGCTTAATGGCGAGTCCTTTCTACCTCCTCAAATCCCTTTCCTGCCATTCTCCCTTGCTTACAAGTCCTTTTCTCTGACTTTCCTCAAGACATTTTTCAGTGATGGATATTTTCAACTCTGCAGTTTCGTGAATTTTACTGCCCCTGAGTTCCATTGTTCAACTTGTGTTTATGGGAACTGGCCACAAAGCAGCGGGATTTCCTCAAGCCCTATACTGTTTCCATGGGCAACCCTAGCCTTTGGTCAGTTCGTCTTCCTGATTGGAAATTAGAGTGACATGTGCCTGTCTGAACACCTAGGACTTGTCTCTCATTGTTCTTCATCCTTCCGCTTCATCCTCTGGACAAATTCCAAACTGTACACAACAGGATGTTGACAGTGCTGACATCTCCAAGTGGGGAGACTGTTAGTAAAGACGCTGGAGGGGTGAACCCGAGCACCAGGAGATGAGGAGATGAGATGCCTTTTCCAAACTCTTCCCGATCAGACGGTATACCATCCTCTGGGTGTGACAGACATGTTTTAGCAGTAGGAAGAGTGCCATTCATGTAAGGAGAACATCAGGGCTTTTTCAAAATCAGTGTCTCCCCGAAACACAAACTGGGGAATTTTTTAAGCTACGGCTACACATATGTTCATTAAGGGCCTTGGGAAGTAGGCAGAGTCCAAACTTTAGATGATTGAAGTCTTCAGGGTCAGAAGCACTCACCACCAGCTTCCCTTAGGTTACACTTTAACTGTCATTGATAGATGATGTCAATAAAAATATCTATTCTTTTTCAGATTATTTCCCCTTATAGCTTATTGCAAAATGTTGAGTGTATTTCCCTGTGCTATACAGTAGTTCCTTGTTGATGATCTATTTTATACATAGCAGTGTGTATGTGTTAATCCCAAACTGTTAATTTATCCCTCCTCCCACCTTTCCCCTTTGGTAATAATAAATTATAAGATTTTATACTTCTCAGAAATGGGGGAGCTGAAAGAGAGGTATCATTTTCAATGGAAAAGCATTTAAAACAAGATTGAAGCTTTAACCAAGATTATTATATGTACATCCTTGGAAAGAAATCACTTCGTTTCTCTAATATTGACCTGACAAATAAGACAAACCTTTTCACTGAACTTGCTTATAATAAAGTGATGGAAATATCAAATGGAAGTGTTAGAAACATCTTATTTTACCCGAGCCTTATACACTGTTCTATGTTAACTACAGTTTGGCTCACACATCTGTTCATTGAGGTTACAATAGTCTCAATTTCTGTTACTGATCCTCCAGAGTGGACCCCAACAAGTGTCCCCCTGCCCAGTATCATTGGGGCCAACAGATCGAGACTGAGTTTGGTTCACAAGCAAAGGAAACTTTATATTTTGATCAGAGAATGGAGAGGTGAGAGCATGCACTACCCCCTGGGCTGTGGGCTGGGCTGCTGTGTAGAGATCCTGTCAGAGTCAGTGGGAGGGAGGGGGCGGAGCTCTCGAGGGCCAGGTTGGCTGCAGCTCAGGCTCTGTATCGCGGAGTCTGCACTGGGCCCCAGGAGCTGAGGTGTCGTCCCAGCCATTCTGCACTAGGAAATCTGGTCTGAAGTGCCGGGTGTGGAACCTCTGCATGCGGGACCCTAGGAGCACATGAAATTAGACAAAGCACAAAGGATAAAAACGGTTAGACTTGACTTTATTGCCCAGATTCTATTTTTATCTCCCAGGGATTTTTAATGGGCTTTGCTGGGGACAAACCCCTCCTCTGCCTTTTGTCCCATTCCTCATTCTTGGAGTGCTGAGGGTGCAGACCCTTCTTCTGTAACTGCTGAGTGCTGAGTTGGGAGCCCTCATACCCGGGGGCGAGGGTCAGAGCTTCTCCCCAGCAGCCTCCAGGTGACGTTGATTGTCCCCAGGCCCCCTGCCTCCCTGCTCGTCCACCTGAGCACCAGCATTGGAAGTGTTATAGATTCTAATGACCTTTAAGGGTCCAGGAAAGAGATGTGCAGAGACGCTGTGGGGGCCGGTTTCACCCCGCCCCACATTTGTTCAGCCACCTTAGGCTGACCGTTTCTGCCCGCCTAGATGCTCTGACCAGTAGTCTGCGCTTTCTTCAATTAGGCCCCTGAATTAACGTACAAACAGCACCAGGTGTCAGAGCCCTGCCCGCTCAACTCCCAGACAGTCCAGGGTCAGTGGTGATCAAGGACCATGATGGCCACTGAGTCAACAGCCTTTTGAAGTAAACAGGAGTCCAGCCAGTCTTATTGGCCACCATCATCACGGTGTCTGTAGGCTTTTCTATGGTGACAGTGTGATATACGGTTCCCCCGCCAAGATTATTAGCTCCCCTCTGGGTGCAGTAAGTCCTGCAAGCAGTAGTCTACTCTTTTGGGACACACTCTTGTTGTTTTATGAGAGAAACTCCAGGTCAAGTGATGTTCACATGAGTCGTCATGGTGCCCTGTTGCCCCCGGTTATCTCTCTGGATGTTGAAGTTGGAAGGCCTCCTCACTCGAGGTTGGTGTGCCCACAGAGCGAACCCTGAAACTTCAGGGCATGGTTGGTGGTTAGGATCACCACGTGGGGTCCTTTTCCCTTAGGAGGGAGGTGGCCTTTGGGGCTGCTGATTTCCAGGTTTTTAGATACCGCCAGTATCTTGGCCAGATGTGGCAGTTGGCCAAGCCCCTTGGTGACTGTAGTTTATCCTACCTGGATGGCATTCTTGCATTGTTCCATTTCAAGTGGTCCCAGTTTTTGCACTAATTCTCCAATGGCGATTCACCTTTCACTGGGAATGTAAAGGTCAAAGGGTTTAGCTAAATTAGGGAGTTCCAGGGCAAGTGTCTGAATTGACTGCTCTTTCCATTCTTGAAAGGCCACTTCTGGATTCTATTCAACAGGATCATCATCTTTTCCTTTCAGTGTTTCATATAGAGGCCCAGCTAGTAGACTGTAGTTAGGGATCCAGAAGCAGCAAACCCTGGTCTCCCCAAGAACCCCTAAGCTGTCTTCTAGTTTTAGAAAGGGGTAAGGCTGAAAATGGTTTCTTTCCTTTCCTGGGATGGGCTTCTCCGACCTTCTGTGAGAATGAAGCCCAGGCAGGTCACCGCAGTCTGTGATATTTGAGCTTTTTCTTGGACAACTTCTATCCTTTATTGGCTTGGTAGTTCAGAGGCCTCCTTAGTAGGGCTGGTGATCAGAATGTCGTCTGTGTACTGAAGGAGCGTTTCCTTTTCCAGAGGTAGATCTTTTAGGTCTTTAGCTAAGCTTTCCCCAAAGATGGTGTGGGAATTTTTGCACCCTTGGGGCAAGACGGCCCGGAAGTATTGTTTTAGTTGTATGTTGAGTCCTGCCACTCACAAGCCAAAATTTCTTGTGACTCTGGGACTAATGGAATACAAAAGAAGGCATCATTGAAGACTAATACAGAATACCATGTCCTGGTGGTTGGTAGAATGACCAGCAGGGTGTAGGAATTAGGAGCAGCTGGAGGTATATCCTCGGTGGCTTCACTGACTGTCCTGACATCCTTTACCAGGTCCCCAGCAGCCCATGGGGCTCTCGTGGTCAGACCAATCCCAGAATATGGAGCTCACCTGGGCAGGTACCCCACCCCCACCCCAGCCCACGGGGCTCTCGTGGTCAGGCCCCTCCCAGGATACAGAGCTACCCTTGCAGGTACCGTGGCAGGGCTGGGCACACAGGAACCGTGCACATAGCCCTCATTGCAGAGCACCCCCAGCTCACCTGTCGCTCAGAGCTGACACAGAGCACCTCAGAGCAGGACTTGAACTAACAAACAGCAGCTGCGACAGGTCTGTGACCCTGGGCATCACTCTGTGCGGCCTCCCTCCACCTGGTCTTCCAGAGACTTCCACTGCACCCGGGGCACCAGGCCTCTGTCTCCAACCACCACCCACCCCTCCTCTCCCTGACTCCTGGGTTCCTCTCATTAGGAGAGGGTTTTCTTGAAGTTATCTCCCACTCATGGGCCAGATAAAATGATTAGAAAACAAGCCAAAGCTGCAGCCCCTTGTCTATCCTGACTCTCAGGAGCCCACACCTGTTCCTTGGACCTGGCCGGTTCAGCAAGTTCCATTTTCTGCAACTGTGAGCCCCTGAGGGGTGATGATTGGCTGACCTGGGCAGCCTTACCGTGCCGGCCAGCCCTCCCCAGGTGTGCCTGGGTTGAGATCAATATAAATACCACTCCAGGCAGCAAGAGGCCCTGCAGCCGTGCCTGACGCCATTTTCTCTGCCCTGTCAGCAGTCTCGGGGCTGGGCTGGTGGGAGGGAGTGAGAGGCCATGGCTTTGTGGGTGGCCCAGTGTGAGTGGGGCTCTGCTGGACTTTCTGCAGCAGTTGCCAGGCTGCCACCTGCTAAAGAAGAGGATGTGTCACCTATACCTGCTGCTGGAATTTCTCCCTGGGCAGAGGTGAGGAAGGAAAGAAGCAGTGGGGGCAGGGACAGGATGGGTATCTCAGGCAGGGAAATGGAAATCTTCCAGAAGAGCACCCAGGGCCAGGACCATCCTGGCTGGCCTGCAGGCACCAAGTCGGCCGGCATGCTGTCACTCGTGTGGCTCTATGGCCCTTCCTCTAGGCTTTCAAGTCCTTGTATATATTCAGGTGTTTTACCTGGGACGGGTGGGAATAGTTCAGCAGCAACTGGCCTGGGGCTCAGCTCACGTTTACGCACAGATGCCTCGGCACGGTGCCCCAGCTTTGCAATGAGGACGCTTGTTGCGTGGGGGCTGCTGGCTGAATGGGAGACGATTCCCCACCACTGACCAACTTCAGAATTGTTTACAACTGGAGCAAGTGCCCTGATACGGTTTTCCTCTGTGGAACTGGTGGGTTCTGTGTTTTTTTTCTCTTTTTCGTTTTTGGTTCAAGGTAGATTTTATTCCTCTTTTTTGTATTTACAGATATAAGCATGGAAATAATTTATTCATATAAATACATGTATGTGAAGGGAATAATTGTTTTTTCTGTTTTATTTTTTAAATTTTATTTCTTTTTAATTTTGAATTTTATTTTATATTTTTATACAGCAGGTTCTTATTGGTTACCTATTTTATACGTATAAATGTATACATGACAATCCCAGTCTCTCAACTCCTCCCACCACCACCCCCCCAACAGCCTTCCACCCTTGTTGTCCATACGTTTGTTGTCTACATCTGTTGCTCTATTTATGCCTTGCAAAATGGTTAACCTGTACAGTTTTTCTAGGTTCCACATATATGCATGAATATACAAGATTTGTTTTTCTCTTTCTGACTTACTTCACTCTGTATGACACACTCTAGATCCATTGACGTCTTGACAAATGACCCAATCATTCCTTTTCATGGCTTAGTAATATTCCATTTTATATATGCCACAGCTTTATGCATTCGTCTGTCTGTGGGCATTTAGGTTGCTTCCATTACCTCGATATTGTAAAGAGTGAGGCAATGAACATTGCGGTGAATGTCTCTTTTTGATTTATGGTTTTGTCTGGGTATATGTCCAGAACTGGGATTGCTGTATCATATGGTAATTCTACTGTTAGTATCTTAAGAAACTCCATATTGTTCTCCATAGTGACTGTATCAATTTATATTCCCAACAATAGTGGAAGAGGGTTCCTTTTCTCCACACCCTTTCCAGCATTTTTTGTTTGTAGATTTTCTGATGATGCCCATTCTACCAGGTGTGAGGTGATACCTCATTGCTGAGTCCATTTCCTTGAGAAAGGGGTAGGTCTTGTCTATTAAATATTTGGCTTATGGAACGGTATCTGTGCTAATTTCAAACTCTGGTTTTATGCAGCACCCCAACTCACCTTCCCACTTAAGCAAGCATAAGTTGGTTTTCTAAATTTGAGACCGTGTTCTGTTTTGTAAATCAGTTCATGTGTAGCCAAGTTCTCATTCCATGTATTAGTGGTACCTTATGATGTTTCTTTTTCTGTGTGACTTTTTTCACTTAGAATCACCGTGCCTCAATCCACTCATTATGCTGGTACGGGCCTGGTGACATAGTTTTCATTGCTGAGAGGTATTCTGTTGTACGTAAGTACCGCAACTTCTTTATCCATTATTTGTTCTCTGGCATATTTAACTTGTGCTGCAGAAGAGGTTCTTGTAAACAGAGCCGTCCCAAACTTTGGGGTGGCTGTGTCTTTTTGATTTTAATTTCCCTTATCTATAGGACCATAAGTGGAAGTGCCCTAGGCTCTGTTGCTTTGTTTCTTAGATGTTTCAGGAAACACCATACACTTCTCCCGAGTGGCTGTTGGCAATTTACATCCCGCCCATCAGCATAACAAGGCTCCCAGTTCTCCATGGCCTGTCCTGCCTTTCTGGATTTTACACTTTTTTCAGATGGCCCTTTTGACCGGGGGGAAGTGAGACTTCATTGTAGTGCAGATTTCCTTTGCAAGCTTGCTTGGTTGGCCAAAAAGGGCGTATGCGTTTTTTCCTGAATATATTCAGGAAAAAACGCATACGCCCTTTTTGGCCAAGTGCATCCTTGTCCACGTTCTGCCTCTTTTCCTATGCTTTAAATGCAATTCCAGTCTACCTCCTGAAATCGGTTGCCTGCAATTCTGGCCCGCTTTCAAGTCCTCTTGGCAGCCTTACTTCAGTATACTTTTGGACGATAGCTGTCATTTATAACTCTGCAGGTTTGTGAATTACAGTGCCCCTGAGCTCCTTTCTTCAACTCGCTTTCTTGTGAGCTGGCCGCAACACCGCAGGATTGCTTCAGGCCCTAATCTGGTTCCAGCACGGCATGCTGAGCCTTTGGTTAATTCCTCTTCCTGGTGGGAAATGAGAGTTAAATTTGCCCGTCCAGACACCTCCTGCTAGTCTCTCATTGGTTCTCCTTATTCCTGTTCATCTGCCGCAGAAATTGCAAACTGGGCCAAACAGGAGGTTAAAGGCACTGACTCTCCAAGTCGGCAGAGCATTAGTAAAGCGTCTGGAATGTTGCACCCGAGTACCAGGGGACGAGAACTGAGACATATTGGAACACGTATCCCGATCACATGGTTGATCATACTCTGGGTTCCACATGCATGTTTTAGCTGAAGGAAGAATCCCTTAAACCTGGAGAGTTGAGACCCGTGGAATGGGTACCATGCAATATGACTTCAAAGGGTCTTCATTTGCTCACCGAACCTCTCCAATCCTATCACTGCTGCATTTATGCCCCTGTACACATGGCTGATTCTCTTTCGGAGACATAGCAATCCATAGGTTTTAAGATACTTACTAGTCAGGTACATACATTGGCGTTTAATATGGGGTGTTGAGTCCATTTCGTTGAGCAAGGAGTAGCTCTTGTCTAATACATAAGTGGCTTAAGGAACTTTATCTGTGCTCATTTCAATCTCTGGTTTTATGCAGCACCCCAACTCACCTTTCCCCTTAAGCAAGCATAAGTTGGTTTTCTAAATTTCAGACCCTGTTTTGTTTTGTAATTCAGTTCCTGTGTAGCAAGTTTACATTCCGTGTATTAGTGATATCTTATGATGTTTCTTTTTCTGTGTGACTTATCTCAGTTAGAATCATCATACCTGAATCCACTCATTATGCTGCTACGGGCCTGATGACGTAGATTTCATTGCTGAGTGATATTGCATTGTACGTAAGTACCAAAACTTCTTTATCCATTTTTTGCTATCTGCGATATTGAACTTGTACCGTAAACGAGGTTCTTGTAAACAGAGCCGTCCCAAATTTTGGGGTGGCTCTGCCTTTTTGATTTTAATTTCCCTAAGCTATAGGACCATAAGTGGAAGTGCCCTAGGCTCTGTTCCTCTGTTTTTTAGATGTTTCAGGAAGCACCATACACTTCTCCCCAGTGGCTGTTGGCAATTTACATCCCGCCCATCAGCATAACAAGGCTCCCAGTTCTCCATGGCCTGTCCTGCCTTTCTGGATTTTACACTTTTTTCAGATGGCCCTTTTGACCGGGGGGAAGTGAGACTTCATTGCAGTGCAGATTTCCTTTGCAAGCTTGCTTGGTTGGCCAAAAAGGGCGTATGCGTTTTTTCCTGAATATATTCAGGAAGAAACACATACGCCCTTTTTGGCCAAGTGCATCATTGTGGACGTTCTGCCTCTTTTTCTATGCTTTAACTGCAATTCCAGTCTACCTCCTGAAATCGGTTTCCTGCAATTCTGCCCCGCTTTCAAGTCCGCTTGGCAGCCTTACTTCAGTATATTTTTGGACGATAGCTGTCATTTATAACTCTGCATCTTTGTGAATTACAGTGCCCCTGAGCTCTTTTCTTCAACTCGCTTTCTTGTGAGCTGGCCGCAACACCGCAGGATTCCTTCAGGCCCTAATCTTGTTCTGGCACGGCCCGCTGAGCCTTTGGTTAATTCCTCTTCCTGGTGGGAAATGAGAGTTAAATTTGCCTGTCCAGACACCTCCAGCTAGTCTCTCATCGGTTCTCCCTATTCTTGTTCATCTTCTGCAGAAATTGCAAACTGGGCCAAACAGGAGGTTAAAGGCACTGACTCTCCAAGTCGGCAGAGCGTTAGTAAAGCGTCTGGAATGTTGCACCCGAGTACCAGGGGACGAGAACTGAGACATATTGGAACACGTCTCCCGATCACATGGTTGATCATACTCTGGGTTCCACATGCATGCTTTAGCTGAAGGAAGAATCCCTTAAACCTGCAGAGTTGAGACCCGTGGAATGGGTACCATGCAATATGACTTCAAAGGGTCTTCATTTGCTCACCGCACCTCTCCAATCCTATCACTGCTGCGTTTATGCCCCTGTACACACGCTTGATTCTCTTTCGGAGACATAGCAATCCATAGGTTTTAAGATACTTACTAGTCAGGCACATTCTTAGGCATTTAATATGGGGTGTTGAGTCCATTTCGTTGAGCAAGTAGTAGCTCTTGTCTATTACATATTTGGCTTAAGGAACCTTATCTGTGCTCATTTCAATCTCTGGTTTTATGCAGCACCCCAACTCACCTTTCCCCTTAAGCAAGCATAAGTTGGTTTTCTAAATTTCAGACCCTGTTTTGTTTTGTAATTCAGTTCCTGTGTAGCAAGTTTACATTCCGTGTATTAGTGATATCTTATGATGTTTCTTTTTCTGTGTGACTTATTTCAGTTAGAATCATCATACCTGAATCCACTCATTATGCTGCTACGGGCCTGATGACGTAGATTTCATTGCTGAGTGATATTGCATTGTACGTAAGTACCAAAACTTCTTTATCCATTTTTCGCTTTCTGCGATATTGAACTTGTACCGTAAACGAGGTTCTTGTAAACAGAGCTGTCCCAAACTTTGGCGTGGCTGTGCCTATTTGATTTTAATTTCCCTAAGCTATAGGACCATAAGTGGAAGTGCCCTAGGCTCTGTTCCTCTGTTTTTTAGATGTTTCAGGAAGCACCATACACTTCTCCCCAGTGGCTGTTGGCAATTTACATCCCGCCCATCAGCATAACAAGGCTTCCAGTTCTCCATGGCCTGTCCTGCCTTTCTGGATTTTACACTTTTTTCAGATGGCCCTTTTGACCGGGGGGAAGTGAGACTTCATTGCAGTGCAGATTTCCTTTGCAAGCTTGCTTGGTTGGCCAAAAAGTGCGTATGCGTTTTTTCCTGACTATATTCAGGAAGAAACACATACGCCCTTTTTGGCCAAGTGCATCATTGTCGATGTTCTGCCTCTTTTCCTATGCTTTAAATGCAATTCCAGTCTACCTCCTGAAATCGGTTTCCTGCAATTCTGCCCCGCTTTCAAGTCCGCTTGGCAGCCTTACTTCAGTATATTTTTGGACGATAGCTGTCATTTATAACTCTGCATCTTTGTGAATTACAGTGCCCCAGAGCTCTTTTCTTCAACTCGCTTTCTTGTGAGCTGGCCGCAACACCGCAGGATTCCTTCAGGCCCTAATCTTGTTCCGGCATGGCCCGCTGAGCCTTTGGTTAATTCCTCTTTCTGGTGGGAAATGAGAGTTAAATTTGCCCGTCCAGACACCTCCAGCTAGTCTCTCATCGTTTCTCCCTATTCCTGTTCATCTTCCGCAGAAATTGCAAACTGGGCAAAACAGGAGGTTAAAGGCACTGACTCTCCAAGTCGGCAGAGCGTTAGTAAAGCGTCTGGAATGTTGCACCCGAGTACCAGGGGACGAGAACTGAGACATATTGGAACACGTCTCCCGATCACACGGTTGATCATACTCTGGGTTCCACATGCATGCTTTAGCTGAAGGAAGAATCCCTTAAACCTGGAGAGTTGAGACCCGTGGAACCGTTACCATGCAATATGACTTCAAAGGGTCTTCATTTGCTCACCGCACCTCTCCAATCCTATCACTGCTGCGTTTATGCCCCTGTACACACGCTTGATTCTCTTTCGCAGACATATCAATCCATAGGTTTTAAGATACTTACTAGTCAGGCACATTCTTAGGCGTTTAATATGGGGTGTTGAGTCCATTTCGTTGAGCAAGGTGTAGCTCTTGTCTATTACATATTTGGCTTAAGGAACTTTATCTGTGCTCATTTCAATCTCTGGTTTTATGCAGCAACCCAACTCACCTTTCCCCTTAAGCAAGCATAAGTTGGTTTTCTAAATTTGAGACCCTGTTCTGTTTTGTAATCCAGTTCCTGTGTAGCCAAGTTTACATTCCGTGTATTAATGATATCTTATGATGTTTCTTTTTCTTGTGACTTAATTCAGTTAGAATCATCATACTTGAATTCACTCATTATGCTGCTACGGGCCTGATGACATAGATTTCATTGCTGAGTGATATTGCATTGTACGTAAGTACCAAAACTTCTTTATCCATTTTTCACTTTCTGCGATATTGAACTTGTCCCGTAAACGAGGTTCTTGTAAACAGAGCTGTCCCAAACTTTGGGGTGACTGTGTCTTTTTGATTTTAATTTCCCTAAGCTATAGGACCATAAGTGGAATTGCCCTAAGCTCTGTTGCTTTGTTTCTCAGATGTTTCAGGAAACACCATACACTTCTCCCAAGTGGCTGTTGGCAATTTACATCCTGCCCATCAGCATAACAAGGCTCCCAGTTCTCCATGGCCTGTCCTGCCTTTCTGGATTTTACACTTTTTTCAGATGGCCCTTTGACCGGTGGGAAGTGAGACTTCATTGTAGTGCAGATTTCCTTTGCAAGCTTGCTTGGTTGGCCAAAAATGGCGTATGCGCTTTTTCCTGTATATATTCAGGAAAAAACGCATACGCCCTTTTTGGCCAAGTGCATCATTCTCGACGTTATGCCTCTTTTCCTATGCTTTAAATTCAATTCCAGTCTACCTCCTGAAATCGGTTTCCTGCAATTCTGCCCCGCTTTCAAGTCCTCTTGGCAGCCTTACTTCAGTATATTTTTGGACGATAGCTGTCATTTATAACTCTGCATCTTTGTGAATTACAGTGCCCCAGAGCTCTTTTCTTCAACTCGCTTTCTTGTGAGCTGGCCGCAACACCGCAGGATTCCTTCAGGCCCTAATCTTGTTCCGGCATGGCCCGCTGAGCCTTTGGTTAATTCCTCTTTCTGGTGGGAAATGAGAGTTAAATTTGCCCGTCCAGACACCTCCAGCTAGTCTCTCATCGTTTCTCCCTATTCCTGTTCATCTTCCGCAGAAATTGCAAACTGGGCAATACAGGAGGTTAAAGGCACTGACTCTCCAAGTCGGCAGAGCGTTAGTAAAGCGTCTGGAATGTTGCACCCGAGTACCAGGGGACGAGAACTGAGACATATTGGAACACGTCTCCCGATCACACGGTTGATCATACTCTGGGTTCCACATGCATGCTTTAGCTGAAGGAAGAATCCCTTAAACCTGGAGAGTTGAGACCCGTGGAACCGTTACCATGCAATATGACTTCAAAGGGTCTTCATTTGCTCACCGCACCTCTCCAATCCTATCACTGCTGCGTTTATGCCCCTCTACACACGCTTGATTCTCTTTCGCAGACATATCAATCCATAGGTTTTAAGATACTTACTAGTCAGGCACATTCTTAGGCGTTTAATATGGGGTGTTGAGTCCATTTCGTTGAGCAAGGTGTAGCTCTTGTCTATTACATATTTGGCTTAAGGAACTTTATCTGTGCTCATTTCAATCTCTGGTTTTATGCAGCAACCCAACTCACCTTTCCCCTTAAGCAAGCATAAGTTGGTTTTCTAAATTTGCGACCCTGTTCTGTTTTGTAATCCAGTTCCTGTGTAGCCAAGTTTACATTCCGTGTATTAATGATATCTTATGATGTTTCTTTTTCTTGTGACTTAATTCAGTTAGAATCATCATACTTGAATTCACTCATTATGCTGCTACGGGCCTGATGACATAGATTTCATTGCTGAGTGATATTGCATTGTACGTAAGTACCAAAACTTCTTTATCCATTTTTCACTTTCTGCGATATTGAACTTGTCCCGTAAATGAGGTTCTTGTAAACAGAGCTGTCCCAAACTTTGGGGTGGCTGTGTCTTTTTGATTTTAATTTCCCTAAGCTATAGGACCATAAGTGGAATTGCCCTAAGCTCTGTTGCTTTGTTTCTCAGATGTTTCAGGAAACACCATACACTTCTCCCAAGTGGCTGTTGGCAATTTACATCCTGCCCATCAGCATAAAAAGGCTCCCAGTTCTCCATGGCCTGTCCTGCCTTTCTGGATTTTACACTTTTTTCAGATGGCCCTTTTGACCGGTGGGAAGTGAGACTTCATTGTAGTGCAGATTTCCTTTGCAAGCTTGCTTGGTTGGCCAAAAATGGCGTATGCGCTTTTTCCTGAATATATTCAGGAAAAAACGCATATGCCCTTTTTGGCCAAGTGCATCATTCTCGACGTTATGCCTCTTTTCCTATGCTTTAAATGCAATTCCAGTCTACCTCCTGAAATCGGTTTCCTGCAATTCTGCCCCGCTTTCAAGTCCTCTTGGCAGCCTTACTTCAGTATATTTTTGGACGATAGCTGTCATTTATAACTCTGCAGGTTTGTGAATTACAGTGCCCCTGAGCTCCTTTCTTCAACTCGCTTTCTTGTGCGCTGGCTGCAACACCGCAGGATTGCTTCAGGCCCTAATCTGGTTCCGGCACGGCACACTGAGCCTTTGGTTAATTCCTCTTCCTGGTGGGAAATGAGAGTTAAATTTCCCCGTCCAGACACCTCCAGCTAGTCTCTCATTGGTTCTCCCTATTCCTGTTCATCTTCCGCAGAAATTGCAAACTGGGCCAAACAAGAGGTTAAAGGCACTGACTCTCCAAGTCGGCAGAGCGTTAGTAAAGCGTCTGGAATGTTGCACCCGAGTACCAGGGGACGAGAACTGAGACATATTGGAATACGTCTCCCGATCACACGGTTGATCATACTCTGGGTTCCACATGCATGCTTTAGCTGAAGGAAGAATCCCTTAAACCTGGAGAGTTGACACCCGTGGAACCGTTACCATGCAATATGACTTCAAAGGGTCTTCATTTGCTCACCGCACCTCTCCAATCCTATCACTGCTGCGTTTATGCCCCTGTACACACACTTGATTCTCTTTCGGAGGCATAGCAATCCATAGGTTTTAAGATACTTACTAGTCAGGCACATTCTTAGGCATTTAATATGGGGTGTTGAGTCCATTTCGTTGAGCAAGGAGTAGCTCTTGTCTATTACGTATTTGGCTTAAGGAACTTAATCTGTGTTCATTTCAGTCTCTGGTTTTATGCAGCACCCCAACTCACCTTTCCCCTTAAGCAAGCATAAGTTGATTTTCTAAATTTGAGACCCTCTTCTGTTTTGTAATCCAGTTCCCGTGTAGCCAAGTTTACATTCCGTGTATTAGTGATATCTTATGATGTTTCTTTTTCTGTGTGACTTATTTCAGTTAGAATCATCATACCTGAATCCACTCATTATGCTGCTATGTGCCTGATGACATAGATTTCATTGCTGAGGGATATTGCATTGTACGTAAGTACCACAACTTCTTTATCAAGTTTTCACTTTCTGCGATATTGAACTTGCACCGTAACGAGGTTCTTGTAAACAGAGCCATCCCAAACTTTGGGGTCGCTGTGTCTTTTTGATTTTAATTTCCCTAAGCTATAGGACCATAAGTGGAACTGCCCTAGGCTCTGTTGCTTTGTTTTTTAGATATTTCAGGAAACACCATACACTTTTCCCGAGTGCCTGTTGGCAATTTACATCCCACCCATCAGCATAACAAGGCTCCCAGTTCTCCATGGCCTGTCTTGCCTTTCTGGATTTTACACTTTTTTCAGATGGCCCTTTTGACCAGGGGTAAGTGAGACTTCATTGTAGTGCAGATTTCCTTTGCAAGCTTGCTTGGTTGGCCAAAAAGTTGGTATGCGTTTTTTCTTGAATATATTCAGGAAAAAACGCATACGCCCTTTTTGGCCAAGTGCATCATTGTCAACGTTCTGCCTCTTTTCCTATGTTTTAAATGCAATTCCAGTCTACCTCCTGAAATCGGTTTCCTGCAATTCTGCCCCACTTTCAAGTCCTCTTGGCAGCCTTACTTCAGTATATTTTTGGACGATAGCTGTCATTTATAACTCTGCAGGTTTGTGAATTACAGTGCCCCTGAGCTTCTTTCTTCAACTCGCTTTCTTGTGAGCTGGCCGCAACACCGCAGGATTGCTTCAGGCCCTAATCTGGTTCCGGCACGGCACGCTGAGCCTTTGGTTAATTCCTCTTCCTGGTGGGAAATGAGAGTTAAATTTCCCCGTCCAGACACCTCCAGCTAGTCTCTCATTGGTTCTCCCTATTCTTGTTCATCTTCCGCAGAAATTGCAAACTGGGCCAAACAGGAGGTTAAAGGCACTGACTCTCCAAGTCGGGAGAGTGTTAGTAAAGCATCTGGAATGTTGCACCCAAGTACCAGGGGAGGAAAACTGAGACATATTTGAACAAGTCTCCCGATCACACGGTTGATCATACTCTGGGTTCCACATGCATGTTTTAGCTGAAGGAAGAATCCCTTAAACCTGGAGAGTTGAGACCCGTGGAATGGGTACCATTCAATATGACTTCAAAGGGTCTTCGTTTGCTCACCGAACCTCTCCAATCCTATCACTGCTGCGTTTATGCCCCTCTACACATGCTTGATTCTCTTTCGGAGACATAGCAATCCATAGATTTTAAGATATTACTAGTCAGGTACATTCTTAGGTGTTTAATATGGGGTTTTGAGTCCATTTCGTTGAGCAAGGAGTAGCTCTTGTCTATTACATATTTGGCTTAAGGAACTTTATTTGTGCTCATTTCAATCTCTGGTTTTATGCAGCACCCCAACTCACCTTTCCCCTTAAGGAAGCATAAGTTGATTTTCTAAATTTGGGACCATGTTCTGTTTTGAAATTCAGTTCCTGTGTAGCCAAGTTTACATTCCGTGTATTAGTGATATCTTATGATGTTTCTTTTTCTGTGTGACTTATTTCAGTTAGAATCATCATACCTGAATCCACTCATTCTGCTGCTATGGGCCTGATGACATAGATGTCATTGCTGAGTGATATTGCATTGTACATAAGTACCACAATTTCTTTATCCATTTTTCGCTTTCTGCGATATTGAACTTGTACCGTAAACGAGTTCCTTGTAAACAGAGCCATCCCAAACTTTGGGGTGGCTGTGTCTTTTTGATTTTAATTTCCCTAAGCTATAGGACCATAAGTGGAAGTGCCCTAGGCTCTGTTGCTTTGTTTTTTAGATGTTTCAGGAAACACCATACACTTCTCCCGAGTGGCTGTTGGCAATTTACATCCCGCCCATCAGCATAACAAGGCTCCCAGTTCTCCATGGCCTGTCCTGCCTTTCTGGATTTTACACTTTTTTCAGATGGCCCTTGTGACCCGGGGGAAGTGAGACTTCATTGTAGTGCAGATTTCCTTTGCAAGCTTGCTTGGTTGGCCAAAAAGTGCTTATGCTTTTTTTCCTGAATATATTCAGGAAAAAAACGCATACGCCCTTTTTGGCCAAGTGCATCATTGTCGACCTTCTGCCTCTTTTCCTATGCTTTAAATGCAATTCCAGTCTACCTCCTGAAATCGGTTTCCTGCAATTCTGCCCGGCTTTCAAGTCCTCTTGGCAGCCTTACTTCAGTATATTTTTGGATGATAGCTGTCATTTATAACTCTGCAGATTTGTGAATTACAGTGCCCCTGAGCTCCTTTCTTCAACTCGCTTTCTTGTGAGCTGGCCGCAACACCGCAGGATTGCTTCAGGCCCTAATCTGGTTCCGGCATGGCACGCTGAGCCTTTGGTTAATTCCTCTTCCTGGTGGGAAATGAGAGTTAAATTTTCCCGTCCAGACACCTGCAGCTAGTCTCTCATTGGTTCTCCCTATTCCTGTTCATCTTCCGCGGAATTTGCAAACTGGGCCAAACAGGAGGTTAAAGGCACTGACTCTCCAAGTCGGGAGAGTGTTAGTAAAGCATCTGGAATGTTGCACCCGAGTACCAGGGGACGAGACCTGAGACATATTTCAACACGTCTCCCGATCACACGGTTGATCATACTCTGGGTTCCACATGCATGTTTTAGCTGAAGGAAGAATCCCTTAAACCTGGAGAGTTGAGACCCGTGGAATGGGTACCATGCAATATGACTTCAAAGGGTCTTCATTTGCTCACCAAAACTCTCCAATCCTATCACTGCTGCGTTTTTGCCCCTGTACTCACTATTGATTCACTTTCAGAGACATAGCAATCCATAGGTTTAAAGATACTTACTAGTCAGGTACATTATTAGGCGTTTAATATGGGGTTTTGAGTCCATTTTGTTGAGCAAGGAGTAGCTCTTGTCTATTACATATTTGGCTTAAGGAACTTTATCTGTGCTCATTTCAATCTCTGGTTTTATGCAGCACCCCAACTCACCTTTCCCCTTAAGCAAGCATAAGTTGGTTTTCTAAATTTGAGACTCTGTTCTGTTTTGTAATCCAGTTCCTGTGTAGCCAAGTTTACATTCCGTGTATTAGTGATATCTTATGATGTTTCTTATTCTGTGTGACTTATTTCAGTTAGAATCATCATACCTGAATCCACTCTATGCTGCTATGGCCCTGATGACATAGATTTCATTGCTGAGTGATATTGCATTGTACGTAAGTACCACAACTTCTTTATCCATTTTTCACTTTCTGTGATATTGAACTTGTACCGTAAACGAGGTTCTTGTAAACAGAGCCGTCCCAAACATTGGGGTGGCTGTGTCTTTTTGATTTTAATTTCCCTAAGCTGCAGGACCATAAATGGAAGTGCCCTAGGCTCTGTTGCTTTGTTTTAGATGTTCCAGGAAACACCATACACTTCTCCTGAGTGGCTGTTGGCAAGTTACATCCCGCCCATCAGCATAACAAGGCTCCCAGTTCTCTATGGCCTTTCCTGCCTTTCTGGATTTTACACTTTTTTCAGATGGCCCTTTTGACTGGGGGGAAGTGAGACTTCATTGTAGTGCAGATTTCCTTTGCAAGCTTTCTTGGTTGGCCAAAAAGGTCGTATGCACTTTTTCCTGAATATATTCAGGAAAAAAAGCATACGCCCTTTTTGGCCAAGTGCATCATTGTCGACGTTCTGCCTCTTTTCCTATGCTTTAAATGCAATTCCAGTCTACATCCTGAAATTGGATTCTTGCAATTCTGCCCCGCTTTGAAGTCCTGTTGGCAGCCTTACTTCAGTATATTTTTGGACGATAGCTGTCATTTATATCTGCAGGTTTGTGATTACAGTGCCCCTGAGCTCCTTTCTTCAACTCGCTTTCTAGTGAGCTGGCCGCAACACCGCAGGATTGCTTCAGGCCCTAATCTGATTCTGTCACGGCACGCTTAGGCTTTTGTTATTTTCTCTTCCTGGAGGGAAATGAGAGTTAAATTTGCCCGTCCAGACACTTCCAGCTAGTCTCTCATTGGTCCTTCCTGTTCCTGTTCATCTTCCGCAGAAATTGCAAACTGGGCCAATCAGGAGGTTAAAGGCACTGACTCTCCAAGTCGGGAGAGTGTTATTAAAGCGTCTGGAATGTTGCACCCGAGTACCAGGGGACGAGAACTGAGACATATTTGAACACGTCTCCCGATGACATGGTTGATCATACTCTGGGTTCCACATGCATGTTTTAGCTGAAGGAAGAATCCCTTAAACCTGGAGAGTTGAGACCCGTGGAATGGGTACCATGCAATATGATTTCAAAGGGTCTTCATTTGCTCACCGAACCTCTCAAATCCTATCACTGCTGTGTTTATGCCCCTGTACACACGCTTGATTCTCTTTCGGAGACATAGCAATCCATAGGTTTTAAGATACTTAATAGTCAGGTACATTCTTAGGCGTTTAATATGGGGTGTTGAGTCCATTTCGTTGAGCAAGGAGTAGCTCTTGTCTATTACGTATTTGGCTTAAGGAACTTAATCTGTGTTCATTTCAATCTCTGGTTTTATGCAGCACCCCAACTCACCTTTCCCCATAAGCAAGCATAAGTTGATTTTCTAAATTTGAGACCCTGTTCTGTTTTGTAATCCAGTTCCCTTGTAGCCAAGTTTACATTCCGTGTATTAGTGATATCTTATGATGTTTCTTTTTCTGTGTGAATTATTTCAGTTAGAATCATCATAGCTGAATCCACTCATTATGCTGCCATGGGCCTGATGACATAGATTTCATTGCTGAGGGATATTGCATTGTACGTAAGTACCACAACTTCTTTATCAAGTTTTCACTTTCTGGGATATTGAACTTGCACCGTAAAAGAGGTTCTTGTAAACAGAGCCGTCCCAAACATTGGGGTGGCTGTGTCTTTTTGATTTTAATTTCCCTAAGCTGCAGGACCATAAGTGGAAGTGCCCTAGGCTCTGTTGCTTTGTTTTAGATGTTCCAGGAAACACCATACACTTCTCCTGAGTGGCTGTTGGCAAGTTACATCCCGCCCATCAGCATAACAAGGCTCCCAGTTCTCTATGGCCTTTCCTGCCTTTCTGGATTTTACACTTTTTTCAGATGGCCCTTTTGACTGGGGGGAAGTGAGACTTCATTGTAGTGCAGATTTCCTTTGCAAGCTTTCTTGGTTGGCCAAAAAGGTCGTATGCACTTTTTCCTGAATATATTCAGGAAAAAAAGCATACGCCCTTTTTGGCCAAGTGCATCATTGTCGACGTTCTGCCTCTTTTCCTATGCTTTAAATGCAATTCCAGTCTACATCCTGAAATTGGATTCTTGCAATTCTGCCCCGCTTTGAAGTCCTGTTGGCAGCCTTACTTCAGTATATTTTTGGACGATAGCTGTCATTTATATCTGCAGGTTTGTGATTACAGTGCCCCTGAGCTCCTTTCTTCAACTCGCTTTCTAGTGAGCTGGCCGCAACACCGCAGGATTGCTTCAGGCCCTAATCTGATTCTGTCACGGCACGCTTAGGCTTTTGTTATTTTCTCTTCCTGGAGGGAAATGAGAGTTAAATTTGCCCGTCCAGACACTTCCAGCTAGTCTCTCATTGGTCCTTCCTGTTCCTGTTCATCTTCCGCAGAAATTGCAAACTGGGCCAATCAGGAGGTTAAAGGCACTGACTCTCCAAGTCGGGAGAGTGTTATTAAAGCGTCTGGAATGTTGCACCCGAGTACCAGGGGACGAGAACTGAGACATATTTGAACACGTCTCCCGATGACATGGTTGATCATACTCTGGGTTCCACATGCATGTTTTAGCTGAAGGAAGAATCCCTTAAACCTGGAGAGTTGAGACCCGTGGAATGGGTACCATGCAATATGATTTCAAAGGGTCTTCATTTGCTCACCGAACCTCTCAAATCCTATCACTGCTGTGTTTATGCCCCTGTACACACGCTTGATTCTCTTTCGGAGACATAGCAATCCATAGGTTTTAAGATACTTAATAGTCAGGTACATTCTTAGGCGTTTAATATGGGGTGTTGAGTCCATTTCGTTGAGCAAGGAGTAGCTCTTGTCTATTACATATTTGGCTTAAGGAACTTTATCTGTGCTCATTTCAATCTCTGGTTTTATGCAGCACCCCAACTCACCTTTCCCCTTAAGCAAGCATAAGTTGGTTTTCTAAATTTGAGACTCTGTTCTGTTTTGTAATCCAGTTCCTGTGTAGCCAAGTATACATTCCGTGTATTAGTGATATCTTATGATGTTTCTTATTCTGTGTGACTTATTTCAGTTAGAATCATCATACCTGAATCCACTCTATGCTGCTACGGGCCTGATGACATAGATTTCATTGCTGAGTGATATTGCATTGTACGTAAGTACCACAACTTCTTTATCCATTTTTCACTTTCTGTGATATTGAACTTGTACCGTAAACGAGGTTCTTGTAAACAGAGCCGTCCCAAACATTGGGGTGGCTGTGTCTTTTTGATTTTAATTTCCCTAAGCTGCTGGACCATAAATGGAAGTGCCCTAGGCTCTGTTGCTTTGTTTTAGATGTTCCAGGAAACACCATACACTTCTCCTGAGTGGCTGTTGGCAAGTTACATCCCGCCCATCAGCATAACAAGGCTCCCAGTTCTCCATGGCCTGTCCTGCCTTTCTGGATTTTACACTTTTTTCAGATGGCACTTTTGACTGGGGAGAAGTGAGACTTCATTGTAGTGCAGATTTCCTTTGCAAGCTTGCTTGGTTGGCCAAAAAGTTCGTATGCACTTTTTCCTGAATATATTCAGGAAAAAACGCATACGCCCTTTTTGGCCAAGTGCATCATTGTCGACGTTCTGCCTCTTTTCCTATGTTTTAAATGCAATTCCAGTCTACCTCCTGAAATCGGTTTCCTGCAATTCTGCCCCGCTTTCAAGTTCTCTTGGCAGCCTTACTTCAGTATATTTTTGGACGATAGCTGTCATTTATAACTCTGCAGGTTTGTGAATTACAGTGCCCCTGAGCTCCTTTCTTCAACTCGCTTTCTTGTGAGCTGGCCGCAACACCGCAGGATTGCTTCAGGCCCTAATCTGGTTCCGGCACGGCACGCTGAGCCTTTGGTTAATTCCTCTTCCTGGTGGGAAATGAGAGTTAAATTTGCCCGTCCAGACACCTCCAGCTAGTCTCTCATTGGTTCTCCCTATTCCTGTTCATCTTCCGCAGAAATTGCAAACTGGGCCAAACAGGAGGTTAAAGGCACTGACTCTCCAAGTCGGGAGAGTGTTAGTAAAGCATCTGGAATGTTGCACCCGTTTACCAGGGGAGGAAAACTGAGACATATTTGAACACGTCTCCCGATTACACTGTTGATCATACTCTGGGTTCCACATGCATGTTTTAGCTGAAGGAAGAATCCCTTAAACCTGGAGAGTTGAGACCCGTGGAATGGGTACCATTCAATATGACTTCAAAGGGTCTTCGTTTGCTCACCGAACCTCTCCAATCCTATCACTGCTGCGTTTATGCCCCTCTACACATGCTTGATTCTCTTTCGGAGACATAGCAATTCATAGATTTTAAGATATTACTAGTCAGGTACATTCTTAGACGTTTAATATGGGGTTTTGAGTCCATTTCGTTGAGCAAGGAGTAGCTCTTGTCTATTACATATTTGGCTTAAAGAACTTTATTTGTGCTCATTTCAATCTCTGGTTTTATGCAGCACCCCAACTCACCTTTCCCCTTAAGCAAGCATAAGTTGATTTTCTAAATTTGGGACCATGTTCTGTTTTGAAATTCAGTTCCTGTGTAGCCAAGTTTACATTCCGTGTATTAGTGATATCTTATGATGTTTCTTTTTCTGTGTGACTTATTTCAGTTAGAATCATCATACCTGAATGCACTCATTATGCTGCTATGGGCCTGATGACATAGATGTCATTGCTGAGTGATATTGCATTGTACGTAAGTACCACAACTTCTTTATCCATTTTTCACTTTCTGCGATACTGAACTTGTACCATAAACAAGGTTCTTGTAACCAGAGCTGTCGCAAACTTTGCCGTGGCTGTGTCTTTTTGATTTTAATTTCCCTAAGCTATAGGACCATAAGTCGAAGTGCCCTAGTCTCTGTTGCTTTGTTTTTTAGATGTTTCAGGAAACACCATACACTTCTCCCGAGTGGCTGTTGGCAATTTACATCCCGCCCATCAGCATAACAAGGCTCCCAGTTCTCCATGGCCTGTCCTGCCTTTCTGGATTTTACACTTTTTTCAGATGGCCCTTTTGACCGGGGGGAATTGAGACTTCATTGTAGTGCAGATTTCGTTTGCAAGCTTGCTTGGTTGGCCAAAAAGGGCATATGCGTTTTTTCCTGAATATATTCAGGAAAAAACGCATACGCCCTTTTTGGCCAAGTGCATCATTGTGCACATTCTGCCTCTTTTCCTATGCTTTAAATGCAATTCCAGTCTACCTCCTGAAATCGGTTTCCTGCAATTCTGCCCCGCTTTCAAGTCCTCTTAGCAGCCTTACTTCAGTATATTTTTGGACGAGAGCTGTCATTTATAACTCTGCAGGTATGTGAATTACAGTGCCCCTGAGCTCCTTTCTTCAACTCGCTTTCTTGTGAGCTGGCCGCAACACCGCAGGATTGCTTCAGGCCCTAATCTGGTTCCGGCAAGGCACGCTGAGCCTTTGGTTAATTCCTCTTCCTGGTGGGAAATGAGAGTTAAATTTGCCCGTCCAGGCAGCTCCAGCTAGTCTCTCATCGGTTCTCCCTATTCCTGTTCATCTTCCACAGAAATTGCAAACTGGGCTAAACAAGAGGTTAAAGGCACTGACTCTCCAAGTCGGGAGAGTGTTAGTAAAGCATCTGGAATGTTGCACCCGAGTACCAGGGGAGGAAAACTGAGACATATTTCAACACGTCTCCCGATCACACGGTTGATCATACTCTGGGTTCCACATGCATGTTTTAGCTGAAGGAAGAATCCCTTAAACCTGGAGAGTTGAGACCCGTGGAATGGGTACCATGCAATATGACTTCAAAGGGTCTTCATTTGCTCACCGAACCTCTCCAATCCTATCACTGCTGTGTTTATGCCCCTGTACACACGCTTGATTCTCTTTCGGAGACATAGCAATCCATAGGTTTTAAGATACTTACTAGTCAGGTACATTCTTAGGCGTTTAATATGGGGTGTTGAGTCCATTTTGTTGAACAAGGAGTAGCTGTTGTCTATTACGTATTTGGCTTAAGGAACTTTATCTGTGTTCATTTCAATCTCTGGTTTTATGCAGCACCCCAACTCACCTTTCCCCTTAAGCAAGCATAAGTTGATTTTCTAAATTTGAGACCCTGTTCTGTTTTGTAATCCAGTTCCCGTGTAGCCAAGTTTACATTCCGTATATTAGTGATATCTTATGATGTTTCTTTTTCTGTGTGACTTATTTCAGTTAGAATCATCATACCTGAATCCACTCATTATGCTGCTATGGGCCTGATGACATAGATTTCATTGCTGAGGGATATTGCATTGTACGTAAGTACAACAACTTCTTTATCAAGTTTTCACTTTCTGTGATATTGAACTTGCACCGTAAACGAGGTTCTTGTAAACAGAGCCATCACAAACTTTGGGGTCGCTGTGTCTTTTTGATTTTAATTTCCCTAAGCTATAGGACCATAAGTGGAACTGCCCTAGGCTCTGTTGCTTTGTTTTTTAGATATTTCAGGAAACACCATACACTTCTCCTGAGTACCTGTTGGCAATTTTCATCACGCCCATCACCATAACAAGGCTCCCAGTTCTCCATGGCCTGTCTTGCCTTTCTGGATTTTACACTTTTTTCAGATGGCCCTCTTGACCAGGGGTAAGTGAGACTTCATTGTAGTGCAGATTTCCTTTGCAAGCTTGCTTGGTTGGCCAAAAAGGTCGTATGCGCTTTTTCCTGAATATATTCAGGAAAAAACGCATACGCCCTTTTTGGCCAAGTGCATCATTGTCAACGTTCTGCCTCTTTTCCTATGTTTTAAATGCAATTCCAGTCTACCTCCTGAAATCGGTTTCCTGCAATTCTGCCCCACTTTCAAGTCCTCTTGGCAGCCTTACTTCAGTATATTTTTGGACGATAGCTGTCATTTATAACTCTGCAGGTTTGTGAATTACAGTGCCCCTGAGCTTCTTTCTTCAACTCGCTTTCTTGTGAGCTGGCCGCAACACCGCAGGATTGCTTCAGGCCCTAATCTGGTTCCGGCACGGCACGCTGAGCCTTTGGTTAATTCCTCTTCCTGGTGGGAAATGAGAGTTAAATTTCCCCGTCCAGACACCTCCAGCTAGTCTCTCATTGGTTCTCCCTATTCTTGTTCATCTTCCGCAGAAATTGCAAACTGGGCCAAACAGGAGGTTAAAGGCACTGACTCTCCAAGTCGGGAGAGTGTTAGTAAAGCATCTGGAATGTTGCACCCAAGTACCAGGGGAGGAAAACTGAGACATATTTGAACAAGTCTCCCGATCACACGGTTGATCATACTCTGGGTTCCACATGCATGTTTTAGCTGAAGGAAGAATCCCTTAAACCTGGAGAGTTGAGACCCGTGGAATGGGTACCATTCAATATGACTTCAAAGGGTCTTCGTTTGCTCACCGAACCTCTCCAATCCTATCACTGCTGCGTTTATGCCCCTCTACACATGCTTGATTCTCTTTCGGAGACATAGCAATCCATAGATTTTAAGATATTACTAGTCAGGTACATTCTTAGGTGTTTAATATGGGGTTTTGAGTCCATTTCGTTGAGCAAGGAGTAGCTCTTGTCTATTACATATTTGGCTTAAGGAACTTTATTTGTGCTCATTTCAATCTCTGGTTTTATGCAGCACCCCAACTCACCTTTCCCCTTAAGGAAGCATAAGTTGATTTTCTAAATTTGGGACCATGTTCTGTTTTGAAATTCAGTTCCTGTGTAGCCAAGTTTACATTCCGTGTATTAGTGATATCTTATGATGTTTCTTTTTCTGTGTGACTTATTTCAGTTAGAATCATCATACCTGAATCCACTCATTCTGCTGCTATGGGCCTGATGACATAGATGTCATTGCTGAGTGATATTGCATTGTACATAAGTACCACAATTTCTTTATCCATTTTTCGCTTTCTGCGATATTGAACTTGTACCGTAAACGAGTTCCTTGTAAACAGAGCCATCCCAAACTTTGGGGTGGCTGTGTGTTTTTGATTTTAATTTCCCTAAGCTATAGGACCATAAGTGGAAGTGCCCTAGGCTCTGTTGCTTTGTTTTTTAGATGTTTCAGGAAACACCATACACTTCTCCCGAGTGGCTGTTGGCAATTTACATCCCGCCCATCAGCATAACAAGGCTCCCAGTTCTCCATGGCCTGTCCTGCCTTTCTGGATTTTACACTTTTTTCAGATGGCCCTTGTGACCCGGGGGAAGTGAGACTTCATTGTAGTGCAGATTTCCTTTGCAAGCTTGCTTGGTTGGCCAAAAAGTGCTTATGCTTTTTTTCCTGAATATATTCAGGAAAAAAACGCATACGCCCTTTTTGGCCAAGTGCATCATTGTCGACCTTCTGCCTCTTTTCCTATGCTTTAAATGCAATTCCAGTCTACCTCCTGAAATTGGTTTCCTGCAATTCTGCCCGGCTTTCAAGTCCTCTTGGCAGCCTTACTTCAGTATATTTTTGGATGATAGCTGTCATTTATAACTCTGCAGATTTGTGAATTACAGTGCCCCTGAGCTCCTTTCTTCAACTCGCTTTCTTGTGAGCTGGCCGCAACACCGCAGGATTGCTTCAGGCCCTAATCTGGTTCCGGCATGGCACGCTGAGCCTTTGGTTAATTCCTCTTCCTGGTGGGAAATGAGAGTTAAATTTTCCCGTCCAGACACCTCCAGCTAGTCTCTCATTGGTTCTCCCTATTCCTGTTCATCTTCCACGGAATTTGCAAACTGGGCCAAACAGGAGGTTAAAGGCACTGACTCTCCAAGTCGGGAGAGTGTTAGTAAAGCATCTGGAATGTTGCACCCGAGTACCAGGGGACGAGACCTGAGACATATTTCAACACGTCTCCCGATCACACGGTTGATCATACTCTGGGTTCCACATGCATGTTTTAGCTGAAGGAAGAATCCCTTAAACCTGGAGAGTTGAGACCCGTGGAATGGGTACCATGCAATATGACTTCAAAGGGTCTTCATTTGCTCACCAAAACTCTCCAATCCTATCACTGCTGCGTTTTTGCCCCTGTACTCACTATTGATTCACTTTCAGAGACATAGCAATCCATAGGTTTAAAGATACTTACTAGTCAGGTACATTATTAGGCGTTTAATATGGGGTTTTGAGTCCATTTTGTTGAGCAAGGAGTAGCTCTTGTCTATTACATATTTGGCTTAAGGAACTTTATCTGTGCTCATTTCAATCTCTGGTTTTATGCAGCACCCCAACTCACCTTTCCCCTTAAGCAAGCATAAGTTGGTTTTCTAAATTTGAGACTCTGTTCTGTTTTGTAATCCAGTTCCTGTGTAGCCAAGTTTACATTCCGTGTATTAGTGATATCTTATGATGTTTCTTATTCTGTGTGACTTATTTCAGTTAGAATCATCATACCTGAATCCACTCTATGCTGCTATGGCCCTGATGACATAGATTTCATTGCTGAGTGATATTGCATTGTACGTAAGTACCACAACTTCTTTATCCATTTTTCACTTTCTGTGATATTGAACTTGTACCGTAAACGAGGTTCTTGTAAACAGAGCCGTCCCAAACATTGGGGTGGCTGTGTCTTTTTGATTTTAATTTCCCTAAGCTGCAGGACCATAAGTGGAAGTGCCCTAGGCTCTGTTGCTTTGTTTTAGATGTTCCAGGAAACACCATACACTTCTCCTGAGTGGCTGTTGGCAAGTTACATCCCGCCCATCAGCATAACAAGGCTCCCAGTTCTCTATGGCCTTTCCTGCCTTTCTGGATTTTACACTTTTTTCAGATGGCCCTTTTGACTGGGGGGAAGTGAGACTTCATTGTAGTGCAGATTTCCTTTGCAAGCTTTCTTGGTTGGCCAAAAAGGTCGTATGCACTTTTTCCTGAATATATTCAGGAAAAAAAGCATACGCCCTTTTTGGCCAAGTGCATCATTGTCGACGTTCTGCCTCTTTTCCTATGCTTTAAATGCAATTCCAGTCTACATCCTGAAATTGGATTCTTGCAATTCTGCCCCGCTTTGAAGTCCTGTTGGCAGCCTTACTTCAGTATATTTTTGGACGATAGCTGTCATTTATATCTGCAGGTTTGTGATTACAGTGCCCCTGAGCTCCTTTCTTCAACTCGCTTTCTAGTGAGCTGGCCGCAACACCGCAGGATTGCTTCAGGCCCTAATCTGATTCTGTCACGGCACGCTTAGGCTTTTGTTATTTTCTCTTCCTGGAGGGAAATGAGAGTTAAATTTGCCCGTCCAGACACTTCCAGCTAGTCTCTCATTGGTCCTTCCTGTTCCTGTTCATCTTCCGCAGAAATTGCAAACTGGGCCAATCAGGAGGTTAAAGGCACTGACTCTCCAAGTCGGGAGAGTGTTATTAAAGCGTCTGGAATGTTGCACCCGAGTACCAGGGGACGAGAACTGAGACATATTTGAACACGTCTCCCGATGACATGGTTGATCATACTCTGGGTTCCACATGCATGTTTTAGCTGAAGGAAGAATCCCTTAAACCTGGAGAGTTGAGACCCGTGGAATGGGTACCATGCAATATGATTTCAAAGGGTCTTCATTTGCTCACCGAACCTCTCAAATCCTATCACTGCTGTGTTTATGCCCCTGTACACACGCTTGATTCTCTTTCGGAGACATAGCAATCCATAGGTTTTAAGATACTTAATAGTCAGGTACATTCTTAGGCGTTTAATATGGGGTGTTGAGTCCATTTCGTTGAGCAAGGAGTAGCTCTTGTCTATTACGTATTTGGCTTAAGGAACTTAATCTGTGTTCATTTCAATCTCTGGTTTTATGCAGCACCCCAACTCACCTTTCCCCATAAGCAAGCATAAGTTGATTTTCTAAATTTGAGACCCTGTTCTGTTTTGTAATCCAGTTCCCTTGTAGCCAAGTTTACATTCCGTGTATTAGTGATATCTTATGATGTTTCTTTTTCTGTGTGAATTATTTCAGTTAGAATCATCATAGCTGAATCCACTCATTATGCTGCCATGGGCCTGATGACATAGATTTCATTGCTGAGGGATATTGCATTGTACGTAAGTACCACAACTTCTTTATCAAGTTTTCACTTTCTGGGATATTGAACTTGCACCGTAAAAGAGGTTCTTGTAAACAGAGCCGTCCCAAACATTGGGGTGGCTGTGTCTTTTTGATTTTAATTTCCCTAAGCTGCAGGACCATAAGTGGAAGTGCCCTAGGCTCTGTTGCTTTGTTTTAGATGTTCCAGGAAACACCATACACTTCTCCTGAGTGGCTGTTGGCAAGTTACATCCCGCCCATCAGCATAACAAGGCTCCCAGTTCTCTATGGCCTTTCCTGCCTTTCTGGATTTTACACTTTTTTCAGATGGCCCTTTTGACTGGGGGGAAGTGAGACTTCATTGTAGTGCAGATTTCCTTTGCAAGCTTTCTTGGTTGGCCAAAAAGGTCGTATGCACTTTTTCCTGAATATATTCAGGAAAAAAAGCATACGCCCTTTTTGGCCAAGTGCATCATTGTCGACGTTCTGCCTCTTTTCCTATGCTTTAAATGCAATTCCAGTCTACATCCTGAAATTGGATTCTTGCAATTCTGCCCCGCTTTGAAGTCCTGTTGGCAGCCTTACTTCAGTATATTTTTGGACGATAGCTGTCATTTATATCTGCAGGTTTGTGATTACAGTGCCCCTGAGCTCCTTTCTTCAACTCGCTTTCTAGTGAGCTGGCCGCAACACCGCAGGATTGCTTCAGGCCCTAATCTGATTCTGTCACGGCACGCTTAGGCTTTTGTTATTTTCTCTTCCTGGAGGGAAATGAGAGTTAAATTTGCCCGTCCAGACACTTCCAGCTAGTCTCTCATTGGTCCTTCCTGTTCCTGTTCATCTTCCGCAGAAATTGCAAACTGGGCCAATCAGGAGGTTAAAGGCACTGACTCTCCAAGTCGGGAGAGTGTTATTAAAGCGTCTGGAATGTTGCACCCGAGTACCAGGGGACGAGAACTGAGACATATTTGAACACGTCTCCCGATGACATGGTTGATCATACTCTGGGTTCCACATGCATGTTTTAGCTGAAGGAAGAATCCCTTAAACCTGGAGAGTTGAGACCCGTGGAATGGGTACCATGCAATATGATTTCAAAGGGTCTTCATTTGCTCACCGAACCTCTCAAATCCTATCACTGCTGTGTTTATGCCCCTGTACACACGCTTGATTCTCTTTCGGAGACATAGCAATCCATAGGTTTTAAGATACTTAATAGTCAGGTACATTCTTAGGCGTTTAATATGGGGTGTTGAGTCCATTTCGTTGAGCAAGGAGTAGCTCTTGTCTATTACATATTTGGCTTAAGGAACTTTATCTGTGCTCATTTCAATCTCTGGTTTTATGCAGCACCCCAACTCACCTTTCCCCTTAAGCAAGCATAAGTTGGTTTTCTAAATTTGAGACTCTGTTCTGTTTTGTAATCCAGTTCCTGTGTAGCCAAGTATACATTCCGTGTATTAGTGATATCTTATGATGTTTCTTATTCTGTGTGACTTATTTCAGTTAGAATCATCATACCTGAATCCACTCTATGCTGCTACGGGCCTGATGACATAGATTTCATTGCTGAGTGATATTGCATTGTACGTAAGTACCACAACTTCTTTATCCATTTTTCACTTTCTGTGATATTGAACTTGTACCGTAAACGAGGTTCTTGTAAACAGAGCCGTCCCAAACATTGGGGTGGCTGTGTCTTTTTGATTTTAATTTCCCTAAGCTGCTGGACCATAAATGGAAGTGCCCTAGGCTCTGTTGCTTTGTTTTAGATGTTCCAGGAAACACCATACACTTCTCCTGAGTGGCTGTTGGCAAGTTACATCCCGCCCATCAGCATAACAAGGCTCCCAGTTCTCCATGGCCTGTCCTGCCTTTCTGGATTTTACACTTTTTTCAGATGGCACTTTTGACTGGGGGGAAGTGAGACTTCATTGTAGTGCAGATTTCCTTTGCAAGCTTGCTTGGTTGGCCAAAAAGTTCGTATGCACTTTTTCCTGAATATATTCAGGAAAAAACGCATACGCCCTTTTTGGCCAAGTGCATCATTGTCGACGTTCTGCCTCTTTTCCTATGTTTTAAATGCAATTCCAGTCTACCTCCTGAAATCGGTTTCCTGCAATTCTGCCCCGCTTTCAAGTTCTCTTGGCAGCCTTACTTCAGTATATTTTTGGACGATAGCTGTCATTTATAACTCTGCAGGTTTGTGAATTACAGTGCCCCTGAGCTCCTTTCTTCAACTCGCTTTCTTGTGAGCTGGCCGCAACACCGCAGGATTGCTTCAGGCCCTAATCTGGTTCCGGCACGGCACGCTGAGCCTTTGGTTAATTCCTCTTCCTGGTGGGAAATGAGAGTTAAATTTGCCCGTCCAGACACCTCCAGCTAGTCTCTCATTGGTTCTCCCTATTCCTGTTCATCTTCCGCAGAAATTGCAAACTGGGCCAAACAGGAGGTTAAAGGCACTGACTCTCCAAGTCGGGAGAGTGTTAGTAAAGCATCTGGAATGTTGCACCCGTTTACCAGGGGAGGAAAACTGAGACATATTTGAACACGTCTCCCGATTACACTGTTGATCATACTCTGGGTTCCACATGCATGTTTTAGCTGAAGGAAGAATCCCTTAAACCTGGAGAGTTGAGACCCGTGGAATGGGTACCATTCAATATGACTTCAAAGGGTCTTCGTTTGCTCACCGAACCTCTCCAATCCTATCACTGCTGCGTTTATGCCCCTCTACACATGCTTGATTCTCTTTCGGAGACATAGCAATTCATAGATTTTAAGATATTACTAGTCAGGTACATTCTTAGGCGTTTAATATGGGGTTTTGAGTCCATTTCGTTGAGCAAGGAGTAGCTCTTGTCTATTACATATTTGGCTTAAAGAACTTTATTTGTGCTCATTTCAATCTCTGGTTTTATGCAGCACCCCAACTCACCTTTCCCCTTAAGCAAGCATAAGTTGATTTTCTAAATTTGGGACCATGTTCTGTTTTGAAATTCAGTTCCTGTGTAGCCAAGTTTACATTCCGTGTATTAGTGATATCTTATGATGTTTCTTTTTCTGTGTGACTTATTTCAGTTAGAATCATCATACCTGAATGCACTCATTATGCTGCTATGGGCCTGATGACATAGATGTCATTGCTGAGTGATATTGCATTGTACGTAAGTACCACAACTTCTTTATCCATTTTTCACTTTCTGCGATACTGAACTTGTACCATAAACAAGGTTCTTGTAACCAGAGCTGTCGCAAACTTTGCCGTGGCTGTGTCTTTTTGATTTTAATTTCCCTAAGCTATAGGACCATAAGTCGAAGTGCCCTAGTCTCTGTTGCTTTGTTTTTTAGATGTTTCAGGAAACACCATACACTTCTCCCGAGTGGCTGTTGGCAATTTACATCCCGCCCATCAGCATAACAAGGCTCCCAGTTCTCCATGGCCTGTCCTGCCTTTCTGGATTTTACACTTTTTTCAGATGGCCCTTTTGACCGGGGGGAATTGAGACTTCATTGTAGTGCAGATTTCGTTTGCAAGCTTGCTTGGTTGGCCAAAAAGGGCATATGCGTTTTTTCCTGAATATATTCAGGAAAAAACGCATACGCCCTTTTTGGCCAAGTGCATCATTGTGCACATTCTGCCTCTTTTCCTATGCTTTAAATGCAATTCCAGTCTACCTCCTGAAATCGGTTTCCTGCAATTCTGCCCCGCTTTCAAGTCCTCTTAGCAGCCTTACTTCAGTATATTTTTGGACGAGAGCTGTCATTTATAACTCTGCAGGTATGTGAATTACAGTGCCCCTGAGCTCCTTTCTTCAACTCGCTTTCTTGTGAGCTGGCCGCAACACCGCAGGATTGCTTCAGGCCCTAATCTGGTTCCGGCAAGGCACGCTGAGCCTTTGGTTAATTCCTCTTCCTGGTGGGAAATGAGAGTTAAATTTGCCCGTCCAGGCAGCTCCAGCTAGTCTCTCATCGGTTCTCCCTATTCCTGTTCATCTTCCACAGAAATTGCAAACTGGGCTAAACAAGAGGTTAAAGGCACTGACTCTCCAAGTCGGGAGAGTGTTAGTAAAGCATCTGGAATGTTGCACCCGAGTACCAGGGGAGGAAAACTGAGACATATTTCAACACGTCTCCCGATCACACGGTTGATCATACTCTGGGTTCCACATGCATGTTTTAGCTGAAGGAAGAATCCCTTAAACCTGGAGAGTTGAGACCCGTGGAATGGGTACCATGCAATATGACTTCAAAGGGTCTTCATTTGCTCACCGAACCTCTCCAATCCTATCACTGCTGTGTTTATGCCCCTGTACACACGCTTGATTCTCTTTCGGAGACATAGCAATCCATAGGTTTTAAGATACTTACTAGTCAGGTACATTCTTAGGCGTTTAATATGGGGTGTTGAGTCCATTTTGTTGAACAAGGAGTAGCTGTTGTCTATTACGTATTTGGCTTAAGGAACTTTATCTGTGTTCATTTCAATCTCTGGTTTTATGCAGCACCCCAACTCACCTTTCCCCTTAAGCAAGCATAAGTTGATTTTCTAAATTTGAGACCCTGTTCTGTTTTGTAATCCAGTTCCCGTGTAGCCAAGTTTACATTCCGTGTATTAGTGATATCTTATGATGTTTCTTTTTCTGTGTGACTTATTTCAGTTAGAATCATCATACCTGAATCCACTCATTATGCTGCTATGGGCCTGATGACATAGATTTCATTGCTGAGGGATATTGCATTGTACGTAAGTACAACAACTTCTTTATCAAGTTTTCACTTTCTGTGATATTGAACTTGCACCGTAAACGAGGTTCTTGTAAACAGAGCCATCACAAACTTTGGGGTCGCTGTGTCTTTTTGATTTTAATTTCCCTAAGCTATAGGACCATAAGTGGAACTGCCCTAGGCTCTGTTGCTTTGTTTTTTAGATATTTCAGGAAACACCATACACTTCTCCTGAGTACCTGTTGGCAATTTTCATCACGCCCATCACCATAACAAGGCTCCCAGTTCTCCATGGCCTGTCTTGCCTTTCTGGATTTTACACTTTTTTCAGATGGCCCTCTTGACCAGGGGTAAGTGAGACTTCATTGTAGTGCAGATTTCCTTTGCAAGCTTGCTTGGTTGGCCAAAAAGGTCGTATGCGCTTTTTCCTGAATATATTCAGGAAAAAACGCATATGCCCTTTTTGGCCAAGTGCATCATTGTCGACGTTCTGCCTCTTTTCCTATGTTTTAAATGCAATTCCAGTCTACCTCCTGAAATCGGTTTCCTGCAATTCTGCCCCGCTTTCAAGTCCTCTTGGCAGCCTTACTTCAGTATATTTTTGGACGATAGCTGTCATTTATAACTCTGCAGGTTTGTGAATTACAGTGCCCCTGAGCTCCTTTCTTCAACTAGCTTTCTTGTGAGCTGGCCGCAACACCGCAGGATTGTTTCAGGCCCTAATCTGGTTCCGGCACGGCATGCTGAGCCTTTGGTTAATTCCTCTTCCTGGTGGGAAATGAGAGTTAAATTTTCCCGTCCAGACACCTCCAGCTAGTCTCTCATTGGTTCTCCCTATTCCTGTTCATCTTCCGCAGAAATTGCAAACTGTGCCAAACAAGAGGTTAAAGGCACTGACTCTCCAAGACGGGAGAGTGTTAGTTAAGCATCTGGAATGTTGCACCCGAGTACCAGGGGACAAAAACTGAGACATATTTGAACAAGTCTCCCGATCACACGGTTGATCATACTCTGGGTTCCACATGCATGTTTTAGCTGAAGGAAGAATCCCTTAAACCTGGAGAGTTGAGACCCGTGGAATGGGTACCATTCAATATGACTTCAAAGGGTCTTCGTTTGCTCACCGAACCTCTCCAATCCTATCACTGCTGCGTTTATGCCCCTCTACACATGCTTGATTCTCTTTCGGAGACATAGCAATCCATAGATTTTAAGATATTACTAGTCAGGTACATTCTTAGGCGTTTAATATGGGGTTTTGAGTCCATTTCGTTGAGCAAGGAGTAGCTCTTGTCTATTACATATTTGTCTTAAGGAACTTTATTTGTGCTCATTTCAATCTCTGGTTTTATGCAGCACCCCAACTCACCTTTCCCCTTAAGCAAGCATAAGTTGATTTTCTAAATTTGGGACCATGTTCTGTTTTGAAATTCAGTTCTTGTGTAGCCAAGTTTACATTCCGTGTATTAGTGATATCTTATGATGTTTCTTTTTCTGTGTGACTTATTTCAGTTAGAATCATCATACCTGAATCCACTCATTATGCTGCTATGGGCCTGATGACATAGATGTCATTGCTGAGTGATATTGCATTGTACGTAAGTACCACAACTTCTTTATCCATTTTTCGCTTTATGCGATATTGAACTTGTACCGTAAACGAGTTTCTTGTAAACAGAGCCATCCCAAACTTTGGGGTGGCTGTGTCTTTTTGATTTTAATTTCCCTAAGCTATAGGACCATAAGTGGAAGTGCCCTAGGCTCTGTTGCTTTGTTTTTTAAATGTTTCAGGAAACACCATAAACTTCTCCCCAGTGGCTGTTGGCAATTTACATCCCGCCCATCAGCATAACAAGGCTCCCAGTTCTCCATGGCCTGTCCTGCCTTTCTGGATTTTATACTTTTTTCAGATGGCCCTTTTGACCGCGGGGAAGTGAGACTTCATTGTAGTGCAGATTTCCTTTGCAAGCTTGCTTGGTTGGCCAAAAAGGGCGTATGCGTTTTGTCCTGAATATATTCAAGAAAAAACGCATACGCCCTTTTTGGCCAAGTGCATCATTGTCGACCTTCTGCCTCTTTTCCTATGCTTTAAATGCAATTCCAGTCTACCTCCTGAAATCGGTTTCCTGCAATTCTGCCCCGCTTTCAAGTCCTCTTGGCAGCCTTACTTCACTATATTTTTGGACGAGAGCTGTCATTTATAACTCTGCAGGTTTGTGAATTACAGTGCCCCTGAGCTCCTTTCTTCAACTCGCTTTCTTGTGAGCTGGCCGCAACACCGCAGGATTGCTTCAGGCCCTAATCTGGTTCCGGCACGGCACGCTGAGCCTTTGGTTAATTCCTCTTCCTGGTGGGAAATGAGAGTTAAACTTGCCCGTCCAGACACCTCCAGCTAGTCTCTCATCGGTTCTCCCTATTCCTGTTCATCTTCCGCAGAAATTGCAAACTGGGCCAAACAGGAGGTTAAAGGCACTGACTCTCCAAGTCGGGAGAGTGTTAGTAAAGCATCTGGAATGTTGCACCCGAGTACCAGGGGAGGAAAACTGAGACATATTTGAACAAGTCTCCCGATCACACGGTTGATCATACTCTGGGTTCCACATGCATGTTTTAGCTGAAGGAAGAATCCCTTAAACCTGGAGAGTTGAGACCCGTGGAATGGGTACCATGCAATATGACTTCAAAGGGTCTTCATTTGCTCAGCGAACCTCTCCAATCCTATCACTGCTGTGTTTATGCCCCTGTACACACGCTTGATTCTCTTTCGGAGACATAGCAATCCATAGGTTTTAAGATACTTACTAGTCAGGTACATTCTTAGGCGTTTAATATGGGGTGTTGAGTCCATTTTGTTGAGCAAGGAGTAGCACTTGTCTATTCCGTATTTGGCTTAAGGAACTTTATCTGTGTTCATTTCAATCTCTGGTTTTATGCAGCACCCCAACTCACCTTTCCCCTTAAGCAAGCATAAGTTGATTTTCTAAATTTGAGACCCTGTTCTGTTTTGTAATCCAGTTCCCGTGTAGCCAAGTTTACATTCCGTGTATTAGTGATATCTTATGATGTTTCTTTTTCTGTGTGACTTATTTCAGTTAGAATCATCATACCTGAATCCACTCATTATGCTGCTATGGGCCTGATGACATAGATTTCATTGCTGAGGGATATTGCATTGTACGTAAGTACCACAACTTCTTTATCAAGTTTTCACTTTCTGCGATATTGAACTTGCACCGTTAACGAGGTTTTTGTAAACAGAGCCGTCACAAACTTTGGGGTCGCTGTGTCTTTTTGATTTTAATTTCCCTAAGCTATAGGACCATAAGTGGAACTGCCCTAGGCTCTGTTGCTTTGTTTTAGATGTTCCAGGAAACACCATACACTTCTCCTGAGTGGCTGTTGGCAAGTTACATCCCGCCCATCAGCATAACAAGGCTCCCAGTTCTCTATGGCCTGTCCTGCCTTTCTGGATTTTACACTTTTTTCAGATGGCCCTCTTGACCAGGGGTAAGTGAGACTTCATTGTAGTGCAGATTTCCTTTGCAAGCTTGCTTGGTTGGCCAAAAAGGTCGTATGCGCTTTTTCCTGAATATATTCAGGAAAAAACGCATATGCCCTTTTTGGCCAAGTGCATCATTGTCAACGTTCTGCCTCTTTTACTATGTTTTAAATGCAATTCCAGTCTACCTCCTGAAATCGGTTTCCTGCAATTCTGCCCCGCTTTCAAGTCCTCTTGGCAGCCTTACTTCAGTATATTTTTGGACGATAGCTGTCATTTATAACTCTGCAAGTTTGTGAATTACAGTGCCCCTGAGCTCCTTTCTTCAACTAGCTTTCTTGTGAGCTGGCCGCAACACCGCAGGATTGCTTCAGGCCCTAATCTGGTTCCGGCACGGCACGCTGAGCCTTTGGTTAATTCCTCTTCCTGGTGGGAAATGAGAGTTAAATTTGCCCGTCCAGACACCTCCAGCTAGTCTCTCATTGGTTCTCCCTATTCCTGTTCATCTTCCGCAGAAATTGCAAACTGGGCCAAACAGGAGGTTAAAGGCACTGACTCTCCAAGACGGGAGAGTGTTAGTAAAGCATCTGGAATGTTGCACCCGAGTACCAGGGGAGAAAAACTGAGACCTATTTGAACAAGTCTCCCGATCACACGGTTGATCATACTCTGGGTTCCACATGCATGTTTTAGCTGAAGGAAGAATCCCTTAAACCTCGAGAGTTGAGACCCGTGGAATGGGTACCATGCAATATGACTTCAAAGCATCTTCATTTGCCCACCAAAACTCTCCAATCCTATCACTGCAGCGTTTTTGCCCCTGTACTCACGATTGATTCACTTTCAGAGACATAGCAATCCATAGGTTTTAAGATACTTACTAGTCAGGTACATTATTAGGCGTTTAATATGGGGTTTTGAGTCCATTTTGTTGAGCAAGGAGTAGCTCTTGTCTATTCCATATTTGGCTTAAGGAACTTTATCTGTGCTCATTTCAATCTCTGGTTTTATGCAGCACCCCAACTCACCTTTCCCCTTAAACAAGCATAAGTTGGTTTTCTAAATTTGAGACCGTGTTCTGTTTTGTAATCCAGTTCCTGTGTAGCCAAGTTTACATTCCGTGTATTAGTGATATCTTATGATGTTTCTTATTCTGTGTGACTTATTTCAGTTAGAATCATCATACCTGAATCCACTCTATGCTGCTACGGGCCTGATGACATAGATTTCATTGCTGAGTGATATTGCATTGTACGTAAGTACCACAACTTCTTTATCCATTTTTCACTTTCTGTGATATTGAACTTGTACCGTAAACGAGGTTCTTGTAAACAGAGCCGTCCCAAACATTGGGGTGGCTGTGTCTTTTTGATTTTAATTTCCCTAAGCTGCAGGACCATAAGTGGAAGTGCCCTAGGCTCTGTTGCTTTGTTTTAGATGTTCCAGGAAACACCATACACTTCTCCTGAGTGGCTGTTGGCAAGTTACATCCCGCCCATCAGCATAACAAGGCTCCCAGTTCTCTATGGCCTGTCCTGCCTTTCTGGATTTTACACTTTTTTCAGATGGCACTTTTGACTGGGGGGAAGTGAGACTTCATTGTAGTGCAGATTTCCTTTGCAAGCTTGCTTGGTTGGCCAAAAAGGTCGTATGCACTTTTTCCTGAATATATTCAGGAAAAAACGCATACGCCCTTTTTGGCCAAGTGCATCATTGTCAACGTTCTGCCTCTTTTCCTATGTTTTAAATTCAATTCCAGTCTACCTCCTGAAATCGGTTTCCTGCAATTCTGCCCCGCTTTCAAGTCCTCTTGGCAGACTTACTTCACTATATTTTTGGACGATAGCTGTCATTTATAACTCTGCAGGTTTGTGAATTACAGTGCCCCTGAGCTCCTTTCTTCAACTCGCTTTCTTGTGAGCTGGCCGCAACACCGCAGGATTGCTTCAGGCCCTAATCTGGTTCCGGCACGGCACGCTGAGCCTTTGGTTAATTCCTCTTCCTGGTGGGAAATGAGAGTTAAATTTGCCCGTCCAGACACCTCCAGCTAGTCTCTCATTGGTTCTCCCTATTCCTGTTCATCTTCCGCAGAAATTGCAAACTGGGCCAAACAGGAGGTTAAAGGCACTGACTCTCCAAGTCGGGAGAGTGTTAGTAAAGCATCTGGAATGTTGCACCCGTTTACCAGGGGAGGAAAACTGAGACATATTTGAACACGTCTCCCGATCACACGGTTGATCATACTCTGGGTTCCACATGCATGTTTTAGCTGAAGGAAGAATCCCTTAAACCTGGAGAGTTGAGACCCGTGGAATGGGTACCATTCAATATGACTTCAAAGGGTCTTCGTTTGCTCACCGAACCTCTCCAATCCTATCACTGCTGCGTTTATGCCCCTCTACACATGCTTGATTCTCTTTCGGAGACATAGCAATCCATAGATTTTAAGATATTACTAGTCAGGTACATTCTTAGGCCTTTAATATGGGGTTTTGAGTCCATTTCGTTGAGCAAGGAGTAGCTCTTGTCTATTACATATTTGGCTTAAGGAACTTTATTTGTGCTCATTTCAATCTCTGGTTTTATGCAGCACCCCAACTCACCTTTCCCCTTAAGCAAGCATAAGTTGATTTTCTAAATTTGGGACCATGTTCTGTTTTGAAATTCAGTTCCTGTGTAGCCAAGTTTACATTCCGTGTATTAGTGATATCTTATGATGTTTCTTTTTCTGTGTGACTTATTTCAGTTAGAATCATCATACCTGAATCCACTCATTATGCTGCTATGGGCCTGATGACATAGATGTCATTGCTGAGTGATATTGCATTGTACGTAAGTACCACAACTTCTTTATCCATTTTTCGCTTTATGCGATATTGAACTTGTACCTTAAACGAGTTTCTTGTAAACAGAGCCATCCCAAACTTTGGGGTGGCTGTGTCTTTTTGATTTTAATTTCCCTAAGCTATAGGACCATAAGTGGAAGTGCCCTAGGCTCTGTTGCTTTGTTTTTTAGATGTTTCAGGAAACACCATACACTTCTCCCCAGCGGCTGTTGGCAATTTACATCCCGCCCATCAGCATAACAAGGCTCCCAGTTCTCCATGGCCTGTCCTGCCTTTCTGGATTTTACACTTTTTTCAGATGGCCCTTTTGACGGGGGGGAAGTGAGACTTCATTGTAGTGCAGATTTCCTTTGCAAGCTTGCTTGGTTGGCCAAAAAGGGCGTATGCGGTTTTTCCTGAATATATTCAGGAAAAAACGCATACGCCCTTTTTGGCCAAGTGCATCATTGTCGACCTTCTGCCTCTTTTCCTATGCTTTAAATGCAATTCCAGTCTACCTCCTGAAATCGTTTTCCTGCAATTCTGCCCCGCTTTCAAGTCCTCTTGGCAGCCTTACTTCAGTATATTTTTGGATGATAGCTGTCATTTATAACTCTGCAGGTTTGTGAATTACAGTGCCCCTGAGCTCCTTTCTTCAACTCGCTTTCTTGTGAGCTGGCCGCAACACTGCAGGATTGCTTCAGGCCCTAATCTGGTTCCGGCATGGCACGCTGAGCCTTTGGTTAATTCCTCTTCCTGGTGGGAAATGAGAGTTAAATTTTCCCGTCCAAACACCTCCAGCTAGTCTCTCATTGGTTCTCCCTATTCCTGTTCATCTTCCGTGGAATTTGCAAACTGGGCCAAACAGGAGGTTAAAGGCACTGACTCTCCAAGACGGGAGAGTGTTAGTAAAGCGTCTGTAATGTTGCACCCGAGTACCAGGGGACGAAAACTGAGACATATTTGAACACGTCTCCCGATCACACGGTTGATCATACTCTGGGTTCCACATGCATGCTTTAGCTGAAGGAAGAATCCCGTAAACCTGGAGAGTTGAGACCCGTGGAATGGGTACCATGCAATATGACTTCAAAGGGTCTTCATTTGCTCACCGAACCTCTCCAATCCTATCACTGCTGCGTTTATGCCCCTGTACACAAGCTTGATTCTTTTTCGGAGACATAGCGATCCATAGGTTTTAAGATACTTACTAGTCAGGTACATTCTTAGGCGTTTAATATGGGGTGTTGAGTCCATTTCGTTAAGCAAGGAGTAGCTCTTGTCTATTACATATTTCGCTTAAGGAAATTTATCTGTGCTCATTTCAATCTCTGGTTTTTTGCAGCACCCCAACTCACCTTTCCCCTTAAGCAAGCATAAGTTGGTTTTCTAAATTTGAGACCCTGTTCTGTTTTGTAATCCAGTTCTGTGTAGCCAAGTTTACATTCCGTGTATTAGTGATATCTTATGATGTTTCTTTTTCTCTGTGACTTATTTCAGTTAGAATCATCATACCTGAATCCACACATTATGCTGCTATGGGCATGATGACATAGATTTCATTGCTGAGTGTTATTGCATTGTATGTAAGTACCACAACTTCTTTATCCATTTTTCACTTTCTGCGATATTGAACTTGTCCCGTAAAAGAGTTTCTTGTAAACAGAGCCATCCCAAACTTTGGGGTGGCTGTGTCTCTTTGATTTTAATTTCCCTAAGCTATAGGACTATAAGTGGAAGTGCCCTAGGCTCGGTTGCTTCGTTTTAAATGTTCCAGGAAACACCATACACTTCTCCTGAGTGGCTGTTGGCAATTTACATCCCGCCCATCAGCATAACAAGGCTCCCAGTTCTCCATGGCCTATCCTGCCTTTCTGGATTTTACACTTTTTTCAGATGGCCCTTTTGACTGGGGGGAAGTGAGACTTCATTGTAGTGCAGATTTCCTTTGCAAGCTTGCTTGGTTGGCCAAAAAGTGCATATGCGTTTTTTCCTGAATATATTCAGGAAAAAACGCATATGCCCTTTTTGGCAAGTGCATCATTGTGGACATTCTGCCTCTTTTCCTATGCTTTAAATGCAAATCAAGTCTACCTCCTGAAATCGGTTTCCTGCAATTCTGCCCCGCTTTCAAATCCTCTTGGCACCCTTACTTCAGTAGATTTTTGGACGATAGCTGTCATTTATAAGTCTGCAGGTTTGTGAATTATAGTGCCCCTGAGCTCCTTTCTTCAATTCGCTTTCTTGTGAGCTGGCCGCAACACCGCACGATTGCTTCGGGCCCTAATTTGGTTGTGGCACGGCACGCTGAGCCTTTGGTTAATTCCTCTTCCTGGTGGGAAATGAGAGTTAAATTTGCCCGTCCAGACACCTCCAGCTAGTCTCTCATTGGTTCTCCCTATTCCTGTTCATCTTCCGCAGAAATTGCAATCTGGGCCAAACAGGAGGTTAAAGGCACTGTCTCTCCAAGTCGGGAAAATGTTAGTAAAGCGTCTGCAATGTTGCACCCGAGTACCAGGGGGTGAGAACTGAGACATATTAGAACACGTCTCCCGATCACACGGTTGATCACACTCTGTGTTCCACATGCATTTTTTAGCTGAAGGAAGAATCCCTTAAACTTGGAGAGTTGAGACCCGTGGAATGGGTACCATGAAATATGACTTCAAAGGGTCTTCATTTGCTCACCGAACCTCTCCAATCCTATCACTGCTGCGTTTATGCCCCTGTACTCACGCTTGATTCTCTTTCAGAGACATAGCAATCCATAAGTTTTAAGATACTTACTAGTCAGGGACATTGTTAAGCGTTTAATATGGGGTTTTGAGTCTATTTCGCTGAGCAAGGAGTAGCCCTTGTCTATTACATATTTGGCTTAAGGAACTTTATCTGTGCTCATTTCAATCTCTGGTTTTATGCAGCACCCCAACTCACCTTTCCCCTTAAGCAAGCATAAGTTGGTTTTCTAAATTTGAGACCCTGTTCTGTTTTGTAATCCAGTTCTGTGTAGCCAAGTTTACATTCCGTGTATTAGTGATATCTTATGATGTTTCTTTTTCTCTGTGACTTATTTCAGTTAGAATCATCATACCTTAATCCACTCATTATGCTGCTATGGGCATGATGACATAGATTTCATTGCTGAGTGATATTGCATTGTACGTAAGTACCACAACTTCTTTATCCATGTTTCACTTTCTGCGATATTGAACTTGTCCCGTAAACGAGTTTCTTGTAAACAGAGCCATCCCAAACTTTGGGGTGGCTGTGTCTTTTTGATTTTAATTTCCCTAAGCTATAGGACCATAAGTGGAAGTGCCCTAGGCTCTGTTGCTTTGTTTTTTAAATGTTTCAGGAAACACCATAAACTTCTCCCCAGTGGCTGTTGGCAATTTACATCCCGCCCATCAGCATAACAAGGCTCCCAGTTCTCCATGGCCTGTCCTGCCTTTCTGGATTTTACACTTTTTTCAGATGGCCCTTTTGACCGCGGGGAAGTGAGACTTCATTGTAGTGCAGATTTCCTTTGCAAGCTTGCTTGGTTGGCCAAAAAGGGCGTATGCGTTTTGTCCTGAATATATTCAGGAAAAAACGCATACGCCCTTTTTGGCCAAGTGCATCATTGTCGACCTTCTGCCTCTTTTCCTATGCTTTAAGTGCAATTCCAGTCTACCTCCTGAAATCGGTTTCCTGCAATTCTGCCCCGCTTTCAAGTCCTCTTGGCAGCCTTACTTCAGTATATTTTTGGATGATAGCTGTCATTTATAACTCTGCAGGTTTGTGAATTACAGTGCCCCTGAGCTCCTTTCTTCAACTCGCTTTCTTGTGAGCTGGCTGCAACACCGCAGGATTGCTTCAGGCCCTAATCTGGTTCCGGCATGGCACGCTGAGCCTTTGGTTAATTCCTCTTCCTGGTGGGAAATGAGAGTTAAATTTGCCCGTCCAGACACCTCCAGCTAGTCTCTCATTGGTTCTCCCTATTCCTGTTCATCTTCCGCGGAATTTGCAAACTGGGCCAAACAGGAGGTTAAAGGCACTGACTCTCCAAGTCGGGAGAGTGTTAGTAAAGCATCTAGAATGTTGCACCCGAGTACCAGGGGACGAGAACTGAGACATATTTCAACACGTCTCCCGATCACACGGTTGATCATACTCTGGGTTCCACATGCATGTTTTAGCTGAAGGAAGAATCCCTTAAACCTGGAGAGTTGAGACCCGTGGAATGGGTACCATGCAATATGACTTCAAAGGGTCTTCATTTGCTCACCGAACCTCTCCAATCCTATCACTGCTGTGTTTATGCCCCTGTACACACGCATGATTGTCTTTCGGAGACATAGCGATCCATAGGTTTTAAGATACTTACTAGACAGGTACATTCTTAGGCGTTTAATATGGGGTATTGAGTCCATTTTGTTGAGCAAGGAGTAGCTCTTGTCTATTCCATATTTGGCGTAAGGAACTTCATCTGTGCTCATTTCAATCTCTGGTTTTATGCAGCACCCCAACTCACATTTCCCCTTAAGCAAGCATAAGTTGTTTTTCTAAATTTGAGACCCTGTTCTCTTTTGTAATCCAGTTCCTGTGTAGCCAAGTTTACATTCCGTGTATTAGTGATATCTTATGATGTTTCTTTTTCTGTGTGACTTATTTCAGTTAGAATCATCGTACCTGAATCCACTCATTATGCTGCTACGGGCCTGATGAGATAGATTTAATTGCTGAGTGATATTGCATTGTACGTAAGTACCACAACTTCTTTATCCATTTTTCACTTTCTGCGATATTGAACTTGTCCCGTAAACGAGTTTCTTGTAAACAGAGCCGTCCCAAACTTTAGGGTGGCTGTGTCTTTTTGATTTTAATTTCCCTAAGCTATAGGACCATAAGTGGAAGTGCCCTAGGCTCTGTTGCTTTGTTTTTTAGATGTTTCAGGAAACACCATACACTTCTCCCGAGTGGCTGTTGGCAATTTATATCCCGCCCATCAGCATAACAAGGCTCCCAGTTCTCCATGGCCTGTCCTGCCTTTCTGGATTTTACACTTTTTTCAGATGGCCCTTTTGACCAGGGGGAAGTGAGACTTCACTGTAGTGCAGATTTCCTTTGCAAGCTTGCTTGGTTGGCCAAAAAGGGCGTATGCGTTTTTTCCTGAATATATTCAGGAAAAAACGCATACGCCCTTTTTGGCCAAGTGCATCATTGTGGACGTTCTGCCTCTTTTCCTATGCTTTAAATGCAATTCCAGTCTACCTCCTGAAATCGGTTTCCTGCAATTCTGCCCCGTTTTCAAGTCCTCTTGGAGGCCTTACTTCAGTATATTTTTGGACGATAGCTGTCATTTATAACTCTGCAGGTTTGTGAATTACAGTGCCCCTGAGCTCCTTTCTTCAACTCGCTTTCTTGTGAGCTGGCCGCAACACCGCAGGATTGCTTCAGGCCCTAATCTTGTTCTGGCATGGCCCGCTGAGCCTATGGTTAATTCCTCTTCCTGGTGGGAAATGAGAGTTAAATTTGCCCGTCCAGACACCTCCAGCTAGTCTCTCATTGTTTCTCGCTATTCCTGTTCATCTTCCGCAGAAATTGCAAACTGGGCCAAACAGGAGGTTAAAGGCACTGACTCTCCAAGTCGGGAGAGTGTTAGTAAAGTGTCTGGAATGTTGCACCCGAGTACCAGGGGACGAGAACTGAGACATATTGGAACACGTCTCCCGATCACATGGTTGATCATGCTCTGGGTTCCACATGCATGCTTTAGCTGAAGGAAGAATCCCTTAAACGTGGAGAGTTGAGACCCGTGGAATGGGTACCATGCAATATGACTTCAAAGGGTCTTCATTTGCTCACCGAACCTCTCCAATCCTATCACTGCTCCGTTTATGCCCCTGTACACACGCTTGATTCTCTTTTGGAGACATAGCAATCCATAAGTTTTAAGATACTTTCTAGTCAGCTACATTCTTAGGCGTTTAATATGGGGTGTTGAGTCCATTTCGTTGAGCAAGGAGTAGCTCTTGTCTACTCCATATTTGGCTTAAGGAACTTTATCTGTGCTCATTTCAATCTCTGGTTTTATCCAGCACCCCAACTCACCTTTCCCCTTAAGCAAGCATAAGTTGGTTTTCTAAATTTGAGACTCTGTTCTCTTTTGTAATCCAGTTCCTGTGTAGCCAAGTTTACATTCCGTGTATTAGTGATATCTTATGATGTTTGTTTTTCTTGTGACTTATTTCAGATAGAATCATCATACCTTAATCCACTCATTATGCTGCTACGGGCCTCATGACATAGATTTCATTGCTGAGTGATATTGCATTGTACGTAAGTACCACTACTGCTTTATCCATTTTTCACTTTCTGCGATATTGAACTTGTCCCGTAAACGAGTTTCTTCTAAGCAGAGCCATCCCAAACATTGGGGTGGCTGTGTCTTTTTGATTTTAATTTCCCTAAGCTATAGGGCCATAAGTGGAAGTGCCCTAGGCTCTGTTGCTTTGTTTTTTAGATGTTTCAGGAAAAACCATACACTTCTCCTGAGTGGCTGTTGGCAATTTACATCCTGCCCATCAGCATAACAATGCTCCCAGTTCTCCATGGCCTGTCCTGCCTTTCTGGATTTTACACTTTTTTCAGATGGCCCTTTTGACCGGGGGGAAGTGAGACTTCATTTTAGTGCAGATTTCCTTTGCAAGCTTGCTTGGTTGGCCAAAAAGGGCGTATGCGTTTTTTCCTGAATATATTCAGGAAAAAACTCATACGCACTTTTTGGCCAAGTGCATCATTGTCGACGTTCTGCCTCTTTTCCTATGCTTTAAATGCAATTCCAGTCTACCTCCTGAAATCGGTTTCCTGCAATTCTGCCCCGCTTTCAAGTCCTCTTGGCAGCCTTACTTCAGTATATTTTTGGACGATAGCTGTCATTTATAACTCTGCAGGTTTGTGAATTACAGTGCCCCTGAGCTCCTTTCTTCAACTCGCTTTCTTGTGAGCTGGCCGCAACACCGCAGGATTGCTTCAGGCCCTAATCTGGTTCCGGCACGGCCCGCTGAGCCTTTGGTTAATTCCTCTAACTGGTGGGAAATGAGAGTTAAATTTGCCCGTCCAGGCAGCTCCAGCTAGTCTCTCGTTGGTTCTCCCTATTCCTGTTCATCTTCCACAGAAATTGCAAACTGGGCCAAACAGGAGGTTAAAGGCACTGACTCTCCAAGCCGGGAGAGTGTTAATAAAGTGTCTGGAATGTTGCACCCGAGTACCAGGGGACGAGAACTGAGACATATTGGAACACGTCTCCCCATCACACGGTTGATCATACTCTGGGTTCCACATGCATGATTTAGCTGAAGGAAGAATCCCTTAAACCTGGAGAGTTGAGACCCGTGGAATGGGTACCATGCAATATGACTTCAAAGGGTCTTCATTTGCTCACCGAACCTCTCCAATCCTATCACTGCTGCGTTTATGCCCCTGTACACACGCTTGATTCTCTTTCGGAGACATAGCAATCCATAGCTTTTAAGATACTTTCTAGTCAGCTACATTGTTAGGCGTTTAATATGGGGTGTTGAGTCCATTTCGTTGAGCAAGGAGTAGCTCTTGTGTATTACATATTTGGCTTAAGGAACTTTATCTGTGCTCATTTCAATCTCTGGTTTTATGCAGCACCCCAACTCAACTTTCCCCTTAAGCAAGCATAAGTTGGTTTTCTAAATTTGAGACCCTGTTCTGTTTTGTAATCCAGTTCCTGTGTAGCCAAGTTTACATTCCGTGTATTAGTGATATCTTATGGTTTTTTTAATTGTGTGACTTACTTCAGTTAGAATCATCATACCTGAATCCACTCATTATGCTGTTACGGGCCTGATGACATAGATTTCATTGCTGAGTGATATTGCATTGTACGTAAGTACCACAACTTCTTTATCCATTTTTCACTTTCTGCGATATTGAACTAGTCCCTGAAACGAGTTTCTTCTGAACAGAGCTGTCCCAAACATAGGGGTGGCTGTGTCTTTTTCATTTTAATTTCCCTAAGCTTTAGGGCCATAATTGGAAGTGCCCTAGGCTCTGTTGCTTTGTTTCTTAGATGTTTCAGGAAACACCATACACTTCTCCCAAGTGGCTGTTGGCAATTTACATCCCGCCCATCAGCATAACAAGGCTCCCAGTTCTCCATGGCCTGTGTTGCCTTTCTGGATTTTACACTTTTTTCAGATGGCCGATTTGACCGGGGGGAAGTGAGACTTCATTGTAGTGCAGATTTCCTTTGCAAGCTTGCTTGGTTGGCCAAAATGGGCGTATGCGTTTTTTCCTGAATATATTCAGGAAAAAACGCATACGCCCTTTTTGGCCAAGTGCATCATTGTCGACGTTCTGCCTCTTTTCCTATGCTTTAAATGCAATTCCAGTCTACCTCCTGAAATCGGTTTCCTGCAATTCTGCCCCGCTTTCAAGTCCTCTTGGCAGCCTTACTTCAGTATATTTTTGGACGATAGCTGTCATTTATAACTCTGCAGGTTTGTGAATTACAGTGCCCGTGAGCTCCTTTCTTCAACTCGCTTTCTTGTGAGCTGGCCACAACACCGCATGATTGCTTCAGACCCTAATCTGGTTCCGGCACGGCACGCTGAGCCTTTGGTTAATTCCTCTTCCTGGTGGGAAATGAGAGTTAAATTTGCCCGTCCAGAAACGTCCAGCTAGTCTCTCATTGGTTCTCCCTATTCCTGTTCATCTTCCGCAGAAATTGCAAACTGGGCCAAACAGGAGGTTAAAGGCACTGACTCTCCCAGTCGGGAGAGTGTTAGTAAAGCGTCTGGAATGTTGCACCCGAGTACCAGGGGACGAGAACTGAGACATATTGGAACACGTCTCCCGATCACATGGTTGATCATACTCTGGGTTCCACATGTATGATTTAGGTGAAGGAAGAATCCCTTAAACCTGGAGAGTTGAGACCCGTGGAATGGGTACCATGCAATATGACTTCAAAGGGTCTTCATTTGCTCACCGAACCTCTCCAATACTATCACTGCTGCGTTTATGCCCCTGTACACACGCTTGATTCTCTTTCGGAGACATAGCAATCCATAGCTTTTAAGATACTTACTAGTCAGGTACATTCTTAGGCGTTTAATATGGGGTGTTGAGTCCATTTCGTTGAGCAAGGAGTAGCTCTTGTGTATTACATATTTGGCTAAAGGAACTTTATCTGTGCTCATTTCAATCTCTGGTTTTATGCAGCACCCCAACTCACCTTTCCCCTTAAGCAAGCATAAGTTGGTTTTCTAAATTTGAGACCCTGTTCTGTTTTGTAATCCAGTTCCTGTGTAGCCAAGTTTACATTCCGTGTATTAGAAATATCTTATGATGTTTCTTTTTCTGTGTGACTTATTTCAGTTAGAATCATCATACCTGAATCCACTCATTATGCTGCTACGGGCCTGATGAGATAGATATAATTGCTGAGCGATATTGCATTGTACGTAAGTACCTCAACTTCTTTATCCATTTTTCACTTTCTGCGATATTGAACTTGTCCCGTAAACGAGTTTCTTGTAAACAGAGCCGTCCCAAACTTTGGGGTGGCTGTGTCTTTTTGATTTTAATTTCCCTAAGCTATAGGACCATAAGTGGAAGTGCCCTAGGCTCTGTTGCTTTGTTTTTTAGATGTTTCAGGAAACACCATACACTTCTCCCGAGTGGCTGTTGGCAATTTATATCCCGCCCATCAGCATAACAAGGCTCCCAGTTCTCCATGGGCTGTCCTGCCTTTCTGGATTTTACACTTTTTTCAGATGGCCCTTTTGACCAGGGGGAAGTGAGACTTCACTGTAGTGCAGATTTCCTTTGCAAGCTTGCTTGGTTGGCCAAAAAGGACGTATGCGTTTTTTCCTGAATATATTCAGGAAAAAACGCATACGCCCTTTTTGGCCAAGTGCATCATTGTGGATGTTCTGCCTCTTTTCCTATGCTTTAAATGCAATTCCAGTCTACCTCCTGAAATCGGTTTCCTGCAATTCTGCCCCGTTTTCAAGTCCTCTTGGCAGCCTTACTTCAGTATATTTTTGGACGATAGCTGTCATTTATAACTCTGCAGGTTTGTGAATTACAGTGCCCCTGAGCTCCTTTCTTCAACTCGCTTTCTTGTGAGCTGGCCGCAACACCGCAGGATTGCTTCAGGCCCTAATCTGGTTCCGGCACGGCACGCTGAGCCTTTGGTTAATTCCTCTTCCTGGTGGGAAATGAGAGTTAAATTTGCCCGTCCAGACACCTCCAGCTAGTCTCTCATTGGTTCTCCCTATTCCTGTTCATCTTCCGCAGAAATTGCAAACTGGGCCAAACAGGAGTTTAAAGGCACTGACTCTCCAAGTCGGGAGAGTGTTAGTAAAGCGTCTGGAATGTTGCACCCGAGTACCAGGGGACGAGAACTGAGCCATATTGGAACACGTCTCCCGATCACACGGTTGATCGTACTCTGGGTTCCACATGCATGCTTTAGCTGAAGGAAGAATCCCTTAAACCTGGAGAGTTGAGACCCGTGGAATGGGTACCATGCAATATGACTTCAAAGGGTCTTCATTTGCTCACCGAACCTCTCCAATCCTATCACTGCTGTGTTTATGCCCCTGTACACACGCATGATTCTCTTTCGGAGACATAGTGATCCAGAGGTTTTAAGATACTTACTAGTCAGGTACATTCTTAGGCGTTTAATATGGCGTGTTGAGTCCATTTCGTTGAGCAAGGAGTAGCTCTTGTCTATTCCATATTTGGCGTAAGGAACTTTATCTGTGCTCATTTCAATCTCTGGTTTTATGCAGCACCCCAACTCACATTTCCCCTTAAGCAAGCATAAGTTGGTTTTCTAAATTTGAGACCCTGTTCTCTTTTGTAATCCAGTTCCTGTGTAGCCAAGATTACATTCCGTGTATTAGTGATATCTTATGATGTTTCTTTTTCTGTGTGACTTATTTCAGTTAGAATCATCGTACCTGAATCCACTCATTATGCTGCTATGGGCCTGATGAGATAGATTTAATTGCTGAGTGATATTGCATTGTACCTAAGTACCACAACTTCTTTATCCATTTTTCACTTTCTGCGATATTGAACTTGTCCCGTAAACGAGTTTCTTGTAAACAGAGCCGTCCCAAACTTTGGGGTGGCTGTGTCTTTTTGATTTTAATTTTCCTAAGCTATAGGACCATAAGTGGAAGTGCCCTAGGCTCTGTTGCTTTGTTTTTTAGATGTTTCAGGAAACACCATACACTTCTCCCGAGTGGCTGTTGGCAATTTATATCCCGCCCATCAGCATAACAAGGCTCCCAGTTCTCCATGGCCTGTCCTGCCTTTCTGGATTTTACACTTTTTTCAGATGGCCCTTTTGACCAGGGGGAAGTGAGACTTCACTGTAGTGCAGATTTCCTTTGCAAGCTTGCTTGGTTGGCCAAAAAGGGCGTATGCGGTTTTTCCTGAATATATTCAGGAAAAAACGCATACGCCCTTTTTGGCCAAGTGCATCATTGTGGACCTTCTGCCTCTTTTCCTATGCTTTAAATGCAATTCCAGTCTACCTCCTGAAATCGGTTTCCTGCAATTCTGCCCCGTTTTCAAGTCCTCTTGGCAGCCTTACTTCAGTATATTTTTGGACGATAGCTGTCATTTATAACTCTGCAGGTTTGTGAATTAAAGTGCCCCTGAGCTCCTTTCTTCAACTCGCTTTCTTGTGAGCTGGCCGCAACACCGCAGGATTGCTTCAGGCCCTAATCTTGTTCTGGCACGGCCCGCTGAGCCTATGGTTAATTCCTCTTCCTGGTGGGAAATGAGAGTTAAATTTGCCCGTCCAGACACCTCCAGCTAGTCTCTCATTGGTTCTCCCTATTCCTGTTCATCTTCCGCAGAAATTGCAAACTGGGCCAAACAGGAGGTTAAAGGCACTGACTCTCCAAGTCGGGAGAGTGTTAGTAAAGTGTCTGGAATGTTGCACCCGAGTACCAGGGGACGAGAACTGAGACATATTGGAACACGTCTCCCGATCACATGGTTGATCATGCTCTGGGTTCCACATGCATGCTTTAGCTGAAGGAAGAATCCCTTAAACGTGGAGAGTTGAGACCCGTGGAATGGGTACCATGCAATATGACTTCAAAGGGTCTTCATTTGCTCACCGAACCTCTCCAATCCTATCACTGCTCCGTTTATGCCCCTGTACACACGCTTGATTCTCTTTTGGAGACATAGCAATCCATAAGTTTTAAGATACTTTCTAGTCAGCTACATTCTTAGGCGTTTAATATGAGGTGTTGAGTCCATTTCGTTGAGCAAGGAGTAGCTCTTGTCTACTCCATATTTGGCTTAAGGAACTTTATCTGTGCTCATTTCAATCTCTGGTTTTATCCAGCACCCCAACTCACCTTTCCCCTTAAGCAAGCATAAGTTGGTTTTCTAAATTTGAGACCCTGTTCTCTTTTGTAATCCAGTTCCTGTGTAGCCAAGTTTACATTCCGTGTATTAGTGATATCTTATGATGTTTGTTTTTCTTGTGACTTATTTCAGATAGAATCATCATACCTTAATCCACTCATTATGCTGCTACGGGCCTCATGACATAGATTTCATTGCTGAGTGATATTGCATTGTACGTAAGTACCACTACTGCTTTATCCATTTTTCACTTTCTGCGATATTGAACTTGTCCCGTAAACGAGTTTCTTCTAAGCAGAGCCATCCCAAACTTTGGGGTGGCTGTGTCTTTTTGATTTTAATTTCCCTAAGCTATAAGGCCATAAGTGGAAGTGCCCTAGGCTCTGTTGCTTTGTTTTTTAGATGTTTCAGGAAACACCATACACTTCTCCTGAGTGGCTGTTGGCAATTTACATCCCGCCCATCAGCATAACAAGGCTCCCAGTTCTCCATGGCCTGTCCTGCCTTTCTGGATTTTACACTTTTTTCAGATGGCCCTTTTGACCGGGGGGAAGTGAGACTTCATTTTAGTGCAGATTTCCTTTGCAAGCTTGCTTGGTTGGCCAAAAAGGGCGTATGCGTTTTTTCCTGAATATATTCAGGAAAAAACGCATACGCCCTTTTTGGCCAAGTGCATCATTGTCGACGTTCTGCCTCTTTTCCTATGCTTTAAATGCAATTCCAGTCTACATCCTGAAATCGGTTTCCTGCAATTCTGCCCCGCTTTCAAGTCCTCTTGGCAGCCTTACTTCAGTATATTTTTGGACGATAGCTGTCATTTATAACTCTGCAGGTTTGTGAATTACAGTGCCCCTGAGCTCCTTTCTTCAACTCGCTTTCTTGTGAGCTGGCCGAGACACCGCAGGATTGCTTCAGGCCCTAATCTGGTTCTGGCACGGCCCGCTGAGCCTTTGGTTAATTCCTCTAACTGGTGGGAAATGAGAGTTAAATTTGCCCGTCCAGACACCTCTAGCTAGTCTCTCGTTGGTTCTCCCTATTCCTGTTCATCTTCCACAGAAATTGCAAACTGGGCCAAACAGGAGGTTAAAGGCACTGACTCTCCAAGCCGGGAGAGTGTTAATAAAGTGTCTGGAATGTTGCACCCGAGTACCAGGGGACGAGAACTGAGACATATTGGAACACGTCTCCCGATCACACGGTTGATCATACTCTGGGTTCCACATGCATGATTTAGCTGAAGGAAGAATCCCTTAAACCTGGAGAGTTGAGACCCGTGGAATGGGTACCATGCAATATGACTTCAAAGGGTCTTCATTTGCTCACCGAACCTCTCCAATCCTATCACTGCTGCGTTTATGCCCCTGTACACACGCTTGATTCTCTTTCGGAGACATAGCAATCCATAGCTTTTAAGATACTTACTAGTCAGGTACATTCTTAGGCGTTTAATATGGGGTGTTGAGTCCATTTCGTTGAGCAAGGAGTAGCTCTTGTCTATTCCATATTTGGCTTAAGGAACTTTATCTGTGCTCATTTGAATCTCTGGTTTTATGCAGCACCCCAACTCACGTTTCCCCTTAAGCAAGCATAAGTTGGTTTTCTAAATTTGAGACCCTCTTCTGTTTTGTAATCCAGTTCCTGTGTAGCCAAGTTTACATTCCGTGTATTAGTGATATCTTATGTTTCTTTTTCTGTGTGACTTATTTCAGTTAGAATCATCGTACCTGAATCCACTCATTATGCTGCTACGGGCCTGATGACATAGATTTCATTGCTTAGTGACATTGCATTGTACTTAAGTACCACAACTTCTTTATCCATTTTTCACTTTCTGCGATATTGAACTTGTACCGTAAACGAGGTTCTTGTAAACAGAGCCGTCCCAAACTTTGGGGTGGCTGTGTCTTTTTGATTTTAATTTCCCTAAGCTATAGGACCATAAGTGGAAGTGCCCTAGTCTCTGTTGCTTTGTTTTTTAGATGTTTCAGGAAACACCATACACTTCTCCCCAGTGGCTGCTGTCAATTTACATCCCGCCCATCAGCATAACAAGGCTCCCAGTTCTCCAACGCCTGTCCTGCCTTTCTGGATTTTACACTTTTTTCAGATGGCCCTTTTGACCGGGGGGAAGTGAGACTTCATTGTAGTGCAGATTTCCTCTGCAAGCTTGCTTGGTTGGCCAAAAAGGACGTATGAGTTTTTTCCTGAATATATTCAGGAAAAAACGCATACGCACTTTTTGGCCAAGTGCATCATTGTGGACGTTCTGCCTCTTTTCCTATGCTTTAAATGCAATTCCAGTCTACCTCCTGAAATCGGTTTCCTGCAATTCTGCCCCGCTTTCAAGTCCTCTTGGCAGCCTTACTTCAGTATATTTTTGGACGATAGCTGTCATTTATAACTCTGCAGGTTTGTGAATTACAGTGCCCCTGAGCTCCTTTCTTCAACTCGCTTTCTTGTGAGCTGGCCGCAGCACCGCAGGATTGCTTCAGGCCCTAATCTGGTTCCGGCATGGCACGCTGAGCCTTTGGATAATTCCTCTTACTGGTGGGAAATGAGAGTTAAATTTGCCCGTCCAGACACCTCCAGCTAGTCTCTCATTGGTTCTCCCTATTCCTGTACATCTTCCGCGGAATTTGCAAACTGGGTCAAACAGGAGGTTAAAGGCACTGACTCTCCAAGTCGGGAGAGTGTTAGTAAAGCGTCTGGAATGTTGCACCCGAGTACCAGGGGACGAAAACTGAGACATATTTGAACACGTCTCCCGATCACATGGTTGATCATACTCTGGGTTCCACATGCATGTTTCAGCTGAAGGAAGATTCCCTTAAAGCTGGAGAGTTGAGACCCGTGGAATGGGTACCATGCAATATGACTTCAAAGGGTCTTCATTTGCTCACCGAACCTCTCCAATCCTAACACTTCTGCGTTTATGTCCCTGTACACACGCTTGATTCTCTTTCAGAGACATAGCAATCCATAGGTTTTAAGATACTTACTAGTCAGGTACATTCTTAGGCGTTTAATATGCGGTGTTGAGTCCATTTCGTTGAGCAAGTAGTAGCTCTTGTCTATTACATATTTGGCTTAAGGAACTTTATCTGTGCTCATTTCAATCTCTGGTTTTATGCAGCACCCCAACTCACCTTTCCCCTTAAGCAAGCATAAGTTGGTTTTCTAAATTTGAGACCCTGTTGTGTTTTGTAATCCAGTTCCTGTGTAGCCAAGTTTACATTCCGTGTATTAGTGATATCTTATGATGTTTCTTTTTCTGTGTGACTTATTTCAGATAGAATCATCATACCTGAACCCACTCATTTTCTGCTACAGGCCTGTTGACATAGATTTCATTGCTGAGTGATATTGCATTGTACGTAAGTACCACAACTTCTTTATCCATTTTTCACTTTCTGCGATATTGAACTTGTACCATAAACGAGATTCTTGTAAACAGAGCCATCCCAAACTTTGGGGTGGCTGTGTCTTTTTTATTTTAATTTCCCTAAGCTATAGGACCATAAGTGGATTTGACCTAGGCTCTGTTGCTTTGTTTTTTAGATGTTTCAGGAAACACCATACACTTCTCCCGAGTGGCTGTTGGCAATTTACATCCCGCCCATCAGCATAACAGGGCTCCCAGTTCTCCATGGCCTGTCCTGCCTTTCTGGATTTTACACTTTTTTCAGATGGCCCTTTTGACTGGGGGGAAGTGAGACTTCATTGTAGTGCAGATTTCCTTTGCAAGCTTGCTTGGTTGGCCAAAAATGGTGTATGCGTTTTTTCCTGAATATATTCAGGAAAAAACGCATACGATATTTTTGGCCAAGTGCATCATTGTGGACGTTCTTCCTCTTTTCCTATGCTTTAAATGCAATTCCAGTCTACCTCCTGAAATCGGTTTCCTGCAATTCTTCCCCGCTTTCAAGTCCTCTTGGCAGCCTTACTTCAGTATATTTTTGGACGATAGCTGTCATTTATAACTCTGCAGGTTTGTGAATTACAGTGCCCCTGAGCTCCTTTCTTCAACTCGCTTTCTTGTGAGCTGGCCGCAACACTACAGGATTGCTTCAGGCCCTAATCTGGTTCCGGCACGGCACGCTGAGCCTTTGGTTAATTCCTCTTCCTGGTGGGAAATGAGAGTTAAATTTGCCCGTCCAGACACCTCCAGGTAGTCTCTCATTGGTTCTCCCTATTCCTGTTCATCTTCCGCAGAAATTGCAAACTGGGCCAAACAGGACGTTAAAGGCACTGACTCTCCAAGTCAGGAGAGTGTTAGTAAATCGTCTGGAATGTTGCACCCGAGTACCAGGGGACGAAAACTGAGACATACTTAAACACGTCCCCCGATCACATGGTTGATCATACTCTGGGTTCCATATGCATGTTTCAGCTGAAGGAAGAATTCCTTAAACCTGGAGAGTTGAGACCCGTGGAATGGGTACCATGCAATATGACTTCAAAGGGTCTTCATTTGCTCACCGAACCTCTCCAATCCTATCACTGCTGCGTTTATGCCCCTGTACACATGGTTGATTCTCTTTCAGAGACATAGCAATCCATAGGTTTTAAGATACTTACTAGTCAGGTACATTCATTGGCGTTTAATATGGGGTGTTGAGTCCATTTCGTTGAGCAAGGAGTAGCTCTTGTCTATTCCATATTTGGCTTAAGGAACTTTATCTGTGCTCATTTCAATCTCTGGTTTTATGAAGCACCCCAACTCACCTTTCCCCTTAAGCAAGCTTAAGTTGGTTTTCTAAATTTGAGACACTGTTCTGTTTTGTAATTCAGTTCCTGTGTAGCCAAGTTTACATTCCGTGTATTAGTGATATCTTACGATGTTTCTTTTTCTGTGTGACTTATTTCAGTTAGAATCATCATACCTGAACCCACTCATTTTCTGCTACAGGCCTGTTGACAGAGATTTCATTGCTGAGTGATATTGCATTGTACGTAAGTAGCACAAATTCTTTATCCATTTTTCACTTTCTGCGATATTGAACTTGTACCATAAACGAGGTTCTTGTAAACAGAGCCATCCCAAACTTTGGGGTGGCTGTGTCTTTTTGATTTTAATTTCCCTAAGCTATAGGACCATAAGTGGAAGTGCCCTAGGCTCTGTTGCTTTGTTTTTTAGATGTTTCAGGAAACACCATACACTTCTCCCTAGTGGCTGTTGGCAATTTACATCCCGCCCATCAGCATAACAGGGCTCCCAGTTCTCCATGGCCTGTCCTGCCTTTCTGGATTTTACACTTTTTTCAGATGGCCCCTTTGACAGGGGGGAAGTGAAACTTCATTGTAGTGCAGATTTCCTGTGCAAGCTTGCTTGGTTGGCCAAAAAGGGCGTATGCGTTTTTTCCTGAATATATTCAGGAAAAAACGCATACGCCCTTTTTGGCCAAGTGCATCATTGCCGACTTTCTGACTCTTTTCCTATGCTTTAAGTGCAATTCCAGTCTACCTCCTGAAATCGGTTTCCTGCAATTCTGCCCCGCATTCAAGTCCTCTTGGCAGCCTTACTTCAGTATATTTTTGGACGATAGCTGTCATTTATAACTCTGCAGCTTTGTGAATTACAGTGCCCCTGAGCTCCTTTCTTCAATTCGCTTTCTTGTGAGCTGGCCGCAACACCGCAGGATTGTTTCAGGCCCTAATCTGGTTCCGGCACGGCATGCTGAGCCTTTGGTTAATTCCTCTTCCTGCTGGGAAATGAGAGTTAAATTTGCCCGTCCAGACACCTCCAGCTAGTCTCTCATTGTTTCTCGCTATTCCTGTTCATCTTCCGCAGAAATTGCAAACTGGGCCAAACAGGAGGTTAAAGGCACTGACTCTCCAACTCGGGAGAGTGTCAGTAAAGCATCTGGAATGTTGCACCCGAGTACCAGGGGACGAGAACTGAGAAATATTGGAACACGTCTCCCGATCACACGGCTGATCATACTCTGGGTTCCACATGCATGTTTTAGCTGAAGGAAGAATCCCTTAAACCTGGAGAGTTGAGACCCGTGGAATGGGTACCATGCAATATGACTTCAAAGGGTCTTCATTTGCTCAGCGAACCTCTCCAATCCTATCACTGCTGCGTTTATGCCCCTGTATACATGCTTGATTGTCTTTCGGAGACATAGCAATCGATAGGTTTTAAGATACTTACTAGTCAGGTACATTCTTAGGCGTTTAATATGGGGTGTTGAGTCCATTTCGTTGAGCAAGGAGTAGCTCTTGTCTATTCCATATTTGGCTTAAGGAACTTTATCTGTGCTCATTTCAATCTCTGGTTTTATGCAGCACCCCAACTCACGTTTCCCCTTAAGCAAGCATAAGTTGGTTTTCTAAATTTGAGACCCTCTTCTGTTTTGTAATCCAGTTCCTGTGTAGCCAAGTTTACATTCCGTGTATTAGTGATATCTTATGTTTCTTTTTCTGTGTGACTTATTTCAGTTAGAATCATCGTACCTGAATCCACTCATTATGCTGCTACGGGCCTGATGACATAGATTTCATTGCTTAGTGATATTGCATTGTACTTAAGTACCACAACTTCTTTATCCATTTTTCACTTTCTGCGATATTGAACTTGTACCGTAAACGAGGTTCTTGTAAACAGAGCCGTCCCAAACTTCGGGGTGGCTGTGTCTTTTTGATTTTAATTTCCCTAAGCTATAGGACCATAAGTGGAAGTGCCCTAGGCTCTGTTGCTTTGTTTTTTAGATGTTTCAGGAAACACCATACACTTCTCCCCAGTGGCTGCTGTCAATTTACATCCCGCCCATCAGCATAACAAGGCTCCCAGTTCTCCAACGCCTGTCCTGCCTTTCTGGATTTTACACTTTTTTCAGATGGCCCTTTTGACCGGGGGGAAGTGAGACTGCATTGTAGTGCAGATTTCCTTTGCAAGCTTGCTTGGTTGGCCAAAAAAGGCGTATGCGTTTTTTCCTGAATATATTCAGGAAAAAACGCATACGCCCTTTTTGGCCAAGTGCATCATTGTCCACGTTCTGCCTCTTTTCCTATGCTTTAAATGCAATTGCAGTCTACCTCCTGAAATCGGTTTCCTGCAATTCTGCCCCGCTTTCAATTCCTCTTGGCAGCCTTACTTCAGTATATTTTTGGACGATAGCTGTCATTTATAACTCTGCAGATTTGTGAATTACAGTGCCCCTGAGCTCCTTTCTTCAACTCGCTTTCTTGTGAGCTGGCCGCAACACCGCAGGATTGCTTCAGGCCCTAATCTGGTTCTGGCACGGCATGCTGCGCCTTTGCTTAATTCCTCTTCCTGGTGGGAAATGAGAGTTAAAATTGCCCGTCCAGACACCTCCAGCTAGTCTCTCATTGGTCCTTCCTATCCCTGTTCATCTTCCGCACAAATTGCAAACTGGGCCAAACAGGAGGTTAAAGGCACTGACTCTCCAAGTCGGGAGAGTGTTAGTAAAGCGTCTGGAATGTTGCACCCGAGTACCAGGGGACGAGAACTGAGACATATTGGAACACGTCTCCCGATCACACGGTTGTTCATACTCTGGGTTCCACATGCATGTTTCAGCTGAAGGAAGAATTCCTTAAACCTGGAGAGTTGAGACCCGTGGAATGGGTACCATGCAATATGACTTCAAAGGGTCTTCATTTGCTCACCGAACCTCTCCAATCCTATCACTGCTGCGTTTATGCCCCTGTACACATGCTTGATTCTCTTTCGGAGACATAGCAATCAATAGGTTTTAAGATACTTACTAGTCAGGTACATTCTTAGGCGTTTAATATGGGGTGTTGAGTCCATTTCGTTGAGCAAGGAGTAGCTCTTGTCTATTCCATATTTGGCTTAAGGAACTTTATCTGTGCTCATTTCAATCTCTGGTTTTATGCAGCACCCCAACTCACCTTTACCCTTAAGCAAGCATAAGTTGGTTTTCTTCATTTGACACCCTGTTCTGTTTTGTAATTCAGTTTCTGTGTAGCCAAGTTTACATTCCATGTATTAGTGATATCTTATGATGTTTCTTTTTCTGTGTGACTTATTTCAGCTAGAATCGTCATACCTGAATCCACTCACTATGCTCCTACGGGCCTGATGACATAGATGTCATTGCTGAGTGATATTGCATTGTACGTAATTACCACAACTTCTTTATCCATTTTTCGCTTTATGCGATATTGAACTTGCACCGTAAACGAGTTTCTTGTAAACAGAGCCATCCCAAACTTTGGGGTGGCTGTGTCTTTTTGATTTTAATTTCCCTAAGCTATAGGACCATAAGTGGAAGTGCCCTAGGCTCTGTTGCTTTGTTTTTTAGATGTTTCAGGAAACACCATACACTTCTCCCGAGTGGCTGTTGGCAAGTTACATCCCGCCCATCAGCATAACAAGGCTCCCAGTTCTCCATGGCCTGTCCTGCCTTTCTGGATTTTACACTTTTTTCAGATGGCCCTTTTGACGGGGGGAAGTGAGACTTCATTGTAGTGCAGATTTCCTTTGCAAGCTTGCTTGGTTGGCCAAAAAGTGCGTATGCGTTTTTTCCTGAATATATTCAGGAAAAAACGCATACGCCCTTTTTGGCCAAGTGCATCATTGTCGACCTTCTGCCTCTTTTCCTATGCTTTAAATGCAATTCCAGTCTACCTCCTGAAATCGGTTTCCTGCAATTCTGCCCGGCTTTCAAGTTCTCTTGGCAGCCTTACTTCAGTATATTTTTGGATGATAGCTGTCATTTATAACTCTGCAGGTTTGTGAATTACAGTGCCCCTGAGCTCCTTTCTTCAACTCGCTTTCTTGTGAGCTGGCCGCAACACCGCAGGATTGCTTCAGGCCCTAATCTGGTTCCGGCATGGCACGCTGAGCCTTTGGTTAATTCCTCTTCCTGGTGGGAAATGAGAGTTAAATTTTCCCGTCCAGACACCTCCAGCTAGTCTCTCATTGGTTCTCCCTATTCCTGTTCATCTTCCGCGGAATTTGCAAACTGGGCCAAACAGGAGGTTAAAGGCACTGACTCTCCAAGTCGGGAGAGTGTTAGTAAAGCATCTGGATTGTTGCACCCGAGTACCAGGGGACGAGAACTGAGACATATTTCAACACGTCTCCCGATCACACGGTTGATCATACTCTGGGTTCCACATGCATGTTTTAGCTGAAGGAAGAATCCCTTAAACCTGGAGAGTTGAGACCCGTGGAATGGGTACCATGCAATATGACTTCAAAGGGTCTTCATTTGCTCACCAAAACTCTCCAATCCTATCACTGCTGCGTTTTTGCCCCTGTACTCACGATTGATTCACTTTCAGAGACATAGCAATCCATAGGTTTTAAGATACTTACTAGTCAGGTACATTATTAGGCGTTTAATATGGGGTTTTGAGTCCATTTCGTTGAGCAAGGAGTAGCTCTTGTCTATTACATATTTGGCTTAAGGAACTTTATCTGTGCTCATTTCAATCTCTGGTTTTATGCAGCACCCCAACTCACCTTTCCCCTTAAACAAGCATAAGTTGGTTTTCTAAATTTGGGACCATGTTCTGTTTTGAAATTCAGTTCCTGTGTAGCCAAGTTTACATTCCGTGTATTAGTGATATCTTATGATGTTTCTTTTTCTGTGTGACTTATTTCAGTTAGTATCATCATACCTGAATCCACTCATCATGCTGCTATGGGCCTGATGACATAGATGTCATTGCTGAGTGATATTGCATTGTACGTAAGTACCACAACTTCTTTATCCATTTTTCGCTTTATGCGATATTGAACTTGTACCGTAAACGAGTTTCTTGTAAACAGAGCCATCCCAAACTTTGGGGTGGCTGTGTCTTTTTGATTTTAATTTCCCTAAGCTATAGGACCATAAGTGGAAGTGCCCTAGGCTCTGTTGCTTTGTTTTTTAGATGTTTCAGGAAACACCATACACTTCTCCCGAGTGGCTGTTGGCAATTTACATCCCGCCCATCAGCATAACAAGGCTCCCAGTTCTCTATGGACTCTCCTGCCTTTCTCGATTTTACACTTTTTTCAGATGGCCCTTTTGACCGGGGTGAAGTGAGACTTCATTGTAGTGCAGATTTCCTTTGCAAGCTTGCTTGGTTGGCCAAAAATGGTGTATGCGTTTTTTCCTGAATATATTCAGGAAAAAACGCATACGACATTTTTGGCCAAGTGCATCATTTTGGACGTTCTTCCTCTTTTCCTATGCGTTAAATGCAATTCCAGTCTCCCTCCTGAAATCGGTTTTCTGCAATTCTGCCCCGCTTTCAAGTCCTCTTGGCAGCCTTACTTCAGTATATTTTTGGACGATAGCTGTCATTTATAACTCTGCATGTTTGTGAATTACAGTGCCCGTGAGCTCCTTTCTTCAACTCGCTTTCTTGTGAGCGGGCCACAACACCGCAGGATTGCTTCAGGCCCTAATGTGGTTCCGGCACGGCATGCTGAGCCTTTGGTTAATTCCTCTTCCTGGTGGGAAATGAGAGTTAAATTTGCCCGTCCAGACACCTCCAGCTAGTCTCTCATTGCTTCTACCTATTCCTGTTCATCTTCTGCAGAAATTGCAATCTGGGCCAAACAGGAGGTTAAAGGCACTGACTCTCCAAGTCAGTAGAGTGTTAGTAAAGCGTCTGGAATGTTGCACCCGAGTACCAGTGGACGAAAACTGAGACATATTTGAGAATGTCTCCTGATCACACGGTTGATCATACTCTGGGTTCCACATGCATGTTTCAGCTGAAGGAAGAATCCCTTAAACCTGGAGAGTTGAGACCCGTGGAATGGGTAGCATGTAATATGACTTCAAAGGGTCATTCTTTGCTCACCGAACCTCTCAAATCTTATCACTGCTGCGTTTATGCCCCTGTACACATGCTTGATTCTCTTTCGGAGACATAGCAATCCATAGGTTTTAAGATACTTACTAGTCAGGTACATTCTTAGGCGTTTAATATGCGGTGTTGAGTACATTTCGTTGAGCAAGTAGTAGCTCTTGTCTATTACATATTTGGCTTAAGGAACATTATCTGTGCTCATTTCAATCTCTGGTTTTATGCAGCACCCCAACTCACCTTTCCCCTTAAGCAAGCATAAGTTGGTTTTCTAAATTTGAGACCCTGTTCTGTTTTTTAATCCAGTTCCTGTGTAGCCAATTCTACATTCCGTGTATTAGTGATATCTTATGATGTTTCTTTTTCTGTGTGACTTATTTCAGTTAGAATCATCATACCTGAATCCACTCTATGCTGTTACGGGCCTGATGACGTAGATTTCATTGCTGAGTGATATTGCATTGTACGTAAGTACCACAACTTCTTTATCCATTTTTCACTTTCTGCGATATTGAACTTGTACCGTAAACGATGTTCTTGTAAACAGAGCCGTCCCAAACTTTGGGGTGGCTGTGTCTTTTTGATTTTAATTTCCCTAAGCTATAGGACCATAAGTGGAAGTGCCCTAGGCTCCGTTGCTTTGTTTTTTAGATGTTTCAGGAAACACCATACACTTCTCTCCAGTGGCTGTTGGCAATTTACATCCCGCCCATCAGCATAACAAGGCTCCCAGTTCTCCATGGACTGTCCTGCCTTTCTCGATTTTACACTTTTTTCAGATGGCCCTTTTGACCGGGGGGAAGTGAGACTTCATTGTAGTGCAGATTTCCTTTGCAAGCTTGCTTGGTTGGCCAAAAATGGTGTATGCGTTTTTTCCTGAATATATTCAGGAAAAAACGCATACGACATTTTTGGCCAAGTGCATCATTTTGGACGTTCTTCCTCTTTTCCTGTGCTTTAAATGCAATTCCAGTCTCCCTCCTGAAATCGGTTTGCTGCAATTCTGCCCCGCTTTCAAGTCCTCTTGGCAGCCTTACTTCAGTATATTTTTGGACGATAGCTGTCATTTATAACTCTGCAGGTATGTGAATTACAGTGCCCCTGAGCTCCTTTCTTCAACTCGCTTTCTTGTGAGCTGGCCGCAACACCGCAGGATTGCTTCAGGCCCTAATGTGGTTCCGGCACGGCACGCTGAGCCTTTGGTTAATTCCTCTTCCTCGTGGGTAATGAGAGTTAAATTTGCCCGTCCAGACACCTCCAGCTAGTCTCTCATTGGTCCTCCCTATTCCTGTTCATCTTCCGCAGAAATTGCAAACTGGGCCAAACAGGAGGTTAAAGGCACTGACTCTCCAAGTCGGGAGAGTGTTAGTAAAGTGTCTGGAATGTTGCACCCGAGTACCAGGGGACGAAAACTGAGACATATTTGAACACGTCTCCTGATCACACGGTTGATCATACTCTGGGTTCCACATGCATGTTTCAGCTGAAGGAAGAATCCCTTAAACCTAGAGAGTTGAGAACCGTGGAATGGGTACCATGCAATATGACTTCAAAGGGTCTTCATTTGCTCACCGAACCTCTCCAATCCTATCACTGCTGCGTTTATGCCCCTGTACACACGCTTGATTCTCTTTCGGAGGCATAGCAATCCATAGGTTTTAAGATACTTCCTAGTCAGGTATATTCTTAGGCGTTTAATATGGGGTGTTGAGTCCATTTCGTTGACCAAGGAGTAGCTCTTGTCTATTACATATTTGGCTTAAGGAACTTTATCTGTGCTCATTTCAATCTCTGGTTTTATGCAGCACCCCAACTCACCTTTCCCCTTAAGCAAGCATAAGTTGGTTTTCTAAATTTGAGACCCTGTTCTGTTTTGTAATCCAGTTCCTGTGTAGCCAAGTTTATATTCCGTGTATTAGTGATATCTTATGATGTTTCTTTTTCTGTGTGACTTATTTCAGTTAGAATCATCATACCTGAACCCACTCATTTTCTGCTACAGGTCTGTTGACATAGATTTCATTGCTGAGTGATATTGCATTGTACGTAAGTACCACAACTTCTTTATCCATTTTTCGCTTTCTGCGATATTGAACTTGTACCATAAACGAGGTTCTTGTAAACAGAGCCATCCCAAACTTTGGGGTGGCTGTGTCTTTTTTATTTTAATTTCCCTAAGCTATAGGACCATAAGTGGATTTGACCTAGGCTCTGTTGCTTTGTTTTTTAGATGTTTCAGGAAACACCATACACTTCTCCCGAGTGGCTGTTGGCAATTTACATCCCGCCCATCAGCATAACAAGGCTCCCAGTTCTCCATGGCCTGTCCTGCCTTTCTGGATTTTATACTTTTTTCAGATGACCCTTTTGACTGGGGGGAAGTGAGACTTCATTGTAGTGCAGATTTCCTTTGCAAGCTTGCTTGGTTGGCCAAAAATGGCGTATGCGTTTTTTCCTGAATATATTCAGGAAAAAACGCATAAGACATTTTTGGCCAAGTGCATCATTGTGGACGTTCTTCCTCTTTTCCTATGCTTTAAATGCAATTCCAGTCTACCTCCTGAAATCGGTTTCCTGCAATTCTGCCCCGCTTTCAAGTCCTTTTGGCAGCCTTACTTCAGTATATTTTTGGACGATAGCTGTCATTTATAACTCTGCAGGTTTGTGAATTACAGTGCCCCTGAGCTCCTTTCTTCAACTCGCTTTCTTGTGAGCTGGCCGCAACACCGCAGGATTGCTTCAGGTCCTAATGTGGTTCCGGCACGGCACGCTGAGCCTTTGGTTAATTCCTCTTCCTCGTGGGTAATGAGAGTTAAATTTGCCCGTCCAGACACCTCCAGCTAGTCTCTCATTGGTCCTCCCTATTCCTGTTCATCTTCCGCAGAAATTGCAAACTGGGCCAAACAGGAGGTTAAAGGCACTGACTCTCCAAGTCGGGAGAGTGTTAGTAAAGCGTCTGGAATGTTGCACCCGAGTACCAGGGGACGAAAACTGAGACATATTTGAACACGTCTCCTGATCACACGGTTGATCATACTCTGGGTTCCACATGCATGTTTCAGCTGAAGGAAGAATCCCTTAAACCTAGAGAGTTGAGAACCGTGGAATGGGTACCATGCAATATGACTTCAAAGGGTCTTCATTTGCTCACCGAACCTCTCCAATCCTATCACTGCTGCGTTTATGCCCCTGTACACACGCTTGATTCTCTTTCGGAGGCATAGCAATCCATAGGTTTTAAGATACTTCCTAGTCAGGTATATTCTTAGGCGTTTAATATGGGGTGTTGAGTCCATTTCGTTGACCAAGGAGTAGCTCTTGTCTATTACATATTTGGCTTAAGGAACTTTATCTGTGCTCATTTCAATCTCTGGTTTTATGCAGCACCCCAACTCACCTTTCCCCTTAAGCAAGCATAAGTTGGTTTTCTAAATTTGAGACCCTGTTCTGTTTTGTAATCCAGTTCCTGTGTAGCCAAGTTTATATTCCGTGTATTAGTGATATCTTATGATGTTTCTTTTTCTGTGTGACTTATTTCAGTTAGAATCATCATACCTGAACCCACTCATTTTCTGCTACAGGTCTGTTGACATAGATTTCATTGCTGAGTGATATTGCATTGTACGTAAGTACCACAACTTCTTTATCCATTTTTCGCTTTCTGCGATATTGAACTTGTACCATAAACGAGGTTCTTGTAAACAGAGCCATCCCAAACTTTGGGGTGGCTGTGTCTTTTTTATTTTAATTTCCCTAAGCTATAGGACCATAAGTGGATTTGACCTAGGCTCTGTTGCTTTGTTTTTTAGATGTTTCAGGAAACACCATACACTTCTCCCGAGTGGCTGTTGGCAATTTACATCCCGCCCATCAGCATAACAAGGCTCCCAGTTCTCCATGGCCTGTCCTGCCTTTCTGGATTTTATACTTTTTTCAGATGACCCTTTTGACTGGGGGGAAGTGAGACTTCATTGTAGTGCAGATTTCCTTTGCAAGCTTGCTTGGTTGGCCAAAAATGGCGTATGCGTTTTTTCCTGAATATATTCAGGAAAAAACGCATAAGACATTTTTGGTCAAGTGCATCATTGTGGACGTTCTTCCTCTTTTCCTATGCTTTAAATGCAATTCCAGTCTACCTCCTGAAATCGGTTTCCTGCAATTCTGCCCCGCTTTCAAGTCCTTTTGGCAGCCTTACTTCAGTATATTTTTGGACGATAGCTGTCATTTATAACTCTGCAGGTTTGTGAATTACAGTGCCCCTGAGCTCCTTTCTTCAACTCGCTTTCTTGTGAGCTGGCCGCAACACCGCAGGATTGCTTCAGGCCCTAATCTGGTTCCGGCACGGCACGCTGAGCCTTTGGTTAATTCCTCTTCCTGGTGGGAAATGAGAGTTAAATTTGCCCGTCCAGACACCTCCAGCTAGTCTCTCATTGGTTCTCCCTATTCCTGTTCATCTTCCACAGAAATTGCAAACTGGGCCAAAAAGGACGTTAAAGGCACTGACTCTCCAAGTCGGGAGAGTGTTAGTAAAGCGTCTGGAATGTTACACCCGAGTACCAGGGGACGAGAACTGAGATATATTGGCACACGTCTCCCGATCACACGGTTGATCATACTCTGGGTTCCACATGCATGTTTTAGCTGAAGGAAGAATCCCTTAAACCTGGAGAGTTGAGACCCGTGGAATGGGTACCATGCAATATGATTTCAAAGGGTCTTCGTTTGCTCACCGAACCTCTCCAATCCTATTACTGTTGCGTTTATGCCCCTGTACACATGCTTGATTCTCTTTCGGAGACATAGCAATCCATAGGTTTTAAGATACTTAGTAGTCAGCTACATACTTAGGCTTTTAATATGGGGTGTTGAGTCCATTTCATTGAACAAGGAGTAGCACTTGTCTATTCCATATTTGGCTTAAGGAACTTTATCTGTGCTCATTTCACCTCTAGTTTTATGCAGCACCCCAACTCACCTTTCCCCTTAAGCAAGCATAAGTTGGTTTTCTAAATTTGAGACCCTGTTCTGTTTTGTAATCCAGTTCCTGTGTAGCCAGGTTTACATTCCGTGTATTAGTGATATCTTCTGATGTTTCTTTTCCTGTGTGACTTATTTCAGTTAGAATCATCATACCTGAATCCACTCATTATGCTGCTACGGGCCTGATGACATAGATTTCATTGCTGAGTGATATTGCATTGTACCTAAGTACCACAACTGCTTTATCCATTTTTCACTTTCTGCGATATTGAACTTGTACCATAAACGAGGTTCTTGTAAACATAGCCGTCCCAAACTTTTGGGTGGCTGTGTCTTTTTGATTTTAATTTCCCTAAGCTATAGGACCATAAGTGGAATTGCCCTCGGCTCTGTTGCTTTGTTTTTTAGATGTTTCAGGAAACACCATACACTTCTCCCTAGTGGCTGTTGGCAAATTACATCCCACCCATCAGCATAACAAGGCTCCCAGTTCTGCATGGCCTGTCCTGCCTTTCTGGATTTTACACTTTTTTCAGATGGCCCTTTTGACCGGGGCGAAGTGAGACTTCATTGTAGTGCAGATTTCCTTTACAAGCTTGCTGCTTCGCCAAAAAGGGCGTATGCGTTTTTTCCTGAATATATTCAGTAAAAACCGCATACGCCCTTTTTGGCCAAGTGCATGATTGTCGATGTTCTGCCTCTTTTCCTATGCTTTAAATGCAATTCCAGTCTACCTCCTGAAATCGGTGTCCTGCAATTCTGCCCTGCTTTCAAGTCCTCTTGGCAACCTTATTTCAGTATATTTTTGGACGATAGCTGTCATTTATAAGTCTGCAGGTTTGTGAATTACAGTGCCCCTGAGCTCCTTTCTTCAACTCGCTTTCTTGTGAGCTGGCCGCAACACCGCAGGATTGCTTCAGGCCCTAATCTGGTTCCGGCACGGCACGCTGAGCCTTTGGTTAATTCCTCTTCCTGGTGGGAAATGAGAGTTAAATTTGCCCGGCCAGACACCTCCATCTTGTCTCTCATTGGTTCTCCCTATTCCTGTTCATCTTCCGCAGAAATTGCAAACTGGGCCAAACAGGAGGTTAAAGTCACTGACTTTCCAAATCGGGAGAGTGTTAGTAAAGCGTCTGGAATGTTGCACCCGAGTACCAGGGGACGAACACTGAAACATATTTGAACACGTCTCCCTATCACACGGTTGATCATACTCTGGGTTCCACATGCGTGTTTTAGCTGAAGGAAGAATCCCTTAAACCTGGAGAGTTGAGATCCGTGGAATGGGTACCATGCAATATGACTTCAAAGGGTCTTCATTTGCTCACTGAACCTCTCCAATCCTATCACTGCTGCGTTTATGCAACTGTACACACGCTTGATTCTCTTTCAGAGACATAGCAATCCATAGGGTTTAAGATACTTACTAGTCAGGTACATTCTTCGGTGTTTAATATGGGGTGTTGAGTCCATTTCGTTGAGCAAGGAGTATCTCTTGTCTATTCCATATTTGGCTTAAGGAACATTATCTGTGCTCATTTCAATCTCTGGTTTTATGCAGCACCCCAACTCACCTTTCCCCTTAAGCAATCATAAGTTGGTTTTCTAAATTTTAGAACTTATTCTGTTTTGTAATTCAGTTCCTTTGTAGCAAGTTTACATTCCGTGTATTAGTGATATCTTATGATGTTTCTTTTTCTGTGTGACTTATTTCAGTTAGAATCATCATACCTGAATCCACTCATTATGCTGCTACGGGCCTGATGACATAGATGTCATTGCTGAGTGATATTGCATTGTACGTATGTACCACAACTTCTTTATCCATTTTTCGCTTTCTGCAATATTGAACTTGTCCCGTAAACGAGGTTCTTGTAAACAGAGCCGTCCCAAACTTTGGGGTGGCTGTGTCTTTTTGATTTTAATTTCCCTAAGCTATAGCACCATAAGTGGAAGTGCCCTAGGCTCTGTTGCTTTGTTTTTTAGATGTTTCAGGAAACACCATACACTTCTCCCGAGTGGCTGTTGGCAATTTACATCCCACTCATCAGCATAACCATGCTCCCAGTTCTCCATGGCCTGTACTGCCTTTCTGCATTTTACACTTTTTTCAGATGGCCCTTTTTACCAGGGGGAAGTGAGACTTCATTGTAGTGCAGATTTCCTTTGCAAGCTTGCTTGGTTGGCCAAAAAGGGCGTATGCGTTTTTTCCTGAATATATTCAGGAAAAAACGCATACGCCCTTTTTGTTCAAGTGCATCGTTGTGGACGTTCTGCCTCTTTTCCTATGCTTTAAATGCAATTCCAGTCGACCTCCTGAAGTCGGTTTCCTGCAATTTTGCCCCGCTTTCAAGTCCTCTTGGCAGCCTTACTTCAGTATATTTTTGGACGATGGCTGTCATTTATAACTCTGCAGGTTTGTGAATTACAGTGCCCCTGAGCTCCTTTCTTCAATTCGCTTTCTTTTGAGCTGCCCGCAACACTGCAGGATTGCTTCAGGCCCTAATCTGGTTCTGGCACGGGATGCTGAGTCTTTGGTTAATTCCTCTTCCTGGTGGGAAATGAGAGTTAAATTTGCCTGTCCAGACACCTCCAACTAGTCTCTCATTGGTCCTCACTATTCCTGTTCATCTTCCACAGAAATTGCAAACTTGGCCAAACAGGAGGTTAAAGGCACCGACTCTCCAAGTCGCGAGAGTGTTAGTAAAGCATCTGGAATGTTGCACCCGAGAACCAGGGGACGGGAACTGAGACATATTTGAACACATCTCCCGATCACACAGTTGATCATACTCTGGGTTCCACATGCGTGTTTTAGCTGAAGGAAGAATCCCTTAAACCTGGAGAGTTGAGACCCGTCGAATAGGTACCATGCAATATGACTTCAAAGGGTCTTCATTTGCTCACCGAACCTCTCCAATCCTATCACTGCTGCGTTTATGCCCCTGTACACACGCTTGATTCTCTTTTGGAGACATAGCAATCCATAGGTTTTAAGATACTTACTAGTCAGGTACATACTTAGGCGTTTAATATGGGGTGTTGAGTCCATCTCGTTGAGCAAGGAGTAGCTCTTCTCTATTCCATATTTGGCTTAAGGAACTTTATCTGTGCTCATTTCAATCTCTGGTTTTATGCAGCACCCCAACTCACCTTTCCCCTTAAGCAAGCATAAGTTGGTTTTCTAAATTTGAGACCTTATTCTGTTTTGTAACTCTGTTCCTGTGTAGCAAGTTTACATTCCGTGTATTAGTGATATCTTATGATGTTTCTTTTTCTGTGTGACTTATTTCAGTTAGAATCATCATACCTGAATCCACTCATTATGCTGCTACGGGCCTGATGACATAGATTTCATTGCTGAGTGATATTGCATTGTACGTAAGTACCACAACTTCTTTATCCATTTTTCGCTTTCTGCAATATTGAACTTGTCCCGTAAACGAGGTTCCCTTAAAGAGAGCCGTCCCAAACTTTGTGGTGGCTGTCTCTTTTTGATTTTAATTTCCCTAAGCTATAGCACCATAAGTGGAAGTGCCCTAGGCTCTGTTGCTTTGTTTTTTAGATGTTTCAGGAAACACCATACACTTCTCCCGAGTGGCTGTTGGCAATTTACATCCCACCCATCAGCATAACAATGCTCCCAGTTCTCCATTGCCTGTCCTGCCTTTCTGGATTTTACACTTTTTTCAGATGGCCCTTTTTACCAGGGGGAAGTGAGACTTCATTGTAGTGCAGATTTCCTTTGCAAGCTTGCTTGGTTGGCCAAAAAGGGCGTATGCGTTTTTTCCTGAATATATTCAGGAAAAAACGCATACGCCCTTTTTGGCCAAGTGCATCATTGTCGTCGTTCTGCCTCTTTTCCTATGCTTTAAATGCAATTCCTGTCTACCTCCTGAAATAGGTTTCCTGCAATTCTGCCTTGCTTTCAATGCCTCTTCATAGCCTTACCTCAATATAGTTTTTGAAAATAGTTGGCCTTTATAACTCTGCACGTTTTTGAATTGCAGTGGCCCTTAGCTCCATTTTTCAGCTCATATTTTTGTGATCTTGCCTCATAACCACAGGATTCCTTCAGGCCCTATTCTTCTTCTGGGGCACCTTGCTGTGCCTTTGGTTTATTCTTCTTACTGATGTGAAATTAGAGTGACATGTGCCCATTGAAACCGCTACAGCTTGTTTCTCACTGGTTCCCCCTATTCCCATTCATCCTCCGCACTAACTGCAGACTGTGCGATACCAGAACTTAAAGGCATTGACTCTCCATGTGAGGATGTTGTTAGTAAAGCAGCTGGAATGTCGATCCGGAGCCCCAGGAGAGGAATAATGAGGTGCGTTTTAGAAACCTTTCCCGATCATATGGTATACCAGTCGCTGGGTTTCCCAAGCATGGTTTAGCTGTAGGAAGATTCCCTTCAACCTGGATTGTTGGGACCCTTGGAATGAGTAGCATGAAGTATTGCATTAAACTTTTGGCAGTTGCTCACCAAAACTCACCAATCCTCTCAGCCCCAAGTGTCCAGCCTTATGTGTTATCCAGCTGTGGGTTTATATGTGGTCAATCCAGGTTGCATCACAGCCCCTGAGCAAATTTTGTAAGAATTTTTCTCTCTTTCATTGTTTCTGCGTTTTGTTTTTAAAATTTATTTCTATAATGGGGTTTAGCTCATTTTCACTGCTGTGTTTGTGCCGCTCTGCACACACTTGATTCCCTTATGGAGATATATCAATACATGGATTTTTTTTTTTCTTTTGCGATACGTGGGCCTCTCACTGTTGTGGCCTCTCCCGCCGCGGAGCACAGGCTCCGGACGCGCAGGCTCAGCGGCCATGGCTCACGGGCCCAGCCACTCCGCGGCACATGGGATCCTCCCGGACCAGGGCACGAACCCGCGTCCCCTGCATCGGCAGGCGGACTCTCAACCACTGTGCCACCAGGGAAGCCCAATACATGGATTTTAAGATTCTTATTACTCAGATATATTTCTCTGTGGTTTATAAGGTGTGTTGAGGCCAGTTCATTGAGCAAGGTGTAGATCTTGTCTAATATCTATTTGGTTTATTGAACGGTATCTGTGCTAATTTCAAACTCTGGTTTTATGCATCACCCCACCTCTCCTTTCCCCTTAAGCTGACATAAGTGTGTTTTCTAAATGTGAGACACTGTTCTGTTCTGTAATTCATTTCTTGTGCAGCCATATTTACCCTCCCTCTATAAGTGATATCTTATGATATGTTTCTTTTTCTGTTTGACTTATTTCAAGTAGTATTATCGGACCTAAATCCACTCTTTATCCTTCTACTAGCCTTATTACATTGATTTCATGGTGAAGAGATATTCCATTGTACATAAGTACCACATCTTCTTTATCCATTGTTCTCTTTCCTGGGATATTTAAGGTGTACTGAAGTTGAGGTTCTTGTAAACAGAGTAGCCCTAAACTGTGGTGTGCTTGTGTCTTGTTGATTTTTAGACTTCCCTAGATATATTCCCATGATTGGAAGTGTCCTATGCTCTGTAGCTCTGTTTTTTAGATGATTTAGGAACCACCATACACTTCTCCAGAGTGGCTCTCGGCAGTTCACACACTGCCCATCAGCGTATAAAGGCTCCCTGTTCTCCATGGCCTGTCCTGCATTTCTGGTTTTTACAATTTTTTAGGATGGCCCTTTTGACCGGTGGGAAATGAGACTTCTTTGTTGTGCACATTTGCATTGCTTGCTTGCTTCGTTGCCCATAAAGTGCGTATGCGTTTTTTCCTGGATATAATCAGGAAAAACGCATACGCCCTTTTGGGCCAACTGCATCATTGTCGAAATTCTGCCGCTTTTCATGTGCTTTAAAGACGAGTCCAATCTATCTCTTGAAATCTGTTTCTTGCAATTCTGTCTTGCATTCAGATCCTCTTCTTTGCCTTACCTCAACATAGTTTTGGACGTTAGTTTTCATTTATAACTCTGCAGGTTTGTGAATTGCAGTGACCCTGAGCTCCATTTTTTAAGTTGCTCTTTTGTGAGCTGGCCTCAAACCCGCAGGATTGCTTCAGGCCCTATTTTGGCTCCGGCGAGGCAGGCTGAGCCTTTTTTCAATTCTTATTCTTAATGGGAAATTAGAGTGATATGTGCCCGTCCAAACCCCTACAACTATTCTCTCATTGGTTCCCCCTCTTCCCGTTCATCCTCCTCACAATTTGCAAAATGTGTGAAACAGAAGTTGAAATGTGCTGATTCTCCAAGTGGGGAGATTCTAAGTAACGTGGCTGGAATGGTGAACAGGAGCACCAGGAGAGGATAAATGAGCTGCATTTTAGACACATCTCCCGATCACATGGTGTACAGTCCTCTGGGTTTTCCATGCATGTTTTAGCTGTAGGAAGATCCCTTGAACCTGCAGATTTGGGACCCATTGAATGGGTACCAGGTAGTATTACTTTAAAGGGTGTGCATTTCCTCACCCAACCTCACATTTCTCTTAGTGCAAACAGTTTCCAGCCTTATGTCTCATCCTGCTGTGGGTCTAGATGTGTTCAATCCATGTTGCATCACCGTCCCTGAGGAAAAGTTGTAAGAGGTTTTCTCTGTCTCTCTGTCATTTATTTTTTTCAATTTGTTACTATATTGGTTACAGCTGATTTTCAAAGCTCTGTTTCTTGCTGCTGTACATCCACTTGATTCACGTACAGAGAGACATCAGTAAATTCTTTTTCAGATTCTTACCAGTCGTATATATTCTTTTCCGGTGACTTGAGTGTGCTGAGTGCAGTTCTTTTAGCTACCGTGTAGGCTTTGTTGATTATCAGTTTGGTATTTGGAATGGTATCTTTGCTAATTTCAACCTCCTGGATGATGCCTCACCCCTCCCCACCTTTCCCGTTTAGCAGCCTTATGCGTGTTTCCTACATATTTGACTATGTTTTTGTTTTGTAATTTATTTCATGTGTAGCCATTTTGGATTCCACCTTTAAGTGATATCTTATGATATGTGTCTTTTTCTTTTTGAATTATGTCACTTAGAATGATCATACGTAACTCCTCCGGAGTTGTTACAACTGGCCATAGTTCATTGATTTCCAGGCTGAATAATATTCCACTCTACCTAAGTACCACATCTCTATCCATTTTTTCTCTCCAGAGACATTTAAGTTATATCCTAGTCGAGGATCTTTTAAACAGAGAGGGGGTAAACATTGGGGTGCCTGTGTCCTCTCGATTTTTGTTTTTCCCAAGATATACGCCCATGAGTGCAAGTGCCCTATGCTCTGTAGCTCATTTTTTAGATGCTTTAGTAAACACAATACACTTCTCCAGAATGGCCGTTGGCAATATACATTTCCACTATAAGTCTCACAGGGCTCCCTCTTCTCCTTGCCCTGTCCTGCATTTCTGTTGTTTACGCTTTATGAGGATGGCTCTTCTGACTGATGCGAAGTGATATCTTTTGTAGTATTGACTTCCAGTGCCCACCTGTTTGCTTGGCTAAAAAAGTGTATGCCCTTTTCTTGAATATATACAGAAAAAAACGCATACACCCTTTTTGGCCAACTGCAATGTTGGCAATGTTCAGCTCCTTTTCTTGTGCTTAATGGCGAGTCCTTTCTACCTCCTCAGATCCCTTTCCTGCCATTCTCCCTTGCTTACAAGTCCTTTTCTCTGACTTTCCTCAAGACATTTTTCAGTGATGGATATTTTCAACTCTGCAGTTTCGTGAATTTTACTGCCCCTGAGTTCCATTGTTCAACTTGTGTTTATGGGAACTGGCCACAAAGCAGCGGGATTTCCTCAAGCCCTATACTGTTTCCATGGGCAACCCTAGCCTTTGGTCAATTCGTCTTCCTGGTTGGAAATTAGAGTGACATGTGCCTGTCTGAACACCTAGGACTTGTCTCTCATTGTTCCTCATCCTTCCGCTTCATCCTCTGGACAAATTCCAAACTGTACGCAACAGGATGTTGACAGTGCTGACATCTCCAAGTGGGGAGACTGTTAGTAAAGACGCTGGAGGGGTGAACCCGAGCACCAGGAGATGAGGAGATGAGATGCCTTTTCCAAACTCTTCCCGATCAGACGGTATACCATCCTCTGGGTGTGACAGACATGTTTTAGCAGTAGGAAGAGTCCCATTCATGTAAGGAGAACACCAGGGCTTTTTCAAAATCAGTGTCTGCCCGAAACCCAAACTGGGGAATTTTTTAAGCTACGGCTACACATATGTTCATTAAGGGCCTGGGGAAGTAGGCAGAGTCCAAACTTTAGATGATTGAAGTCTTCAGGGTCAGAAGCACTCACCACCAGCTTCCCTTAGGTTACACTTTAACTGTCATTGATAGATGACAATGACAATAAAAATATCTATTCTTTTCCAGATTATTTCCCCTTATAGCTTATTGCAAAATGTTGAGTGTAGTTCCCTGTGCTATACAGTAGTTCCTTGTTGATGATCTATTTTATACATAGCAGTGTGTATGTGTTAATCCCAAACTGTTAATTTATCCCTCCTCCCACCTTTCCCCTTTGGTAATAATAAATTATAAGATTTTATACTTCTCAGAAATGGGGGAGCTGAAAGAGAGGTATCATTTTCAATGGAAAAGCATTTAAAACAAGATTGAAGCTTTAACCAAGATTATTAGATGTACATCCTTGGAAAGAAATCACTTCGTTTCTCTAATATTGACCTGACAAATAAGACAAACCTTTTCACTGAACTTGCTTATAATAAAGTGATGGAAATATCAAATGGAAGTGTTAGAAACATCTTATTTTACCCGAGCCTTATACACTGTTCTATGTTAACTACAGTTTGGCTCACACATCTGTTCATTGAGGTTACAATAGTCTCAATTTCTGTTACTGATCCTCCAGAGTGGACCCCAACAAGTGTCCCCCTGCCCAGTGTCATTGGGGCCAACAGATCGAGACTGAGTTTGGTTCACAAGCAAAGGAAACTTTATATTTTGATCAGAGAATGGAGAGGTGAGAGCATGCACTACCCCGTGGGCTGTGGGCTGGGCTGTTGTGTAGAGATCCTGTCAGAGTCAGTGGGAGGGAGGGGGCGGAGCTCTCGAGGGCCGGGTTGGCTGCAGCTCAGGCTCTATATCGCGGAGTCTGCACTGGGCCCCAGGAGCTGAGGTGTCGTCCCAGCCATTCTGCACTAGGAAATCTGGTCTGAAGTGCTGGGTGTGGAACCTCTGCATGCGGGACCCTAGGAGCACATGAAATTAGACAAAGCACAAAGGATAAAAAAGGTTAGACTTGACTTTATTGCCCAGATTCTATTTTTATCTCCCAGGGATTTTTAATGGGCTTTGCTGGGGACAAACCCCTCCTCTGCCTTTTGTCCCGTTCCTCATTCTTGGAGTGCTGAGGGTGCAGACCCTTCTTCTGTAACTGCTGAGTGCTGAGTTGGGAGCCCTCATACCCGGGGGCGAGGGTCAGGGCTTCTCCCCAGCAGCCTCCAGGTGACGTTGATTGTCCCCAGGCCCCCTGCCTCCCTGCTCGTCCACCTGAGCACCAGCATTGGAAGTGTTATAGATTCTAATGACCTTTAAGGGTCCAGGAAAGAGATGTGCAGAGACGCTGTGGGGGCCGGTTTCACCCCGCCCCACATTTGTTCGGCCACCTTAGGCTGACCGTTTCTGCCAGCCTAGATGCTCTGACCAGTAGTCTGCGCTTTCTTCAATTAGGCCCCTGAATTAATGTACAAACAGCACCAGGTGTCAGAGCCCTGCCTGCTCAACTCCCAGACAGTCCAGGGTCAGTGGTGATCAAGGACCATGATGGCCACTGAGTCAACAGCCTTTTGAAGTAAACAGGAGTCCAGCCAGTCTTATTGGCCACCATCATCACGGTGTCTGTAGGCTTTTCTATGGTGACAGTGTGATATACGGTTCCCCCGCCAAGATTATTAGCTCCCCTCTGGGTAAGCAGTAGTCTACTCTTTTGGGACACACTCTTGTTGTTTTATGAGAGAAACTCCAGGTCAAGTGATGTTCACACGAGTCGTCATGGTGCCCTGTTGCCCCCGGTTATCTCTCTGGATGTTGGAGTTGGAGGGCCTCCTCACTCGAGGTTGGTGTGCCCACGGAGCGAACCCTGAAACTTCAGGGCATGGTTGGTGGTTAGGATCACCACGTGGGGTCCTTTTCCCTTAGGAGGGAGGTGGCCTTTTGGGCTGCTGATTTCCAGGTTTTTAGATACCGCCAGTATCTTGGCCAGATGTGGCAGTGGGCCAAGCCCCTTGGTGCCCGTAGTTTATCCTACCTGGATGGCATTCTTGCATTGTTCCATTTCAAGTGGTCCCAGTTTTTGCACTAATTCTCCAATGGCGATTCACCTTTCACCGGGAATGTAAAGGTCAAAGGGTTTAGCTAAATTAGGGAGTTCCAGGGCAAGGGTCTGAATTGACTGCTCTTTCCATTCTTGAAAGGCCACTTCTGGATTCTATTCAAAAGGATCATCATCTTTTCCTTTCAGTGTTTCATATAGAGGCCCAGCTAGTAGACTGTAGTTAGGGATCCAGAAGCAGCAAACCCTGGCCTCCCCAGGAACCCCTAAGCTGTCTTCTAGTTTTAGAAAGGGGTAAGGCTGAAAATGGTTTCTTCCCTTTCCTGGGATGGGCTTCTCCGACCTTCTGTGAGAACGAAGCCCAGACAGGTCACTGCAGTCTGTGATATTTGAGCTTTTTCTTGGACAACTTCTATCCTTTATTGGCTTGGTAGTTCAGAGGCCTCCTTAGTAGGGCTGGCGATCAGAATGTCATCTGCGTACTGAAGGAGGGTTTCCTTTCCCAGAGGTAGAACTTTTAGGTCTTTAGCTAAGCTTTCCCCAAAGATGGTGTGGGAATTTTTGCACCCTTGGGGCAAGACGGCCCGGAAGTATTGTTTTAGTTGTATGTTGAGTCCTGCCACTCACAAGCCAAAATTTCTTGTGACTCTGGGACTAATGGAATACAAAAGAAGGCATCATTGAAGACTAATACAGAATACCATGTCCTGGTGGTTGGTAGAATGACCAGCAGGGTGTAGGAATTAGGAGCAGCTGGAGGTATATCCTCGGTGGCTTCACTGACTGTCCTGACATCCTTTACCAGGTCCCCAGCAGCCCATGGGGCTCTCGTGGTCAGACCAATCCCAGAATATGGAGCTCACCTGGGCAGGTACCCCACCCCCACCCCAGCCCACGGGGCTATCGTGGTCAGGCCCCTCCCAGGATACAGAGCTACCCTTGCAGGTACCGTGGCAGGGCTGGGCACACAGGAACCGTGCACATAGCCCTCATTGCAGAGCACCCCCAGCTCACCTGTCGCTCAGAGCTGACACAGAGCACCTCAGAGCAGGACTTGAACTAACAAACAGCAGCTGCGACAGGTCTGTGACCCTGGGCATCACTCTGTGCGGCCTCCCTCCACCTGGTCTTCCAGAGACTTCCACTGCACCCGGGGCACCAGGCCTCTGTCTCCAACCACCACCCACCCCTCCTCTCCCTGACTCCTGGGTTCCTCTCATTAGGAGAGGGTTTTCTTGAAGTTGTCTCCCACTCATGGGCCAGATAAAATGATTAGAAAACAAGCCAAAGCTGCAGCCCCTTGTCTATCCTGACTCTCAGGAGCCCACACCTGTTCCTTGGACCTGGCCGGTTCAGCAAGTTCCATTTTCTGCAACTGTGAGCCCCTGAGGGATGATGATTGGCTGACCTGGGCAGCCTTACCGTGCCGGCCAGCCCTCCCCAGGTGTGCCTGGGTTGAGATCAATATAAATACCACTCCAGGCAGCAAGAGGCCCTGCAGCCGTGCCTGACGCCATTTTCTCTGCCCTGTCAGCAGTCTCGGGGCTGGGCTGGTGGGAGGGAGTGAGAGGCCACAGCTTTGTGGGTGGCCCAGTGTGAGTGGGGCTCTGCTGGACTTTCTGCAGCAGTTGCCAGGCTGCCACCTGCTAAAGAAGAGGATGTGTCACCCATACCTGCTGCTGGAATTTCTCCCTGGGCAGAGGTGAGGAAGGAAAAAAGCAGTGGGGGCAGGGACAGGACGGGTATCTCAGGCAGGGAAATGGAAATCTTCCAGAAGAGCACCCAGGGCCAGGACCATCCTGGCTGGCCTGCAGGCACCAAGTCGGCCGGTATGCTGTCACTCGTGTGGCTCTATGGCCCTTCCTCTAGGCTTTCAAGTCCTTGTATATATTCAGGTGTTTTACCTGGGACGGGTGGGAATAGTTCAGCAGCAACTGGCCTGGGGCTCAGCTCACGTTTACTCACAGATGCCTCGGCACGGTGCCCCAGCTTTGCAATGAGGACGCTTGTTGCATGGGGGCTGCTGGCTGAATGGGAGACGATTCCCCACCACTGACCAACTTCAGAATTGTTTACAACTGGAGCAAGTGCCCTGATACGGTTTTCCTCTGTGGAACTGGTGGGTTCTGTGTTTTTTTTCTCTTTTTCGTTTTTGGTTCAAGGTAGATTTTATTCCTCTTTTTTGTATTTACAGATATAAGCATAGAAATAATTTATTCATATAAATACATGTATGTGAAGGGAATAATTGTTTTTTCTGTTTTATTTTTTTAATTTTATTTCTTTTTAATTTTGAATTTTATTTTATATTTTTATACAGCAGGTTCTTATTGGTTATCTATTTTATACATATAAATGTATACATGCCAATCCCAGTCTCTCAACTCCTCCCACCACCAACCCCCCCAACAGCTTTCCCCCCTTGTTGTCCATACGTTTGTTGTCTACATCTGTTGCTCTATTTATGCCTTGCAAAATGGTTAATCTGTACAGTTTTTCTAGGTTCCACATATATGCATGAATATACAAGATTTGTTTTTCTCTTTCTGACTTACTTCACTCTGTATGACAGTCTCTAGATCCATCGACGTCTCTACAAATGACTAATTTCATTCCTTTTCATGGCTTAGTAATATTCCATTTTATATATGTACCACTGCTTTATGCATTCGTCTGTCTGTGGGCATTTAGGTTGCTTCCATTACCTCGATATTGTAAAGAGTGATACAATGAACATTGCGGTGAATGTCTCTTTTTGATTTATGGTTTTGTCTGGGTATATGTCCAGAACTGGGATTGCTGTATCATATGGTAATTCTACTGTTAGTTTCTTAAGAAACTCCATATTGTTCTCCATAGTGACTGTATCAATTTATATTCCCAACAATAGTGGAAGAGGGTTCCTTTTCTCCACACATTTCCAGCATTTTTTGTTTGTAGATTTTCTGATGATGCCCATTCTACCAGGTGTGAGGTGATACCTCATTGTTGAGTCCATTTTGTTGAGCAAGGGGTAGGTCTTGTCTATTACATATTTAGCTTATGGAACGGTATCTGTGCTAATTTCAAACTCTGCTTTTATGCAGCACCACAACTCACCTTCCCCCTTAAGCAAGCATAAGTTGGTTTTCTAAACATGAGACCCTGTTCTGTTTTGTAATTCAGTTCATGTGTAACCAAGTTCACATTCCATGTATTAGTGATACCTTATGATGTTTCTCTTTCTGTGTGACTTTTTTCACTTAGAATCACCGTGCCTCAATCCACTCATTATGCTGGTACGGGCCTGGTGACATAGTTTTCATTGCTGAGAGGTATTCTGTTGTATGTAAGTACCGCAACTTCTTTATCAATTATTTGCTCTCTGGCATATTTAACTTGTGCTGAAGAAGAGGTTCCTGTAAAAGAGCCGTCCCAAATTTTGGGGTGGCTGTGTCTTTTTGATTTTAATTTCCCTAAGCTATAGGACCATAAGTGGAAGTGCCCTAGGCTCTGTTGCTTTGTTTTTTAGATGTTTCAGGAAACACCATACACTTCTCCCGAGTGGCTGTTGGCAATTTACATCCCGCCCATCAGCATAACAAGGCTCCCAGTTCTCCATGGCCTGTCCTGCCTTTCTGGATTTTACACTTTTTTCAGATGGCCCTTTTGACTGGGGGAAGTGAGACTTCATTGTAGTGCAGATTTCCTTTGCAAGCTTGCTTGGTTGGCCAAAAAGGGCGTATGCGTTTTCTCATGAATATATTCAGGAAAAAACGCATACGCCCTTTTTGTCCAAGTGCATCATTGTGGGCGTTCTGCCTCTTTTCCTATGCTTTAAATGCAATTCCAGTCTACCTCCTGAAATCGGGTTCCTGCAATTCTGCCCCGCTTTCAAGTCCTCTTTGCAGCCTTACTTCAGTATATTTTTGGATGATAGCTGTCATTTATAACTCTGCAGGTTTGTGAATTACAGTGCCCCTGAGCACCTTTCTTCAACTCGCTTTCTTGTGAGCTGTCCGGAACACCGCAGGATTGATTCAGGCCCTAATCTGGTTCCGCCATGGCACGCTGAGCCTTTGGTTAATTCCTCTTCCTAGTGGGAAATGAGAGTTAAATTTGCCCGGCCAGACACCTCCAGCTAGTCTCTCATTGGTTCCCCCTATTCCTGTTCATCTTCCGCAGAAATTGCAAACTGGGCCAAGCAGGAGGTTAAAGGCACTGACTCTCCAAGTCGGGAGAGTGTTAGTGAAGCATCTGGAATGTTGCACCCAAGTACCAGGTGACAAGAAATGAGACATATTTGAACACGTCTCAGGATCACATGGTTGATCATACTCTGGGTTCCACATGCGTGTTTTAGCTGAAGGAAGAATCCCTTAAACCTGGAGAGTTGAGACCCCTGGAATGGGTACCATGCAATATGACTTCAAAGGGTCTTCATTTGCTCACTGAACCTCTCCAATCGTATAACTGCTGCGTTTATGCCCTTGTAAACACGCTTGATTCTCCTTCGGAGACATAGCAATCCATAGGTTTTAAGATACTTACTAGTCAGGTACATACTTAGCTGTTTAATATGGGGTGTTGAGTCCATCTCGTTGAGCAATGATTAGCTCTTGTCTATTCCATATTTGGCTTAAGGAACTTTATCTGTGTTCATTTCAATATGTGTTTTTGTGCAGCACCCCAACTCACCTTTCCCCTTAAGCAAGCATAAGTTGGTTTTCTAAATTTGACACCTTATTCTGTTTTGTAATTCAGTTACTGGGTAGCAAGTTTACATTCCGTGTATTAGTGATATCTTATGATGTTTCTTTTTCTGTGTGACTTATTTCAGTTAGAATCATCATAACTGAATCCACACATTATGCTGCTATGGGTCTGATGACATAGATTTCATTGCTGAGTGATATTGCGTTGTACGTAAGTACCACAACTTCTTTATCCATTTTTCACTTTCTGCGATATTGAACTTGTACCGTAAACGAGGTTCTTGTAAACAGAGCCGTCCCAAACATTGGGGTGGCTGTGTCTGTTTGATTTTAATTTCCCTAAGATATAGGACCATAAGTGGAAGTGCCCTAGGCTCTGTTGCTTTGTTTCTTAGAACTTTCAGGAAACACCATACACTTCTCCCAAGTGGTTGTTGGCAATTTACATCCCGCCCATCAGCATAACAAGGCTCCAAGTTCTCCATGGCCAGTCCTGCCTTTCTGGATTTTACACATTTTTCAGATCGCCCTTGTGACCCGGGGGAAGTGAGACTTCATTTTAGTGCAGATTTCCTTTGCAAGCTTGCTTAGTTGGCCAAAAAGGGCGTATGCGTTTTTTCCTGAATATATTCAGGAAAAAATGCATATGCCCTTTTAGGCCAAGTGCATCATTTTGGACGTTCTGCCTCTTTTCCTATGCTTTAAATGCAATTCCAGTCTCCCTCCTGAAATCGGTTTCCTGCAATTCTGCCCCGCTTTCAAGTCCTCTTGGCAGCCTTAATTCAGTATATTTTTGAACGATAGCTGTCATTTATAACTCTGCAGGATTGTGAATTACAGTGCCCCGAGCTCCTTTCTTCAACTCGCTTTCTTGTGAGCTGGCCGCAACACCGCAGGATTGATTCAGGCCCTAATCTTGTTCCGGCACGGCACGCTGAGCCTTTGGTTAATTCCTCTTCCTGGTGGGAAATGAGAGTTAAATTTGCCCATCCAGGCACCTCCAGGTAGTCTCTCATTGGTCCTCCCTATTCCTGTTCATCTTCCGCAGAAATTGCAAACTGGGCCAAACAGGACGTTAAAGGCACTGACTCTCCAAGTCGGGAGAGTGTTAGTAAAGCGTCTGGAATGTTGTACCCGAGTACCAGGGGACGAGAACTGAGACATATTGGAACACGTCTCCCGATCACATGGTTGATCATACTCTGGGTTCCACATGCATGTTTCAGCAAAAGGAAGTATCCCTTAAACCTGGAGAGTTGAGACCCATGGAATGGGTACCATGCAATATGACTTCAAAGGGTCTTCATTTGCTCACCGAACCTCTCCAATCCTATCACTGCTGCGTTTATGCCCCTGTACACACACTTGATTCTCTTTCGGAGACATAGCGATCCATAGGTTTTAAGATACTTACTAGTCAGGTACATTCTTAGGCGTTTAATATGGGGTGTTGAGTCCATTTCGTTGAGCAAGGAGTAGCTCTTGTCTATTCCATATTTGGCTTAAGGAACTTTATCTGTGCTCATTTCAATCTCTGGTTTTATGCAGCACCCCAACTCACCTTTCCCCTTAAGCAATCATAAGTTGGTTTTCTAAATTTGAGACCCTGTTCTCTTTTGTAATCCAGTTCCTGTGTAGCCAAGTTTACATTCCGTGTATTAGTGATATCTTATGATGTTTCTTTTTCTGTGTGACTTATTTCAGTTAGAATCATCATACCTGAATCCACTCAGTATGCTGCTACGGGCCTCATGACATAGATTTCATTGCTGAGTGATATTGCATTGTACGTAAGTACCACAACTTCTTTATCCATTTTTCGCTTTCTGCGCTATTGAACATGTACTGTAAACGAGGTTCTTGTAAACAGAGCCGTCCCAAACTTTGGGGTGGCTGTGTCGTTTTTATTTTAATTTCCCTATGCTATAGGACCATAAGTGGAAATGCCCTAGGCTCTGTTGCTTTGTTTTTTAGATGTTTCAGGAATCAGCATACACTTCTCCTGTTTGCTTTTGGGAATGTACATCCCGCCCATCAGCATAACAAGGCTCCCAGTTCTCCATGGCCTGTCCTGCCTTTCTGGATTTTACACTTTTTTCAGATGGCCCTTTTGACCGGGGGGAAGTGAGACTTCATTGTAGTGCAGATTTCTTTTGCAAGCTTGCTTGGTTGGCCAAAAATGGCGTATGCGTTTTTTCCTGAATATATTCAGGAAAAAACGCATATGCCCTTTTTGGCCAAGTGCATCATTGTCGACGTTCTGCTTCTTTTCCTATGCTTTAAATGCAATTCCAGTCTACCTCCTTAAATCGGTTTCCTGCAATTCTGCCCCGCTTTCAAGTCCGCTTGGCAGCCTTACTTCAGTATATTTTTGGACGATAGCTGTCATTTATAACTCTGCAGGTTTGTGAATTACAGTGCCCCTGAGCTCCTTTCTTTAAATCGCTTTCTTGTGAGCTGGCCGCAACACCGCAGGATAGCTTCAGGCCCTAATCTGGTTCTGGCACGTCATGCTGAGCTTTTGGTTAACTCCTCTTCCTGGTGGGAAATGAGAGTTAAATTTGCCCGTCCGGACACCTCCAGCTAGTCACTCATTGGTCCTCCCTATACTTGTTCATTTTCAGCAGAAATTGCAAACTGGGCCAAACAGGAGGTTAAAGGCACTGACTCTCCAAGTCGGGAGAGTGTTAGTAAAGCGTCTGGAATGTTGCACCCGAGTACCAGGGGACGAGAAATGAGACATATTGGAACACGTCTCCCGATCACACGGTTGATCATACTCTGGGTTCCACATGCATGTTTTAGCTGAAGGAAGAATCCCTTAAACCTGGAGAGTTGAGACCCGTGGAATGGGTACCATGCAATATGACTTCAAAGGGTCTTCATTTGCTCACCGAACCTCTCCAATCCTATCACTGCTGCGTTTATGCCCCTGTACACACGCTTGATTCTCTTTCAGAGACATAGCAATCCATAGGTTTTAAGATACTTAATAGTCAGGTACATTATTAGGCATTTAATATGGGGTGTTGAGTCCATCTAGTTGAGCAAGGAGTAGCTCTTGTCTATTACATATTTGGCTTAAGGAACTTTATCTGTGCTCATTTCAATCTCTGGTTTTATGCAGCACCCCAACTAACCTTTGCCCTTAAGCAAGCATAAGTTGGTTTTCTAAATTTGAGACCCTGTTCTGTTTTGTAATCCAGTTCTCTGTAGCCAAGTTTACATTCCGTGTATTAGTGATATCTTATGATGTTTCTTTTTCTGTGTGACTTATTTCAGTTAGACTCATCATACCTGAATCCACTCATTATGCTGCTACAGGCCTGATGACATAGATGTCAATGCTGAGTGATATTGCATTGTACATAAGTACCACAAATTCTTTATCCAGTTTTCACTTTCTGCGATATTGAACTTGTACCGTAAACGAGGTTCTTGTAAACAGAGCTGTCCCAAATTTTTGGGTGGCTGTGTCTTTTTGATTTTAATTTCCCTAAGCTATAGGACCATAAGTGGAAGTGCCCTAGGCTCTGTTGCTTTGTTTTTTAGATGTTTCAGGAAACACCATACACTTCTCGTGAGTGGCTGTTGGCAATTTACATCCCAACCATCAGCATAACAAGGCTCCCAGTTCTCCATGGCCTGTCCTGTCTTTCTGGACTTTACACTTTTTTCAGATGACCCTTTGGACCGGGGGGAAGTGAGACTTCATTGTAGTGCAGATTTCCTTTCCAAGCTTGCTTGGTTGGCCAAAAAGGACATATGCGTTTTTTCCTGAATATATTCAGGAAAAAACTCATACGCACTTTTTGGCCAAGTGCATCATTGTCGACGTTCTGCCTCTTTTCCTATGCTTTAAATGCAATTCCAGTCTCCCTCCTGAAATCGGTTTCCTGCAATTCTGTCCCGCTTTCAAGTCCTCTTGGCAGCCTTACTTCAGTATATTTTTGGACGATAGCTGTCATTTATAACTCTGCAGGTTTGTGAATTACAGTGCCCCTGAGCTCCTTTCTTCAACTCGCTTTCTTGTGAGCTGGCCGCAACACTGCAGGATTGCTTCAGACCCTAATCTGGTTCCAGCACAGCACGCTGAGCCTTTGGTTAATTCCTCTTCCTGGTGGGAAATGAGAGTTAAATTTGCCCGTCCAGACACCTCCAGCTAGTCTCTCATTGGTTCTCCCTATTCCTGTTCATCTTCCGCAGAAATTGCAAACTGGGCCAAACAGGAGGTTAAAGGCACTGACTCTCCAAGTCGGGAGAGTGTTAGTAAAGTGTCTGGAATGTTGCACCCGAGTACCAGGGGACAAGAACTGAGACATACTGGAACACGTCTCCCGATCACACGGTTGATCATACTCTGGGTTCCACATGCATGATTTAGCTGAAGGAAGAATCCCTTAAACCTGGAGAGTTGAGACCCGTGGAATGGGTACCATGCAATATGACTTCAAAGGGTCTTCATTTGCTCACCAAACCTCTCCAATCGTATCACTGCTGCGTTTATGCCCCTGTACACATGCTTGATTCTCTTTCGGAGACATAGTGATCCATAGGTTTTAAGATACTTACTAGTCAGGTACATTCTTAGGCGTTTTATATGGGGTGTTGAGTCCATTTCGTTGAGCAAGGAGTAGCTCTTGTCTATTCCATATTTGGCTTAAGGAACTTTATCTGTGCTCATTTCAATCTCTGGTTTTATGCAGCACCCCAACTCACCTTTCCCCTTAAGCAAGCATAAGTTGGTTTTCTAAATTTGAGACCCTGTTCTCTTTTGTAATCCAGTTCCTGTGTAGCCAAGTTTACATTCCGTGTATTAGTGATATCTTATGATGTTTCTTTTTCTGTGTGACTTATTTCAGTTAGAATCGTCATACCTGAATCCACTCATTATGCTGCTATGGGCCTGATGACATAGATTTCATTGCTGAGTGATATTGCATTGTACGTAAGTACCACAACTTCTTTATCCATTTTTCACTTTCTGCGATATTGAACTTGTACCGTAAACGACGTTCTTGTAAACAGAGCCGTCCCAAACATTGGGCTGGCTGTGTCTTTTTGATTTTAATTTCCCTAAGCTATAGGACCATAAGTGGAAGTGCCCTAGGCTCTGTTGCTTTGTTTTTTAGATGTTTCAGGAAACACCATACACTTCTCCCCAGTGGCTGTTGGCAATTTATATCCTGCTCATCAGCATAACAAGGCTCCCAGTTCTCCATGGCCTGTCCTGCCTTTCTGGATTTTACACTTTTTTCAGATGGCCCTTTTGACCGGGGGGAAGTGAGACTTCATTGTAGTGCAGATTTCCTTTGCAAGCGTGCTTGGATGGCCAAAAAGGGCATATGCGTTTTTTCCTCAATATATTCAGGAAAAAACGCATACACCCTTTTTGTCCAAGTGCATCATTGTGGACGTTCTGCCTCTTTTCCTATGCTTTAAATGCAATTCCAGTCTACCTCCTGAAATTGGTTTCCTGCAATTTTGCCCCGCATTCAAGTCTTCTTGTCAGGCTTACTTCAGTATATTTTTGGGCGATAGCTGTCATTTATAACTCTGCAGGTTTGTGAATTACAGTGCCCCTGAGCTCCTTTCTTCAACTCGCTTTCTTGTGAGCTGGCCGCAACACCGCAGTATTGCTTCAGGCCTTAATCTGGTTCCGGCACGGCACGCTGAGCCTTTGCTTAATTCCTCTTCCTGGTGGGAAATGAGAGTTAAATTTGCCCGTCCAGACACCTCCAGCTAGTCTCTCATTGGTTCTCCCTATTCCTGTTCATCTTCCGCAGAAATTGCAAACTGGGCCAAACAGGAGGTTAAAGGCACTGACTCTCCAAGTTGGGAGAGTGTTAGTAAGGCATCTGGAATGTTGCACCCGAGTACCAAGTGACGAGAACTGAGACATATTTGAACACGTCTCCCGATCACACGGTTGATCATACTCTGGGTTCCACATGCATGTTTTAGCTGAAGGAAGAATCCCTTAAACCTGGAGAGTTGAGACCCGTGGAATGGGTACCATGCAATATGACTTCTAAGGGTCTTCGTTTGCTCACCGAACCTTTCCAATCCTATCACTGCTGCGATTATGCCCCTGTATACATGCTTGATTCTCTTTCGGAGACATAGCAATCCATAGGTTTTAAGATACTTACTAGTCAGATATATTCTTAGGCGTTTAATATGGTGTGTTGAGTCCATTTCATTGAGCAAGGAGTAGCTCTTTTCTATTACATATTTGGCTTAAGGAACTTTATCTGTGCTCATTTCAATCTCTGGTTTTATGCAGCACCCCAACTCACCATTCCCCTTAAGCAAGCATAAGGTGGTTTTCTACATTTGAGGCCCTGTTGTGTTTTGTAATTCAGTTCCTGTGTAGCCAAGTTTACATTCCGTGTATTAGTGATATCTTATGATGTTTCGTTTTCTGTGTGACTTATTTCAGTTAGAATCATCATACCTGAATCCACTCATTATGCTGCTACGGGCCTGATGACATAGATTTCATTGCTGAGTGATATTGCATTGTACGTAAGTACCAAAACTTCTTTATCCATTTTTCGCTTTCTGAGATATTGAACTTGTACCGTAAATGAGGTTCTTGTAAACAGAGCCGTCCCAAACTTTGGGGTGGCTGTGTCTTTTTGATTTTAATTTCCCTAAGCTATAGGACCATAAGGGGAAGTGCCCTAGGCTCTGTTGCTTTGTTTTTTAGATGTTTCAGGAATCAGCATACACTTCTCCTGTTTGCTTTTGGGAATGTACATCCCGCCCATCAGCATAACAAGGCTCCCAGTTCTCCATGGCCTGTCCTGCCTTTCTGGATTTTACACTTTTCAAAGATGGTCCATTTGACCGGGGGGAAGTGAGACTTCATTGTACTGCAGATTTCCTTTGCAAGCTTGCTTGGTTGGCCAAAAAGGGCGTATGCGTTTTTTCCTGAACATATTCAGGAAAAAACGCATACGCCCTTTTGGGCCAAGTGCATCATTGTCAACGTTCTGCCTCTTTTCCTATGCTTTAAATGCAATTCCAGTCTACCTCTTGCAATCGGTTTCCTGCAATTCTGCCACGCTTTCAAGTCCTCTTAGCAGCCTTACTTCAGTATATTTTTGGACGATAGCTGTCATTTATAACTCTGCATGTTTGTGAATTACAGTGCCCCTGAGCTCCCTTCTTCAACTCGTTTTCTTGTGAGCTGGCCGCAACACCGCAGGATTGATTCAGGCCCTAATCTGGTTCCGGCACGGCAGGCTAAGCCTTTGGTTAATTCCTCTTCCTGGTGGGAAATGAGAGTTAAATTTGCCCGTCCAGACACCTCCAGCTAGTCTCTCATTGGTTCTCCCTATTCCTGTTTATCTTCCGCAGATATTGAAAACTGGGCCAAACAGGAGGTTAAAGGCACTCACTCTCCAAGTCGGGGGAGTGTTAGTAAAGTGTCTGGAATGTTGCACCCGAGTACCAGGGGATGAGAACTGAGACATATTGGAACACGTCTCCAGATCACACGGTTGATCATACTCTGGGTTCCACATGCATGTTTTAGCTGAAGGAAGAATCCCTTAAACATGGAGAGTTGAGACCCGTGGAATGGGTACCATGCAATATAACTTCAAAGGGTCTTCATTTGCTCACCGAACCTCTCCAATCCTATCACTGCTGCGTGTATGCCCCTGTACTCATGCTTGATTCTCTTTCGGAGACATAGAAATCCATAGGTTTTAAGATACTTACTAGTCAGGTACATTCTTAGGCGTTTAATATGGTGTGTTGAGTCCATTTCGTTGAGCAAGGAGTAGCTGTTGTCTATTACATATTTGACTTAAGGAACTTTATCTGTGTTCATTTCAATCTCTGGTTTTATGCAGCACCCCAACTCACCTTTCCCTTTAAGCAAGCATAAGTTGGTTTTCTAAATTTGAGACTCTGTTCTGTTTTGTAATTCAGTTCCTGTGTAGCCAAGTTTACATTCCGTGTATTAGTGATATCTTATGATGTTTCTTTTTTTTGTGACTTATTTCAGTTAGAATCATCATACCTGAATCCACTCATTATGCTGCTATGGGCCTGATGACATAGATTTCATTGCTGAGTGATATTGCATTGTACGTAAGTACCACAACTTCTTTATACATTTTTCACTTTCTGCGATATTGAACTTGTCCCCTAAACGAGGTTCTTGTAAACAGAGCCGTCCCAAACTTTGGGGTGGCTGTGTCTTTTTGATTTTAATTTCCCTAAGCTATAGGACCATAAGTGGAAGTGCCCTAGGCTCTGTTGCTTTGTTTCTTAGATGTTTCAGGAAACACCATACACTTCTCCCAAGTGGCTGTTGGCAATTTACATCCCGCCCATTAGCATAACAAGGCTCCAAGTTCTCCATGGCCTGTCCTGCCTTTCTGGATTTTACACTTTTTTCAGATGGCCCTTTTGACTGGGGGAAGTGAGACTTCATTGTAGTGCAGATTTCCTTTGCAAGCTTGCTTGGTTGGCCAAAAAGTACATATGCCTTTTTTCCTGAATATATTCAGCAAAAAACGCATACGCCCTTTTTGGCCAAGTGCATCATTGTCGACGTTCTGCCTCTTTTCCTATGCTTTAAATGCAATTGCAGTCTACCTCCTGAAATCGGTTTCCTGCAATTCTGCCCCGCTTTCAAGTCCTCTTGGCAGCCTTACTTCAGTATATTTTTGGACGATAGCTGTCATTTATAACTCTGCAGGTTTGTGAATTACAGTGCCCCTGAGCTCCTTTCTTCAACTCGCTTTCTTGTGAGCTGGCCGCAACACTGCTGCATTGCTTCAGGCCCTAATCTGGTTCCGGCACGGCACGCTGAGCCTTTGGTTAATTCCTCTTCCTGGTGGGAAATGAGAGTTAAATTTGCCCGTCCAGACACCTCCAGCTAGTCTCTCATTGGTTCTCCCTATTCCTGTTCATCTTCTGCAGAAATTGCAAACTGGGCCAAACAGGAGGTTAAAGGCACTGACTCTCCAAGTCGGGAGAGTGTTAGTAAAGCGTCTGGAATGTTGCACCTGAGTACCAGGGGACGAGAACTGAGACATATTGGAACACGTCTCCCGATCACACGGTTGATCATACTCTGGGTTCCACATGCATGATTTAGCTGAAGGAAGAATCCCTTAAACCTGGAGAGTTGAGACCCGTGGAAAGGGTACCATGCAATATGACTTCAAAGGGTCTTCATTTGCTCACCGAACCTCTCCAATCCTATCACTGCTGCGTTTATGCCCCTGTACACACGCTTGATTCTCTTTCAGAGACAGAGCGATCCATAGGTTTTAAGATAATTACTAGTCAGGTACATTCTTAGGCGTTTAATATGGGGTGTTGAGTCCAATTCGTTGAGCAAGGAGTAGCTCTTGTCTATTCCATATTTGGCTTAAGGAACTTTATCTGTGCTCATTTCAATCTCTGGTTTTATGCAGCACCCCAACTCACCTTTCCCCTTAAGCAAGCATAAGTTGATTTTCTAAATTTGAGACCCTGTTCTGTTTTGTAATCCATTTCCTGTGTAGCCAAGTTTACATTCCGTGTATTAGTGATATCTTATGACGTTTCTTTTTCTTGTGACTTATTTCAGTTAGAATCATAATACCTGAATCCACTCATTATGCTGCTACGGGCCTAATGACATACATTTCATTGCTGAGTGATATTGCATTGTACGTAAGTAGCACAACTTCTTTATCCATTTTTCACTTTCTGCGATATCGAACTTGTCCCGTAAAAGAGTTTCTTGTAAACAGAGCCGTCCCAAACTTTGGGGTGGCTGTGTCTTTTTGATTTTAATTTCCCTAAGCTATAGGACCATAAGTGGAAGTGCCCTAGGCTCTGTTGCTTTGTTTTTTAGATGTTTCAGGAAACACCATACACTTCTCCCCAGTGGCTGTTGGCAATTTACATCCCGCCCATCAGCATAACAAGGCTCCCAGTTCTCCATGGCCTGTCCTGCCTTTCTGGATTTTACACTTTTTTCAGATGGCCCTTTTGACCGGGGGGAAGTGAGACTTCATTGTAGTGCAGATTTCCTTTGCAAGCTTGCTTGGTTGGCCAAAAAGTGCGTATGCATTTTTTCCTGAATATATTCAGGAAAAAACGCATACGTCCTTTTTGGCCAAGTGCATCATTGTCGACGTTCTGCCTCTTTTCCTATGCTTTAAATGCAATTCCTGTCTACCTCCTGAAATCGGTTTCCTGCAATTCTGCCCCGATTTCAAGCCCTCTTGGCAGCCTTACTTCAGTATATTTTTGGACGATAGCTGTCATTTATAACTCTGCAGGTTTGTGAATTACAGTGCCCCTGAGCTCGTTTCTACAGCTCGCTTTCTTGTGAGCTGGCCGCAACACCACAGGATTGCTTCAGGCCCTAATCTTGTTCTAGCATGGCATGCTGAGCCTTTGGTTAATTCCTCTTCCTGGTGGGAAATGAGAGTTAAATTTGCCCGTCCAGACACCTCCAGCTAGTCTCTCATTGGTTCTCCCTATTCCTGTTCATCTTCCGCAGAAATTGCAAACTGGGCCAAACAGGAGGTTTAAGGCACTGACTCTCCAATTCGGGAGAGTGTTAGTAAAGCATCTGGAATGTTGCACCCGAGTACCAGGGGACGCGAACTGAGACATATTGGAACACGTCTCCGGATCACACGGTTGACCATACTCTGGGTTCCACATGCATGCTTTAGCTGAAGGAAGAATCCCTTAAACCTGGAGAGTTGAGACCCGTGGAATGGGTACCATGCAATATGACTTGAAAGGGTCTTCATTTGCACACCGAACCTCTCCAATCCTATCACTGCTGCGTTTATGCCCCTGTACACACGCTTGATTCTCATTCAGAGACCTAGCAATCCATAGGTTTTAAGATACTTACTAGTCAGGTACAGTCTTACGCGTTTAATATGGGGTGTTGAGTCCATCTCGTTGACCAAGGAGTAGCTCTTGTCTATTCCATATTTGGCTTAAGGAACTTTATCTGTGCTCATTTCAATCTCTGGTTTTATGCAGCACCCCAACTCACCTTTCCCCTTAAGCAAGCATAAGTTGGTTTTCTAAATTTGAGACCCTGTTCTGTTTTGTAATCCAGTTCCTGTGTAGCCAAGTTTACATTCTGTGTATTAGTGATATCTTATGATGTTTCTTTTTTTTGTGACTTATTTCACTTAGAATCATCATACCTGAATCCACTCATTATGCTGCTACGGGCCTTATGACATAGATTTCATTGCTGAGTGATATTGCATTGTACGTAAGTACCACAACTTCTGTATCCATTTTTCACTTTTTGCGATATTGAACTTGTCTCCTAAACGAGGTTGTTGTAAACAGAGCCGTCCCAAACTTTGGGGTGGCTGTGTCTTTTTGATTTTAATTTCCCTAAGCTATAGGACCATAAGTGGAAGTGCCCTAGGCTCTGTTGCTTTGTTTTTTAGATGTTTCAGGAAAGGCTATACACTTCTCCCGAGTGGCTCTTGGCAATTTACATCCCGCCCATCAGCATAACAAGGCTCCCAGTTCTCCATGGCCTGTCCTGCCTTTCTGGATTTTACACTTTTTTCAGATGGCCCTTTTGACCGGGGGGAAGTGAGACTTCATTGTAGTGCAGATTTCCTTTGCAAGCTTGCTTGGTTGGCCTAAAAGGGCGTATGCATTTTGTCCTGAATATATTCAGGAAAAAACGCATACGCCCTTTTTGGCCAAGTGCATCATTGTGGACGTTCTGCCTCTTTTCCTATGCTTTAAGTGCAATTCCAGTCCACCTCCTGAAATCGGTTTCCTGAAATTCTGCCCCTCTTTCAAGTCCTCTTGGCAGCCTTACTTCAGTATATTTTTGGACGATAGCTGTCATTTATAACTCTGCAGGTTAGTGAATTACAGTGACCCTGAGCTCCTTTCTTTAACTCGCTTTCTTGTGAGCTGGCCTCAACACCGCAGGATTGCTTCAGGCCCTAATCTTGTTCTGGAACAACACGCTGAACCTTTGGTTAATTCCTCTTCCTGGTGGGAAATGAGAGTTAAATTTGCCCGTCCAGACACCTCCAGCTAGTCTCTCATTGGTTCTCCCTATTCCTGTTCATCTTCCACAGAAATTGCAAACTGGGCCAAACAGGAGGTTAAAGGCACTGACTCTCCAAGTCGGGAGAGTGTTAGTAAAGCGTCTGGAATGTTGCACCCGAGTACCAGGGGACGAAAACTGAGACATATTGGAACACGTCTCCCGATCACACGGTTGATCATACTCTGGGTTCCACATGCATGTTTTAGCTGAAGGAAGAATCCCTTAAACCTGGAGAGTTGAGACCCGTGGAATGGATACCATGCAATATGACTTCAAAGGGTCTTCATTTGCTCACCGAACCTCTCCAATCCTATCACTGCTGTGTGTATGCCAATGTACTCATGCTTGATTCTCTTTCGGAGACATAGCAATCAATAGGTTTTAAGATACTTACCAGTCAGGTACATTCTTAGGCATTTAATATGGGGTGTTGAGTCCATTTCGTTGAGCAAGGAGTAGCTCTTGTCTATTCCATATTTGGCTTAAGGAACTTTATCTGTGCTCATTTCAATCTCTGGTTTTATGCAGCACCCCAACTCACCTTTCCCCTTAAGCAAGCATAAGTTGGTTTTCTAAATTTGAGACCCTGTTCTGTTTTGTAATCCAGTTCCTGTGTAGCCAAGTTTACATTCTGTGTATTAGTGATATCTTATGATGTTTCTTTTTTTTGTGACTTATTTCACTTAGAATCATCATACCTGAATCCACTCATTAGGCTGCTACGGGCCTGATGACATAGATATCATGGCTGAGTGAAATTGTATTGTACGTAAGTACCACAACTTCTTTATCCATTTTTCACTTTCTGCGATATTGAACTTGTCCCGTAAACAAGATTCTTGTAAACAGAGCCATCCCAAACTTTGGGGTGGCTGTGTCTTTTTGATTTTAATTTCCCTAAGCTATAGGACCATAAGTGGAAGTGCCCTAGGCTCTGTTGCTTTGTTTCCTAGATGTTTCAGGAAACACCATACACTTCTCCCAAGTGGCTGTTGGCAATTTACATCCCGCCCATCAGCATAACAAGGCTCCCAGTTCTCCATGGCCTGTCCTGCCTTTCTGGATTTTACACTTTTTTCAGATGGCCCTTTTGACCGGGGGAAGTGAGACTTCATTGTAGTGCAGATTTCCTTTGCAAGCTTGCTTGGTTGGCCAAAAAGTGCGTATGCGTTTTATCCTGAATATATACAGGAAAAAACGCATACACCCTTTTTGGCCAAGGGCATCATTGTCGACGTTCTGCCTCTTTTCCTATGCTTTAAATGCAATTCCAATCTACCTCCTGATATCGGTTTCCTGCAATTCTGTCCCGCTTTCAAGTCCTCTTGGGAGGATTACTTCAGTATATTTTTGGACGATAGCTGTCATTTATAACTCTGCAGGTTTGTGAATTACAGTGCCCCTGAGCTCCTTTCTTCAACTCGCTTTCTTGTGAGCTGGCCGCAACACCGCAGGATTGCTTCAGGCCCTAATCATGTTCTGGCACCGCACGCTGAGCCTTTGGTTATTTCCTCTTCCTGGTGGGAAATGAGAGTTAAATTTGCCCATCCACACACCTCCAGCTAGTCTCTCATTGGTTCTCCCTATTCCTGTTCATCTTCCGCAGAAATTGCAAACTGGGCCAAACAGGAGGTTAAAGGCACTGACTCTCCAAGTCGGGAGAGTGTTAGTAAAGCGTCTGGAATGTTGCACCCGAGTACCAGTGGACGAGAACTGAGACAGATTGGAACACGTCTCCCGATCACACGGTTGTTCATACTCCGGGTTCCACATGCATGTTTTAGCTGAAGGAAGAATCCCTTAAACCTGGAGAGTTGAGACCCGTGGAATGGGTACCATGCAATATGACTTCAAAGGGTCTTCATTTGCTCACCGAACCTCTCCAATCCTATCACTGCTGCGTTTATGCCCCTGTACACACGCTTGATTCTCTTTCCGAGACATAGCGATCCATTGGTTTAAGATACTTACTAGTCAGGTACATTCTTAGGCGTTTAATATGGGGTGTTGAATCCATTTCGTTGAGCAACGAGTAGCTCTTGTCTGTTACATATTTGGCTTAAGGAACTTTATCTGTGCTCATTTCTATCTCTGGTTTTATGCAGCACCCCAACTCACCTTTCCCCTTAAGCAAGCATAAGTTGGTTTTCTAAATTTGAGACGCTCTTCTGTTTTGTAATCCAGTTCCTGTGTAGCCAAGTTTACATTCCGTGTATTAGTGATATCTTATGATGTTTCTTTTTCTGTGTGACTTATTTCAGTTAGAATCATCATACCTGAATCCACTCATTATGCTGCTATGGGCCTGATGACATAGATTTCATTGCTGAGTGATATTGCATTGTACGTAAGTACCACAACTTCTTTATCCATTTTTCACTTTCTGCGAAATTGAACTTGTGCCGTAAAGGAGTTCTTGTAAACAGAGCCGTCCCAAACTTTGGGGTGGCTGTGTCTTTTTTATTTTAATTTCCCTAAGCTATAGGACCATAAGTGGAAGTGCCCTAGGCTCTGTTGCTTTGTTTTTTAGATGTTTCAGGAAACACCATACACTTCTCCCCCGTGACTGTTGGCGATTTACATGCTGCCCATCAGCATAACAAGGCTCCCAGTTCTCCATGACCTGTCCTGCCTTTCTGGATTTTACACTTTTTGCAGATGGTCCTTTTGACCGGGGGGGAAGTGAGACTTCAATGTAGTGCAGATTTCCTTTGCAAGCTTGCTTGGTTGGCCAAAAAGTGCGTATGCGTTTTCTCCTGAATATATTCAGGAGAAAACGCATACACCCTTTTTATCCAAGTGCATCATTGTGGACGTTCTGCCTCTTTTCCTATGCTTTAAATGCAATTCCAGTCTACCTCCTGAAATCGGATTCCTGCAATTCTGCCCCGCTTTCAAGTCCTCTTGGCAGCCTTACTTCAGTATATTTTTGGATGATAGCTGTCATTCATAACTCTGCAGGTTTGTGATAACAGTGCCCCTGAGCTCCTTTCTTCAACTCGCTTTCTTGTGAGCTGGCCGCAACACCGCAGGATTGCTTCAGGCCCTAATCTGGTTCCGGCACGGCACACTGAGCCTTTGCTTAATTGCTCTTCCTGGTGCGAAATGAGAGTTAAATTTGCCCGTCCAGACACCTCCAGCTTGTCTCTCATTGGTCCTCCTTATCCCTGTTCATCTTCCGCAGAAATTGCAAAATTGGCCAAGCAGGAGGTTAAAGGCACTGACTCTCCAAGTCGGGAGAGTGTTAGTAAAGCGTCTGGAATTTTCCACCTGAGTACCAGCGGACAAAAACTGAGACATATTTGAACACGTCTCCCAATCACACGGTTGAACATACTCTGGGTTCCACATGCATGTTTCAGCTGAAGGAAGAATCCCTTAAAGCTGGAGAGTTGAGACCCGTGGAATGGGTACCATGCAATATGACTTCAAAGGGTCTTCATTTGCTCACCGAACCTCTCCAATCCTATCACTGCTGCGTTTATGCCCCTGTACACATGCTTCTTTCTCTTTCAGAGACATAGCAATCCATAGGTTTTACGATACTTACTAGTCAGGTACATTCTTAGGCGTTTAATATGGGGTGTTGAGTCCATTTCGTTGAGCAAGGAGTAGCTCTTGTCTATTCCATATTTGGCTTAAGGAACTTTATCTGTGCTCATTTCAATCTCTGGTTTTATGCAGCACCCCAACTCACCTTTCCCCTTAAGAAAGCATAAGTTGCTTTTCTACATTTGAGACCCTGTTTTGTTTTGTAATCCAGTTCCTGTGTAGCCAAGTTTACATTCCGTGTATTAGTGATATCTTATAATGTTTCTTTTTCTGTGAGACTTATATCAGTTAGAATCATCATACCTGAATCCACTCTATGCTGCTACGGGCCTGATGACATAGATTTCATTGCTGAGTGATATTGCATTGTACGTAAGTACCACAACTTCTTTATCAATTTTTCACTTTCTGCGATATTGAACTTGTACCGTAAATGAGGTTCTTGTAAACAGAGCCGTCCCAAACTTTGGGGTGGCTGTGTCTTTTTGATTTTAATTACCCTAAGCTATAGGCCCATAATTGGAAGTGCCCTAGGCTCTGTTGCTTTGTTTTTTAGATGTTTCCGGAAACACCATACACTTCTCCCAAGTGGCTGTTGGCAATTTACATCCCGCCCATCAGCATAACAAGGCTCCGAGTTCTCCATGGCCTGTCCTGCCTTTCTGGATTTTACACTTTTTTCAGATGGCCCTTTTGACGGGTGGGGGGGGATGTGAGACTTCATTGTAGTGCAGATTTCCTTTGCAAGCTTGCTTGGTTGGCCAAAAAGGGCGTATGCGTTTTTTCCTGAATATATTCAGGAAAAAACGCATACGCCCTTTTTGGCCAAGTGCATCATTGTCGACGTTCTGCCTCTTTTCCTATGCTTTAAATGCAATTCCAGTCTACCTCCTGAAGTCGGTTTCCTGCAATTCTGCCCAGCTTTCAAGTCCTCTTGGCAGCCTTACTTCAGTATATTTTTGGACGATAGCTGTCATTTATAACTCTGCAGGTTTGTGAATTACAGTGCCCCTGAGCTCCTTTCTTCAACTCGCTTTCTTGTGAGCTGGCCGCAACACCACAGGATTGCTTCAGGCCCTAATCTGTTTCTGGCACGGCACGCTGAGCCTTTGCTTAATTCCTCTTCCTGGTGGGAAATGAGAGTTAAATTTTCCCGTCCAGACACCTCCAGCTAGTCTCTCATTGGTCTTCCCTATCCCTGTTCATCTTCGGCAGAAATTTCAAACTGGGCCAAACAGGAGGTTAAAGGCACTGACTCTCCAAGTCGGGACAGTCTTGTAAAGCGTCTGGAATGTTGCACCCGAGTACCAGGGGACAAGAACTGAGACATATTTGAACCCGTCTCCCGATCACATGGTTGACCATAATCAGGGCTCCACATGCATGTTTTAGCTGAAGGAAGAATCCCTTAAACCTGGAGAGTTGAGACCCGTGGAATGGGTACCATGCAATATGACTTCAAAGGGTCTTCATTTGCTCACCGAACCTCTCCAATCCTATCACTGCTGCGTTTATGCCCCTGTACTCACGCTTGTTTCTCTTTCAGAGGCATAGCAATCCATAGGTTTTAAGATACTTACTAGTCAGGTACATTATTAGGCGTTTAATATGGGGTTTTGAGTCCATTTCGTTGAGCAAGGAGTAGCTCTTGTCTATTCCATATTTGGCTTAAGGAACTTTATCTGTGCTCATTTCAATCTCTGGTTTTATGCAGCACCCCAACTCACCTTTCCCCTTAAACAAGCATAAGTTGGTTTTCTAAATTTGAGACGCTGTTCTGTTTTGTAATCCAGTTCCTGTGTAGCCAAGTTTACATTCCGTGTATTAGTGATATCTTATGAAGTTTCTTTTTCTGTGTGACTTATTTCAGTTACAATCATCCTACCTGAATCCACTCATTATGCTGCTATGGGCCAGATGACATAGATTTCATTGCTGAGTGATATTGCATTGTACGTAAGTACCACAACTTCTTTATCCATTTTTCACTTTCTGCGATATTGAACATGTACCGTAAACGAGGTTCTTGTAAACAGAGCCGTCCCAAACTTTGGGTTGGCTGTGTCTTTTTGATTTTAATTTCCCTAAGCTATAGGACCATAAGTGGAAGTGCCCTAGGCTCTGCTGCTTTGTTTTTTAGATGTTTCAGGAAACACCATACACTTCTCCCGAGTGGCTGTTGGCAATTTACATCCCGCCCATCAGCATAACAAGGCTCTCAGTTCTCCATGGCCTGTCCTGCCTTTCTGGATTTTACACTTTTTTCAGATGGCCCTTTTGACCGGGGGGAAGTGAGACTTCATTGTAGTGCAGATTTCCTTTGCAAGCTTGCTTGGTTGGCCTAAAAGGGCGTATGCATTTTGTCCTGAATATATTCAGGAAAAAACGCATACGCCCTTTTTGGCCAAGTGCATCATTGTGGACGTTCTGCCTCTTTTCCTATGCTTTAAGTGCAATTCCAGTCCACCTCCTGAAATCGGTTTCCTGAAATTCTGCCCCTCTTTCAAGTCCTCTTGGCAGCCTTACTTCAGTATATTTTTGGACGATAGCTGTCATTTATAACTCTGCAGGTTAGTGAATTACAGTGACCCTGAGCTCCTTTCTTTAACTCGCTTTCTTGTGAGCTGGCCTCAACACCGCAGGATTGCTTCAGGCCCTAATCTTGTTCTGGAACAACACGCTGAACCTTTGGTTAATTCCTCTTCCTGGTGGGAAATGAGAGTTAAATTTGCCCGTCCAGACACCTCCAGCTAGTCTCTCATTGGTTCTCCCTATTCCTGTTCATCTTCCACAGAAATTGCAAACTGGGCCAAACAGGAGGTTAAAGGCACTGACTCTCCAAGTCGGGAGAGTGTTAGTAAAGCGTCTGGAATGTTGCACCCGAGTACCAGGGGACGAAAACTGAGACATATTGGAACACGTCTCCCGATCACACGGTTGATCATACTCTGGGTTCCACATGCATGTTTTAGCTGAAGGAAGAATCCCTTAAACCTGGAGAGTTGAGACCCGTGGAATGGATACCATGCAATATGACTTCAAAGGGTCTTCATTTGCTCACCGAACCTCTCCAATCCTATCACTGCTGTGTGTATGCCAATGTACTCATGCTTGATTCTCTTTCGGAGACATAGCAATCAATAGGTTTTAAGATACTTACCAGTCAGGTACATTCTTAGGCATTTAATATGGGGTGTTGAGTCCATTTCGTTGAGCAAGGAGTAGCTCTTGTCTATTCCATATTTGGCTTAAGGAACTTTATCTGTGCTCATTTCAATCTCTGGTTTTATGCAGCACCCCAACTCACCTTTCCCCTTAAGCAAGCATAAGTTGGTTTTCTAAATTTGAGACCCTGTTCTGTTTTGTAATCCAGTTCCTGTGTAGCCAAGTTTACATTCTGTGTATTAGTGATATCTTATGATGTTTCTTTTTTTTGTGACTTATTTCACTTAGAATCATCATACCTGAATCCACTCATTAGGCTGCTACGGGCCTGATGACATAGATATCATGGCTGAGTGAAATTGTATTGTACGTAAGTACCACAACTTCTTTATCCATTTTTCACTTTCTGCGATATTGAACTTGTCCCGTAAACAAGATTCTTGTAAACAGAGCCATCCCAAACTTTGGGGTGGCTGTGTCTTTTTGATTTTAATTTCCCTAAGCTATAGGACCATAAGTGGAAGTGCCCTAGGCTCTGTTGCTTTGTTTCCTAGATGTTTCAGGAAACACCATACACTTCTCCCAAGTGGCTGTTGGCAATTTACATCCCGCCCATCAGCATAACAAGGCTCCCAGTTCTCCATGGCCTGTCCTGCCTTTCTGGATTTTACACTTTTTTCAGATGGCCCTTTTGACCGGGGGAAGTGAGACTTCATTGTAGTGCAGATTTCCTTTGCAAGCTTGCTTGGTTGGCCAAAAAGTGCGTATGCGTTTTATCCTGAATATATACAGGAAAAAACGCATACACCCTTTTTGGCCAAGGGCATCATTGTCGACGTTCTGCCTCTTTTCCTATGCTTTAAATGCAATTCCAATCTACCTCCTGATATCGGTTTCCTGCAATTCTGTCCCGCTTTCAAGTCCTCTTGGGAGGATTACTTCAGTATATTTTTGGACGATAGCTGTCATTTATAACTCTGCAGGTTTGTGAATTACAGTGCCCCTGAGCTCCTTTCTTCAACTCGCTTTCTTGTGAGCTGGCCGCAACACCGCAGGATTGCTTCAGGCCCTAATCATGTTCTGGCACCGCACGCTGAGCCTTTGGTTATTTCCTCTTCCTGGTGGGAAATGAGAGTTAAATTTGCCCATCCACACACCTCCAGCTAGTCTCTCATTGGTTCTCCCTATTCCTGTTCATCTTCCGCAGAAATTGCAAACTGGGCCAAACAGGAGGTTAAAGGCACTGACTCTCCAAGTCGGGAGAGTGTTAGTAAAGCGTCTGGAATATTGCACCCGAGTACCAGTGGACGAGAACTGAGACAGATTGGAACACGTCTCCCGATCACACGGTTGTTCATACTCCGGGTTCCACATGCATGTTTTAGCTGAAGGAAGAATCCCTTAAACCTGGAGAGTTGAGACCCGTGGAATGGGTACCATGCAATATGACTTCAAAGGGTCTTCATTTGCTCACCGAACCTCTCCAATCCTATCACTGCTGCGTTTATGCCCCTGTACACACGCTTGATTCTCTTTCCGAGACATAGCGATCCATTGGTTTAAGATACTTACTAGTCAGGTACATTCTTAGGCGTTTAATATGGGGTGTTGAATCCATTTCGTTGAGCAACGAGTAGCTCTTGTCTGTTACATATTTGGCTTAAGGAACTTTATCTGTGCTCATTTCTATCTCTGGTTTTATGCAGCACCCCAACTCACCTTTCCCCTTAAGCAAGCATAAGTTGGTTTTCTAAATTTGAGACGCTCTTCTGTTTTGTAATCCAGTTCCTGTGTAGCCAAGTTTACATTCCGTGTATTAGTGATATCTTATGATGTTTCTTTTTCTGTGTGACTTATTTCAGTTAGAATCATCATACCTGAATCCACTCATTATGCTGCTATGGGCCTGATGACATAGATTTCATTGCTGAGTGATATTGCATTGTACGTAAGTACCACAACTTCTTTATCCATTTTTCACTTTCTGCGAAATTGAACTTGTGCCGTAAAGGAGTTCTTGTAAACAGAGCCGTCCCAAACTTTGGGGTGGCTGTGTCTTTTTTATTTTAATTTCCCTAAGCTATAGGACCATAAGTGGAAGTGCCCTAGGCTCTGTTGCTTTGTTTTTTAGATGTTTCAGGAAACACCATACACTTCTCCCCCGTGACTGTTGGCGATTTACATGCTGCCCATCAGCATAACAAGGCTCCCAGTTCTCCATGACCTGTCCTGCCTTTCTGGATTTTACACTTTTTGCAGATGGTCCTTTTGACCGGGGGGGAAGTGAGACTTCAATGTAGTGCAGATTTCCTTTGCAAGCTTGCTTGGTTGGCCAAAAAGTGCGTATGCGTTTTCTCCTGAATATATTCAGGAGAAAACGCATACACCCTTTTTATCCAAGTGCATCATTGTGGACGTTCTGCCTCTTTTCCTATGCTTTAAATGCAATTCCAGTCTACCTCCTGAAATCGGATTCCTGCAATTCTGCCCCGCTTTCAAGTCCTCTTGGCAGCCTTACTTCAGTATATTTTTGGATGATAGCTGTCATTCATAACTCTGCAGGTTTGTGATAACAGTGCCCCTGAGCTCCTTTCTTCAACTCGCTTTCTTGTGAGCTGGCCGCAACACCGCAGGATTGCTTCAGGCCCTAATCTGGTTCCGGCACGGCACACTGAGCCTTTGCTTAATTGCTCTTCCTGGTGCGAAATGAGAGTTAAATTTGCCCGTCCAGACACCTCCAGCTTGTCTCTCATTGGTCCTCCTTATCCCTGTTCATCTTCCGCAGAAATTGCAAAATTGGCCAAGCAGGAGGTTAAAGGCACTGACTCTCCAAGTCGGGAGAGTGTTAGTAAAGCGTCTGGAATTTTCCACCTGAGTACCAGCGGACAAAAACTGAGACATATTTGAACACGTCTCCCAATCACACGGTTGAACATACTCTCGGTTCCACATGCATGTTTCAGCTGAAGGAAGAATCCCTTAAAGCTGGAGAGTTGAGACCCGTGGAATGGGTACCATGCAATATGACTTCAAAGGGTCTTCATTTGCTCACCGAACCTCTCCAATCCTATCACTGCTGCGTTTATGCCCCTGTACACATGCTTGATTCTCTTTCAGAGACATAGCAATCCATAGGTTTTACGATACTTACTAGTCAGGTACATTCTTAGGCGTTTAATATGGGGTGTTGAGTCCATTTCGTTGAGCAAGGAGTAGCTCTTGTCTATTCCATATTTGGCTTAAGGAACTTTATCTGTGCTCATTTCAATCTCTGGTTTTATGCAGCACCCCAACTCACCTTTCCCCTTAAGAAAGCATAAGTTGCTTTTCTACATTTGAGACCCTGTTTTGTTTTGTAATCCAGTTCCTGTGTAGCCAAGTTTACATTCCGTGTATTAGTGATATCTTATAATGTTTCTTTTTCTGTGAGACTTATATCAGTTAGAATCATCATACCTGAATCCACTCTATGCTGCTACGGGCCTGATGACATAGATTTCATTGCTGAGTGATATTGCATTGTACGTAAGTACCACAACTTCTTTATCAATTTTTCACTTTCTGCGATATTGAACTTGTACCGTAAATGAGGTTCTTGTAAACAGAGCCGTCCCAAACTTTGGGGTGGCTGTGTCTTTTTGATTTTAATTACCCTAAGCTATAGGCCCATAATTGGAAGTGCCCTAGGCTCTGTTGCTTTGTTTTTTAGATGTTTCCGGAAACACCATACACTTCTCCCAAGTGGCTGTTGGCAATTTACATCCCGCCCATCAGCATAACAAGGCTCCGAGTTCTCCATGGCCTGTCCTGCCTTTCTGGATTTTACACTTTTTTCAGATGGCCCTTTTGACGGGGGGGGGGGATGTGAGACTTCATTGTAGTGCAGATTTCCTTTGCAAGCTTGCTTGGTTGGCCAAAAAGGGCGTATGCGTTTTTTCCTGAATATATTCAGGAAAAAACGCATACGCCCTTTTTGGCCAAGTGCATCATTGTCGACGTTCTGCCTCTTTTCCTATGCTTTAAATGCAATTCCAGTCTACCTCCTGAAGTCGGTTTCCTGCAATTCTGCCCAGCTTTCAAGTCCTCTTGGCAGCCTTACTTCAGTATATTTTTGGACGATAGCTGTCATTTATAACTCTGCAGGTTTGTGAATTACAGTGCCCCTGAGCTCCTTTCTTCAACTCGCTTTCTTGTGAGCTGGCCGCAACACCACAGGATTGCTTCAGGCCCTAATCTGTTTCTGGCACGGCACGCTGAGCCTTTGCTTAATTCCTCTTCCTGGTGGGAAATGAGAGTTAAATTTTCCCGTCCAGACACCTCCAGCTAGTCTCTCATTGGTCTTCCCTATCCCTGTTCATCTTCGGCAGAAATTTCAAACTGGGCCAAACAGGAGGTTAAAGGCACTGACTCTCCAAGTCGGGACAGTCTTGTAAAGCGTCTAGAATGTTGCACCCGAGTACCAGGGGACAAGAACTGAGACATATTTGAACCCGTCTCCCGATCACATGGTTGACCATAATCAGGGCTCCACATGCATGTTTTAGCTGAAGGAAGAATCCCTTAAACCTGGAGAGTTGAGACCCGTGGAATGGGTACCATGCAATATGACTTCAAAGGGTCTTCATTTGCTCACCGAACCTCTCCAATCCTATCACTGCTGCGTTTATGCCCCTGTACTCACGCTTGTTTCTCTTTCAGAGGCATAGCAATCCATAGGTTTTAAGATACTTACTAGTCAGGTACATTATTAGGCGTTTAATATGGGGTTTTGAGTCCATTTCGTTGAGCAAGGAGTAGCTCTTGTCTATTCCATATTTGGCTTAAGGAACTTTATCTGTGCTCATTTCAATCTCTGGTTTTATGCAGCACCCCAACTCACCTTTCCCCTTAAACAAGCATAAGTTGGTTTTCTAAATTTGAGACGCTGTTCTGTTTTGTAATCCAGTTCCTGTGTAGCCAAGTTTACATTCCGTGTATTAGTGATATCTTATGAAGTTTCTTTTTCTGTGTGACTTATTTCAGTTACAATCATCCTACCTGAATCCACTCATTATGCTGCTATGGGCCAGATGACATAGATTTCATTGCTGAGTGATATTGCATTGTACGTAAGTACCACAACTTCTTTATCCATTTTTCACTTTCTGCGATATTGAACATGTACCGTAAACGAGGTTCTTGTAAACAGAGCCGTCCCAAACTTTGGGTTGGCTGTGTCTTTTTGATTTTAATTTCCCTAAGCTATAGGACCATAAGTGGAAGTGCCCTAGGCTCTGCTGCTTTGTTTTTTAGATGTTTCAGGAAACACCATACACTTCTCCCGAGTGGCTGTTGGCAATTTACATCCCGCCCATCAGCATAACAAGGCTCTCAGTTCTCCATGGCCTGTCCTGCCTTTCTGGATTTTACACTTTTTACAGATGGCCCTTTTGACCCGGGGGAAGTGAGACTTCATTGTAGTGCAGATTTCCTTTGCAAGCTTGCTTGGTTGGCCAAAAAGGGCGTATGCGTTTTTTCCTGAATATATGCAGGAAAAAACGCATACGCACTTTTCGGCCAAGTGCATCATTGTCGACGTTCTGCCTCTTTTCCTATGCTTAAATGCAATTCCAGTCTACCTCCTGAAATCGGATTCCTGCAATTCTGCCCCGCTTTCAAGTCCTCTTGGCAGCCTTACTTCAGTATATTTTTGGACGATAGCTGTCATTCATAACTCTGCAGGTTTGTGATAACAGTGCCCCTGAGCTCCTTTCTTCAACTCGCTTTCTTGTGAGCTGGCCGCAACACCGCAGGATTGCTTCAGGCCCTAATCTGGTTCCGGCACGGCACGCTGAGCCTTTGCTTAATTGCTCTTCCTGGTGGGAAATGAGAGTTAAATTTGCCCGTCCAGACACCTCCAGCTAGTCTCTCATTGGTCCTCCTTATCCCTGTTCATCTTCCGCAGAAATTGCAAAATGGGCCAAACAGGAGGTTAAAGGCACTGACTCTCCAAGTCGGGAGAGTGTTAGTAAAGCGTCTGGAATGTTCCACCTGAGTACCAGCGGACAAAAACTGAGACATATTTGAACACGTCTCCCAATCACACGGTTGATCATACTCTGGGTTCCACATGCATGTTTCAGCTGAAGGAAGAATCCCTTAAAGCTGGAGAGTTGAGACCCGTGGAATGGGTACCATGCAATATGACTTCAAAGGGTCTTCATTTGCTCACCGAACCTCTCCAATCCTATCACTGCTGCGTTTATGCCCCTGTACACATGCTTGATTCTCTTTCAGAGACATAGCAATCCATAGGTTTTAAGATACTTACTAGTCAGGTACATTCTTAGGCGTTTAATATGGGGTGTTGAGTCCATTTCGTTGAGCAAGGAGTAGCTGTTGTCTATTACATATTTGGCTTAAGGAACTTTATCTGTGCTCATTTCAATCTCTGGTTTTATGCAGCACCCCAACTCACCTTTCCCCTTAAGCAAGCATAAGTTGCTTTTCTACATTTGAGACCCTGTTTTGTTTTGTAATCCAGTTCCTGTGTAGCCAAGTTTACATTCTGTGTATTAGTGATATCTTATAATGTTTCTTTTTCTGTGTGACTTATATCAGTTACAATCATCATACCTGAATCCACTCTATGCTGCTACGGGCCTGATGACATAGATTTCATTGCTGAGTGATATTGCATTGTACGTAAGTACCACAACTTCTTTATCCATTTTTCACTTTCTGCGATATTGAACTTGTACCGTAAATGAGGTTCTTGTAAACAGAGCCGTCCCATACTTTCGGGTGGCTGTGTCTTTTTGATTTTAATTTCCCTAAGCTATAGGACTATAAGTGGAAGTGTCCTAGGCTCTGTTGCTTTGTTTTTTAGATGTTTCAGGAAACACCATACACTTCTCCTGAGTGGCTGTTGGCAATTTACATCCCGCCCATCAGCATAACAAGGCTCCCAGTTCTCCATGGCCTGTCCTGCCTTTCTGGATTTTACACTATTTTCAGATAGCCCGTTTGACCAGGGGGAAGTGAGACTTCATTGTAGTGCAGATTTCCTTTGCAATCTTGCTTGGTTGGCCAAAAAGGGCGTATGCGTTTTTTCCTGAATATATTCAGGAAAAAACGCATACGCCCTTTTTGGCCAAGTGCATCATTGTCGACGTTCTGCCTCTTTTCCTATGTTTTAAATGCAATTCCAGTCTACCTCCTGAAATCGGTTTCCTGCAATTCTGCCCCGCTTTCAAGTCCTCTTGGCAGCCTTACTTCAGTATATTTTTGGACGATAGCTGTCATTTATAACTCTGCAGGTTTGTGAATTACAGTGCCCCTGAGCTCCTTTCTTCAACTCGCTTTCTTGTGAGCTGGCCGCAACACCACAGGATTGCTTCAGGCCCTAATCTGGTTCCGGCACGGCACGCTGAGCCTTTGGTTAATTCCTCTTCCTGGTGGGAAATGAGAGTTAAACTTGCCCTTCCAGACACCTCCAGCTAGTCTCTCATTGGTTCTCCCTATTCCTGTACATCTTCCGCGGAATTTGCAAACTGGGTCAAACAGGAGGTTAAAGGCACTGACTCTCCAAGTCGGGAGAGTGTTAGTAAAGCGTCTGGAATGTTGCACCCGAGTACCAGGGGACGAAAACTGAGACATATTTGAACACGTCTCCCGATCACATGGTTGATCATACTCTGGGTTCCACATGCATGTTTCAGCTGAAGGAAGATTCCCTTAAAGCTGGAGAGTTGAGACCCGTGGAATGGGTACCATGCAATATGACTTCAAAGGGTCTTCATTTGCTCACCGAACCTCTCCAATCCTAACACTTCTGCGTTTATGTCCCTGTACACACGCTTGATTCTCTTTCAGAGACATAGCAATCCATAGGTTTTAAGATACTTACTAGTCAGGTACATTCTTAGGCGTTTAATATGCGGTGTTGAGTCCATTTCGTTGAGCAAGTAGTAGCTCTTGTCTATTACATATTTGGCTTAAGGAACTTTATCTGTGCTCATTTCAATCTCTGGTTTTATGCAGCACCCCAACTCACCTTTCCCCTTAAGCAAGCATAAGTTTTTTTTCTAAATTTGAGACCCTGTTGTGTTTTGTAATCCAGTTCCTGTGTAGCCAAGTTTACATTCCGTGTATTAGTGATATCTTATGATGTTTCTTTTTCTGTGTGACTTATTTCAGTTAGAATCATCATACCTGAACCCACTCATTTTCTGCTACAGGCCTGTTGACATAGATTTCATTGCTGAGTGATATTGCATTGTACGTAAGTACCACAACTTCTTTATCCATTTTTCACTTTCTGCGATATTGAACTTGTACCATAAACGAGATTCTTGTAAACAGAGCCATCCCAAACTTTGGGGTGGCTGTGTCTTTTTTATTTTAATTTCCCTAAGCTATAGGACCATAAGTGGATTTGACCTAGGCTCTGTTGCTTTGTTTTTTAGATGGTTCAGGAAACACCATACACTTCTCCCGAGTGGCTGTTGGCAATTTACATCCCGCCCATCAGCATAACAGGGCTCCCAGTTCTCCATGGCCTGTCCTGCCTTTCTGGATTTTACACTTTTTTCAGATGGCCCTTTTGACTGGGGGGAAGTGAGACTTCATTGTAGTGCAGATTTCCTTTGCAAGCTTGCTTGGTTGGCCAAAAATGGTGTATGCGTTTTTTCCTGAATATATTCAGGAAAAAACGCATACGATATTTTTGGCCAAGTGCATCATTGTGGACGTTCTTCCTCTTTTCCTATGCTTTAAATGCAATTCCAGTCTACCTCCTGAAATCGGTTTCCTGCAATTCTTCCCCGCTTTCAAGTCCTCTTGGCAGCCTTACTTCAGTATATTTTTGGACGATAGCTGTCATTTATAACTCTGCAGGTTTGTGAATTACAGTGCCCCTGAGCTCCTTTCTTCAACTCGCTTTCTTGTGAGCTGGCCGCAACACTACAGGATTGCTTCAGGCCCTAATCTGGTTCCGGCACGGCACGCTGAGCCTTTGGTTAATTCCTCTTCCTGGTGGGAAATGAGAGTTAAATTTGCCCGTCCAGACACCTCCAGGTAGTCTCTCATTGGTTCTCCCTATTCCTGTTCATCTTCCGCAGAAATTGCAAACTGGGCCAAACAGGACGTTAAAGGCACTGACTCTCCAAGTCAGGAGAGTGTTAGTAAATCGTCTGGAATGTTGCACCCGAGTACCAGGGGACGAAAACTGAGACATACTTAAACACGTCCCCCGATCACATGGTTGATCATACTCTGGGTTCCATATGCATGTTTCAGCTGAAGGAAGAATTCCTTAAACCTGGAGAGTTGAGACCCGTGGAATGGGTACCATGCAATATGACTTCAAAGGGTCTTCATTTGCTCACCGAACCTCTCCAATCCTATCACTGCTGCGTTTATGCCCCTGTACACATGGTTGATTCTCTTTCAGAGACATAGCAATCCATAGGTTTTAAGATACTTACTAGTCAGGTACATTCATTGGCGTTTAATATGGGGTGTTGAGTCCATTTCGTTGAGCAAGGAGTAGCTCTTGTCTATTCCATATTTGGCTTAAGGAACTTTATCTGTGCTCATTTCAATCTCTGGTTTTATGAAGCACCCCAACTCACCTTTCCCCTTAAGCAAGCATAAGTTGGTTTTCTAAATTTGAGACACTGTTCTGTTTTGTAATTCAGTTCCTGTGTAGCCAAGTTTACATTCCGTGTATTAGTGATATCTTACGATGTTTCTTTTTCTGTGTGACTTATTTCAGTTAGAATCATCATACCTGAACCCACTCATTTTCTGCTACAGGCCTGTTGACAGAGATTTCATTGCTGAGTGATATTGCATTGTACGTAAGTAGCACAAATTCTTTATCCATTTTTCACTTTCTGCGATATTGAACTTGTACCATAAACGAGGTTCTTGTAAACAGAGCCATCCCAAACTTTGGGGTGGCTGTGTCTTTTTGATTTTAATTTCCCTAAGCTATAGGACCATAAGTGGAAGTGCCCTAGGCTCTGTTGCTTTGTTTTTTAGATGTTTCAGGAAACACCATACACTTCTCCCTAGTGGCTGTTGGCAATTTACATCCCGCCCATCAGCATAACAGGGCTCCCAGTTCTCCATGGCCTGTCCTGCCTTTCTGGATTTTACACTTTTTTCAGATGGCCCCTTTGACAGGGGGGAAGTGAAACTTCATTGTAGTGCAGATTTCCTGTGCAAGCTTGCTTGGTTGGCCAAAAAGGGCGTATGCGTTTTTTCCTGAATATATTCAGGAAAAAACGCATACGCCCTTTTTGGCCAAGTGCATCATTGCCGACTTTCTGACTCTTTTCCTATGCTTTAAGTGCAATTCCAGTCTACCTCCTGAAATCGGTTTCCTGCAATTCTGCCCCGCATTCAAGTCCTCTTGGCAGCCTTACTTCAGTATATTTTTGGACGATAGCTGTCATTTATAACTCTGCAGCTTTGTGAATTACAGTGCCCCTGAGCTCCTTTCTTCAATTCGCTTTCTTGTGAGCTGGCCGCAACACCGCAGGATTGTTTCAGGCCCTAATCTGGTTCCGGCACGGCATGCTGAGCCTTTGGTTAATTCCTCTTCCTGCTGGGAAATGAGAGTTAAATTTGCCCGTCCAGACACCTCCAGCTAGTCTCTCATTGTTTCTCGCTATTCCTGTTCATCTTCCGCAGAAATTGCAAACTGGGCCAAACAGGAGGTTAAAGGCACTGACTCTCCAACTCGGGAGAGTATCAGTAAAGCATCTGGAATGTTGCACCCGAGTACCAGGGGACGAGAACTGAGACATATTGGAACACGTCTCCCGATCACACGGCTGATCATACTCTGGGTTCCACATGCATGTTTTAGCTGAAGGAAGAATCCCTTAAACCTGGACAGTTGAGACCCGTGGAATGGGTACCATGCAATATGACTTCAAAGGGTCTTCATTTGCTCAGCGAACCTCTCCAATCCTATCACTGCTGCGTTTATGCCCCTGTATACATGCTTGATTGTCTTTCGGAGACATAGCAATCGATAGGTTTTAAGATACTTACTAGTCAGGTACATTCTTAGGCGTTTAATATGGGGTGTTGAGTCCATTTCGTTGAGCAAGGAGTAGCTCTTGTCTATTCCATATTTGGCTTAAGGAACTTTATCTGTGCTCATTTCAATCTCTGGTTTTATGCAGCACCCCAACTCACGTTTCCCCTTAAGCAAGCATAAGTTGGTTTTCTAAATTTGAGACCCTCTTCTGTTTTGTAATCCAGTTCCTGTGTAGCCAAGTTTACATTCCGTGTATTAGTGATATCTTATGTTTCTTTTTCTGTGTGACTTATTTCAGTTAGAATCATCGTACCTGAATCCACTCATTATGCTGCTACGGGCCTGATGACATAGATTTCATTGGTTAGTGATATTGCATTGTACTTAAGTACCACAACTTCTTTATCCATTTTTCACTTTCTGCGATATTGAACTTGTACCGTAAACGAGGTTCTTGTAAACAGAGCCGTCCCAAACTTCGGGGTGGCTGTGTCTTTTTGATTTTAATTTCCCTAAGCTATAGGACCATAAGTGGAAGTGCCCTAGGCTCTGTTGCTTTGTTTTTTAGATGTTTCAGGAAACACCATACACTTCTCCCCAGTGGCTGCTGTCAATTTACATCCCGCCCATCAGCATAACAAGGCTCCCAGTTCTCCAACGCCTGTCCTGCCTTTCTGGATTTTACACTTTTTTCAGATGGCCCTTTTGACCGGGGGGAAGTGAGACTGCATTGTAGTGCAGATTTCCTTTGCAAGCTTGCTTGGTTGGCCAAAAAAGGCGTATGCGTTTTTTCCTGAATATATTCAGGAAAAAACGCATACGCCCTTTTTGGCCAAGTGCATCATTGTCCACGTTCTGCCTCTTTTCCTATGCTTTAAATGCAATTGCAGTCTACCTCCTGAAATCGGTTTCCTGCAATTCTGCCCCGCTTTCAATTCCTCTTGGCAGCCTTACTTCAGTATATTTTTGGACGATAGCTGTCATTTATAACTCTGCAGGTTTGTGAATTACAGTGCCCCTGAGCTCCTTTCTTCAACTCGCTTTCTTGTGAGCTGGCCGCAACACCGCAGGATTGCTTCAGGCCCTAATCTGGTTCTGGCACGGCATGCTGCGCCTTTGCTTAATTCCTCTTCCTGGTGGGAAATGAGAGTTAAAATTGCCCGTCCAGACACCTCCAGCTAGTCTCTCATTGGTCCTTCCTATCCCTGTTCATCTTCCGCACAAATTGCAAACTGGGCCAAACAGGAGGTTAAAGGCACTGACTCTCCAAGTCGGGAGAGTGTTAGTAAAGCGTCTGGAATGTTGCACCCGAGTACCAGGGGACGAGAACTGAGACATATTGGAACACGTCTCCCGATCACACGGTTGTTCATACTCTGGGTTCCACATGCATGTTTCAGCTGAAGGAAGAATTCCTTAAACCTGGAGAGTTGAGACCCGTGGAATGGGTACCATGCAATATGACTTCAAAGGGTCTTCATTTGCTCACCGAACCTCTCCAATCCTATCACTGCTGCGTTTATGCCCCTGTACACATGCTTGATTCTCTTTCGGAGACATAGCAATCCATAGGTTTTAAGATACTTACTAGTCAGGTACATTCTTAGGCGTTTAATATGGGGTGTTGAGTCCATTTCATTGAGCAAGGAGTAGCTCTTGTCTATTCCATATTTGGCTTAAGGAACTTTATCTGTGCTCATTTCAATCTCTGGTTTTATGCAGCACCCCAACTCACCTTTCCCCTTAAACAAGCATAAGTTGGTTTTCTTCATTTGACACCCTGTTCTGTTTTGTAATTCAGTTTCTGTGTAGCCAAGTTTACATTCCATGTATTAGTGATATCTTATGATGTTTCTTTTTCTGTGTGACTTATTTCAGCTAGAATCGTCATACCTGAATCCACTCACTATGCTCCTACGGGCCTGATGACATAGATTTCATTGCTGAGTGATATTGCATTGTACGTAAGTACCACAACTTCTTTATCCATTTTTCACTTTCTGCGATATTGAACTTGTACCATAAACAAGGTTCTTGTAAACAGAGCCGTCCCAAACTTTGGGGTGGCTGTGTCTTTTTGATTTTAATTTCCCTAAGCTATAGGACCATAAGTGGAAGTGCCCTAGGCTCTCTTGCTTTGTTTTTTAGATGTTTCAGGAAACACCATACACTTCTCCCAAGTGGCTGTTGGCAATTTACATCCCACCCATCAGCATAACAATGCTCCCAGTTCTCCATGGCCTGTCCTGCCTTTCTGGATTTTACACTTTTTTCAGATGGCCCTTTTGACCGGGGGGAAGTGAGACTTCATTGTAGTGCAGATTTCCTCTGCAAGCTTGCTTGGTTGGCCAAAAAGGGCGTATGCGTTTTTTCCTGAATATATTCAGGAAAAAACGCATACGCACTTTTTGGCCAAGTGCATCATTGTGGACGTTCTGCCTCTTTTCCTATACTTTAAATGCAATTCCAGTCTACCTCCTGAAATCGGTTTCCTGCAATTCTGCCCCGCTTTCAAGTCCTCTTGGCAGCCTTACTTCAGTATATTTTTGGACGATAGCTGTCATTTATAACTCTGCAGGTTTGTGAATTACAGTGCCCCTGAGCTCCTTTCTTCAACTCGCTTTCTTGTGAGCTGGCCGCAGCACCGCAGGATTGCTTCAGGCCCTAATCTGGTTCCGGCATGGCACGCTGAGCCTTTGGATAATTCCTCTTACTGGTGGGAAATGAGAGTTAAATTTGCCCGTCCAGACACCTCCAGCTAGTCTCTCATTGGTTCTCCCTATTCCTGTTCATCTTCCGCAGAAATTGCAAACTGGGCCAAACAGGACATTAAAGGCACTGACTCTCCAAGTCAGGAGACTGTTAGTAAATCGTCTGGAATGTTGCACCCGAGTACCAGGGGACGACAACTGAGACATATTTGAACACGTCTCCCGATCACATGGTTGATCATACTCTGGGTTCCACATGCATGTTTCAGCTGAAGGAAGATTCCCTTAAACCTGGAGAGTTGAGACCCGTGGAATGGGTACCATGCAATATGACTTCAAAGGGTCTTCATTTGCTCACCGAACCTCTCCAATCCTAACACTTCTGCATTTATGTTCCTGTACACATGCTTGATTCTCTTTCAGAGACATAGCAATCCATAGGTTTTAAGATACTTACTAGTCAGGTACATTCTTAGGCGTTTAATATGCGGTGTTGAGTCCATTTCGTTGAATAAGGAGTAGCTCTTGTCTATTCCATATTTGGCTTAAGGAACTTTATCTGTGTTCATTTCAATCTCTGGTTTTATGCTGCATCCCAACTCACCTTTCCCCTTAAGCAAGCATAAGTTGGTTTTCTAAATTTGAGACCCTGTTCTGTTTTGTAATTCAGTTCCTGTGTAGCCAACTTTACATTCCGTGTATTAGTGATATCTTATGATGTTTCTTTTTCTGTGTGACTTATTTCAGTTAGAATCATCATACCTGAACCCACTCATTTTGTGCTACAGGCCTGTTGACAGAGATTTCATTGCTAAGTGATATTGCATTGTACGTAAGTAGCACAAATTCTTTATCCATTTTTCACTTTCTGCGATATTGAACTTGTACCATAAACGAAGTTCTTGTAAACAGAGCTGTCCCAAACATTTGGGTGGCTGTGTCTTTTTGATTTTAATTTCCCTAAGCTATAGGACCATAAGTGGAAGTGCCCTAGGCTCTGTTGCTTTGTTTTTTAGATGTTTCAGGAAACACCATACACTTCTCCCGAGTGGCTGTTGGCAATTTACATCCCACCATCAGCATAACAATGCTCCCAGTTCTCCATGGCCTGTCCTGCCTTTCTGGATTTTACACTTTTTTCAGATGGCCCTTTTGACCGCGGGGAAGTGAGACTTCATTGTAGTGCAGATTTCCTTTGCAAGCTTGCTTGGTTGGCCAAAAAGGGCGTATGCGTTTTTTCCTGAATATATTCAGGAAAAAACGCATACGCACTTTTTGGCCATGTGCATCATTGTCGACGTTCTGCCTCTTTTCCTATGCTTTAAATGCAATTCCAGTCTACCTCCTGAAATCGGTTTCCTGCAATTCTGCCCCGCTTTCAAGTCCTCTTGGCAGCCTTACTTCAGTATATTTTTGGACGATAGCTGTCATTTATAACTCTGCAGGTTTGTGAATTACAGTGCCCCTGAGCTCCTTTCTTCAACTCGCTTTCTTGTGAGCTGGCCGCAGCACCGCAGGATTGCTTCAGGCCCTAATCTGGTTCCGGCATGGCACGCTGAGCCTTTGGATAATTCCTCTTACTGGTGGGAAATGAGAGTTAAATTTGCCCGTCCAGACACCTCCAGCTAGTCTCTCATTGGTTCTCCCTATTCCTGTACATCTTCCGCGGAATTTGCAAACTGGGTCAAACAGGAGGTTAAAGGCACTGACTCTCCAAGTCGGGAGAGTGTTAGTAAAGCGTCTGGAATGTTGCACCCGAGTACCAGGGGACGAAAACTGAGACATATTTGAACACGTCTCCCGATCACATGGTTGATCATACTCTGGGTTCCACATGCATGTTTCAGCTGAAGGAAGATTCCCTTAAAGCTGGAGAGTTGAGACCCGTGGAATGGGTACCATGCAATATGACTTCAAAGGGTCTTCATTTGCTCACCGAACCTCTCCAATCCTAACACTTCTGCGTTTATGTCCCTGTACACACGCTTGACTCTCTTTCAGAGACATAGCAATCCATAGGTTTTAAGATACTTACTAGTCAGGTACATTCTTAGGCGTTTAATATGCGGTGTTGAGTCCATTTCGTTGAGCAAGTAGTAGCTCTTGTCTATTACATATTTGGCTTAAGGAACTTTATCTGTGCTCATTTCAATCTCTGGTTTTATGCAGCACCCCAACTCACCTTTCCCCTTAAGCAAGCATAAGTTTTTTTTCTAAATTTGAGACCCTGTTGTGTTTTGTAATCCAGTTCCTGTGTAGCCAAGTTTACATTCCGTGTATTAGTGATATCTTATGATGTTTCTTTTTCTGTGTGACTTATTTCAGTTAGAATCATCATACCTGAACCCACTCATTTTCTGCTACAGGCCTGTTGACATAGATTTCATTGCTGAGTGATATTGCATTGTACGTAAGTACCACAACTTCTTTATCCATTTTTCACTTTCTGCGATATTGAACTTGTACCATAAACGAGATTTTTGTAAACAGAGCCATCCCAAACTTTGGGGTGGCTGTGTCTTTTTGATTTTAATTTCCCTAAGCTATAGGACCATAAGTGGATTTGACCTAGGCTCTGTTGCTTTGTTTTTTAGATGTTTCAGGAAACACCATACACTTCTCCCGAGTGGCTGTTGGCAATTTACATCCCGCCCATCAGCATAACAGGGCTCCCAGTTCTCCATGGCCTGTCCTGCCTTTCTGGATTTTACACTTTTTTCAGATGGCCCTTTTGACTGGGGGGAAGTGAGACTTCATTGTAGTGCAGATTTCCTTTGCAAGCTTGCTTGGTTGGCCAAAAATGGTGTATGCGTTTTTTCCTGAATATATTCAGGAAAAAACGCATACGATATTTTTGGCCAAGTGCATCATTGTGGGCGTTCTGCCTCTTTTCCTATGCTTTAAATGCAATTCCAGTCTACCTCCTGAAATCGGTTTCCTGCAATTCTTCCCCGCTTTCAAGTCCTCTTGGCAGCCTTACTTCAGTATATTTTTGGACGATAGCTGTCATTTATAACTCTGCAGGTTTGTGAATTACAGTGCCCCTGAGCTCCTTTCTTCAACTCGCTTTCTTGTGAGCTGGCCGCAACACTGCAGGATTGCTTCAGGCCCTAATCTGGTTCCGGCACGGCACGCTGAGCCTTTGGTTAATTCCTCTTCCTGGTGGGAAATGAGAGTTAAATTTGCCCGTCCAGACACCTCCAGGTAGTCTCTCATTGGTTCTCCCTATTCCTGTTCATCTTCCGCAGAAATTGCAAACTGGGCCAAACAGGACGTTAAAGGCACTGACTCTCCAAGTCAGGAGAGTGTTAGTAAATCGTCTGGAATGTTGCACCCGAGTACCAGGGGACGAAAACTGAGACATACTTAAACACGTCTCCCGATCACATGGTTGATCATACTCTGGGTTCCATATGCATGTTTCAGCTGAAGGAAGAATTCCTTAAACCTGGAGAGTTGAGACCCGTGGAATGGGTACCATGCAATATGACTTCAAAGGGTCTTCATTTGCTCACCGAACCTCTCCAATCCTATCACTGCTGCGTTTATGCCCCTGTACACATGGTTGATTCTCTTTCAGAGACATAGCAATCCATAGGTTTTAAGATACTTACTAGTCAGGTACATTCATTGGCGTTTAATATGGGGTGTTGAGTCCATTTCGTTGAGCAAGGAGTAGCTCTTGTCTATTCCATATTTGGCTTAAGGAACTTTATCTGTGCTCATTTCAATCTCTGGTTTTATGAAGCACCCCAACTCACCTTTCCCCTTAAGCAAGCATAAGTTGGTTTTCTAAATTTGAGACACTGTTCTGTTTTGTAATTCAGTTCCTGTGTAGCCAAGTTTACATTCCGTGTATTAGTGATATCTTACGATGTTTCTTTTTCTGTGTGACTTATTTCAGTTAGAATCATCATACCTGAACCCACTCATTTTCTGCTACAGGCCTGTTGACAGAGATTTCATTGCTGAGTGATATTGCATTGTACGTAAGTAGCAAAAATTCTTTATCCATTTTTCACTTTCTGCGATATTGAACTTGTACCATAAACGAGGTTCTTGTAAACAGAGCCATCCCAAACTTTGGGGTGGCTGTGTCTTTTTGATTTTAATTTCCCTAAGCTATAGGACCATAAGTGGAAGTGCCCTAGGCTCTGTTGCTTTGTTTTTTAGATGTTTCAGGAAACACCATACACTTCTCCCTAGTGGCTGTTGGCAATTTACAACCCGCCCATCAGCATAACAAGGCTCCCAGTTCTCCATGGCCTGTCCTGCCTTTCTGGATTTTACACTTTTTTCAGATGGCCCCTTTGACAGGGGGGAAGTGAAACTTCATTGTAGTGCAGATTTCCTGTGCAAGCTTGCTTGGTTGGCCAAAAAGGGCGTATGCGTTTTTTCCTGAATATATTCAGGAAAAAACGCATACGCCCTTTTTGGCCAAGTGCATCATTGTCCACGTTCTGCCTCTTTTCCTATGCTTTAAATGCAATTCCAGTCTACCTCCTAAAATCGGTTTCCTGCAATTCTGCCCCGCTTTCAAGTCCTCTTGGCAGCCTTACTTCAGTATATTTTTGGACGATAGCTGTCATTTATAACTCTGCACGTTTGTGAATTACAGTGCCCGTGAGCTCCTTTCTTCAACTCGCTTTCTTGTGAGCTGGCCACAACACCGCATGATTGCTTCAGACCCTAATCTGGTTCCGGCACGGCACGCTGAGCCTTTGGTTAATTCCTCTTCCTGGTGGGAAATGAGAGTTAAATTTGCCCGTCCAGAAACTTCCAGCTAGTCTCTCATTGGTTCTCCCTATTCCTGTTCATCTTCCGCAGAAATTGCAAACTGGGCCAAACAGGAGGTTAAAGGCACTGACTCTCCAAGTCGGGAGAGTGTTAGTAAAGCGTCTGGAATGTTGCACCCGAGTACCAGGGGACGAAAACTGAGACATATTTGAACACGTCTCCCGATCACACGGTTGATCATACTCTGGGTTCCACAGGCATGTTTCAGCTGAAGGAAGAATCCCTTAAACCTGGAGAGTTGAGACCCGTGGAATGGGTACCATGCATTATGACTTCAAAGGGTCTTCATTTGCTCACCGAACCTCTCCAATCCTATCACTGCTGCGTTTATGCAACTGTACACACACTTGATTCTCTTTCAGCGACATAGCAATCCATAGGGTTTAAGATACTTACTAGTCAGGTACATTCTTTGGCGTTTAATATGGGGTGTTGAGTCCATTTCGTTGAGCAAGGAGTAGCTCTTGTCTATTCCATATTTGGCTTAAGGAACTTTATCTGTGCTCATTTCACCTCTAGTTCTATGCAGCACCCCAACTCACCTTTCCCCTTAAGCAAGCATAAGTTGGTTTTCTAAATTTGAGACCCTGTTCTGTTTTGTAATCCAGTTCCTGTGTAGCCAGGTTTACATTCCGTGTATTAGTGATATCTTCTGATGTTTCTTTTCCTGTGTGACTTATTTCAGTTAGAATCATCATACCTGAATCCACTCATTATGCTGCTACGGGCCTGATGACATAGATTTCATTGCTGAGTGATATTGCATTGTACCTAAGTACCACAACTGCTTTATCCATTTTTCACTTTCTGCGATATTGAACTTGTACCATAAACGAGGTTCTTGTAAACATAGCCGTCCCAAACTTTTGGGTGGCTGTGTCTTTTTGATTTTAATTTCCCTAAGCTATAGGACCATAAGTGGAATTGCCCTCGGCTCTGTTGCTTTGTTTTTTAGATGTTTCAGGAAACACCATACACTTCTACCTAGTGGCTGTTGGCAAATTACATCCCACCCATCAGCATAACAAGGCTCCCAGTTCTGCATGGCCTGTCCTGCCTTTCTGGATTTTACACTTTTTTCAGATGGCCCTTTTGACCGGGGCGAAGTGAGACTTCATTGTAGTGCAGATTTCCTTTACAAGCTTGCTGCTTCGCCAAAAAGGTCGTATGCGTTTTTTCCTGAATATATTCAGTAAAAACCGCATACGCCCTTTTTGGCCAACTGCATGATTGTCGATGTTCTGCCTCTTTTCCTATGCTTTAAATGCAATTCCAGTCTACCTCCTGAAATCGGTGTCCTGCAATTCTGCCCTGCTTTCAAGTCCTCTTGGCAACCTTATTTCAGTATATTTTTGGACGATAGCTGTCATTTATAAGTCTGCAGGTTTGTGAATTACAGTGCCCCTGAGCTCCTTTCTTCAACTCGCTTTCTTGTGAGCTGGCCGCAACACCGCAGGATTGCTTCAGGCCCTAATCTGGTTCCGGCACGGCACGCTGAGCCTTTGGTTAATTCCTCTTCCTGGTGGGAAATGAGAGTTAAATTTGCCCGGCCAGACACCTCCATCTTGTCTCTCATTGGTTCTCCCTATTCCTGTTCATCTTCCGCAGAAATTGCAAACTGGGCCAAACAGGAGGTTAAAGTCACTGACTTTCCAAATCGGGAGAGTGTTAGTAAAGCGTCTGGAATGTTGCACCCGAGTACCAGGGGACGAACACTGAAACATATTTGAACACGTCTCCCTATCACACGGTTGATCATACTCTGGGTTCCACATGCGTGTTTTAGCTGAAGGAAGAATCCCTTAAACCTGGAGAGTTGAGATCCGTGGAATGGGTACCATGCAATATGACTTCAAAGGGTCTTCATTTGCTCACTGAACCTCTCCAATCCTATCACTGCTGCGTTTTTGCCCCTGTACTCACGATTGATTCACTTTCAGAGACATAGCAATCCATAGGGTTTAAGATACTTACTAGTCAGGTACATTCTTCGGTGTTTAATATGGGGTGTTGAGTCCATTTCGTTGAGCAAGGAGTATCTCTTGTCTATTCCATATTTGGCTTAAGGAACATTATCTGTGCTCATTTCAATCTCTGGTTTTATGCAGCACCCCAACTCACCTTTCCCCTTAAGCAATCATAAGTTGGTTTTCTAAATTTTAGAACTTATTCTGTTTTGTAATTCAGTTCCTTTGTAGCAAGTTTACATTCCGTGTATTAGTGATATCTTATGATGTTTCTTTTTCTGTGTGACTTATTTCAGTTAGAATCATCATACCTGAATCCACTCATTATGCTGCTACGGGCCTGATGACATAGATGTCATTGCTGAGTGATATTGCATTGTACGTATGTACCACAACTTCTTTATCCATTTTTCGCTTTCTGCAATATTGAACTTGTCCCGTAAACGAGGTTCTTGTAAACAGAGCCGTCCCAAACTTTGGGGTGGCTGTGTCTTTTTGATTTTAATTTCCCTAAGCTATAGCACCATAAGTGGAAGTGCCCTAGGCTCTGTTGCTTTGTTTTTTAGATGTTTCAGGAAACACCATACACTTCTCCCGAGTGGCTGTTGGCAATTTACATCCCACTCATCAGCATAACCATGCTCCCAGTTCTCCATGGCCTGTACTGCCTTTCTGCATTTTACACTTTTTTCAGATGGCCCTTTTTACCAGGGGGAAGTGAGACTTCATTGTAGTGCAGATTTCCTTTGCAAGCTTGCTTGGTTGGCCAAAAAGGGCGTATGCGTTTTTTCCTGAATATATTCAGGAAAAAACGCATACGCCCTTTTTGTTCAAGTGCATCGTTGTGGACGTTCTGCCTCTTTTCCTATGCTTTAAATGCAATTCCAGTCGACCTCCTGAAGTCGGTTTCCTGCAATTTTGCCCCGCTTTCAAGTCCTCTTGGCAGCCTTACTTCAGTATATTTTTGGACGATGGCTGTCATTTATAACTCTGCAGGTTTGTGAATTACAGTGCCCCTGAGCTCCTTTCTTCAATTCGCTTTCTTTTGAGCTGCCCGCAACACTGCAGGATTGCTTCAGGCCCTAATCTGGTTCTGGCACGGGATGCTGAGTCTTTGGTTAATTCCTCTTCCTGGTGGGAAATGAGAGTTAAATTTGCCTGTCCAGACACCTCCAACTAGTCTCTCATTGGTCCTCACTATTCCTGTTCATCTTCCACAGAAATTGCAAACTTGGCCAAACAGGAGGTTAAAGGCACCGACTCTCCAAGTCGCGAGAGTGTTAGTAAAGCATCTGGAATGTTGCACCCGAGAACCAGGGGACGGGAACTGAGACATATTTGAACACATCTCCCGATCACACAGTTGATCATACTCTGGGTTCCACATGCGTGTTTTAGCTGAAGGAAGAATCCCTTAAACCTGGAGAGTTGAGACCCGTCGAATAGGTACCATGCAATATGACTTCAAAGGGTCTTCATTTGCTCACCGAACCTCTCCAATCCTATCACTGCTGCGTTTATGCCCCTGTACACACGCTTGATTCTCTTTTGGAGACATAGCAATCCATAGGTTTTAAGATACTTACTAGTCAGGTACATACTTAGGCGTTTAATATGGGGTGTTGAGTCCATCTCGTTGAGCAAGGAGTAGCTCTTGTCTATTCCATATTTGGCTTAAGGAACTTTATCTGTGCTCATTTCAATCTCTGGTTTTATGCAGCACCCCAACTCACCTTTCCCCTTAAGCAAGCATAAGTTGGTTTTCTAAATTTGAGACCTTATTCTGTTTTGTAACTCTGTTCCTGTGTAGCAAGTTTACATTCCGTGTATTAGTGATATCTTATGATGTTTCTTTTTCTGTGTGACTTATTTCAGTTAGAATCATCATACCTGAATCCACTCATTATGCTGCTACGGGCCTGATGACATAGATTTCATTGCTGAGTGATATTGCATTGTACGTAAGTACCACAACTTCTTTATCCATTTTTCGCTTTCTGCAATATTGAACTTGTCCCGTAAACGAGGTTCCCTTAAAGAGAGCCGTCCCAAACTTTGTGGTGGCTGTCTCTTTTTGATTTTAATTTCCCTAAGCTATAGCACCATAAGTGGAAGTGCCCTAGGCTCTGTTGCTTTGTTTTTTAGATGTTTCAGGAAACACCATACACTTCTCCCGAGTGGCTGTTGGCAATTTACATCCCACCCATCAGCATAACAATGCTCCCAGTTCTCCATTGCCTGTCCTGCCTTTCTGGATTTTACACTTTTTTCAGATGGCCCTTTTTACCAGGGGGAAGTGAGACTTCATTGTAGTGCAGATTTCCTTTGCAAGCTTGCTTGGTTGGCCAAAAAGGGCGTATGCGTTTTTTCCTGAATATATTCAGGAAAAAACGCATACGCCCTTTTTGGCCAAGTGCATCATTGTCGTCGTTCTGCCTCTTTTCCTATGCTTTAAATGCAATTCCTGTCTACCTCCTGAAATAGGTTTCCTGCAATTCTGCCTTGCTTTCAATGCCTCTTCATAGCCTTACCTCAATATAGTTTTTGAAAATAGTTGGCCTTTATAACTCTGCACGTTTTTGAATTGCAGTGGCCCTTAGCTCCATTTTTCAGCTCATATTTTTGTGATCTTGCCTCATAACCACAGGATTCCTTCAGGCCCTATTCTTCTTCTGGGGCACCTTGCTGTGCCTTTGGTTTATTCTTCTTACTGATGTGAAATTAGAGTGACATGTGCCCATTGAAACCGCTACAGCTTGTTTCTCACTGGTTCCCCCTATTCCCATTCATCCTCCGCACTAACTGCAGACTGTGCGATACCAGAACTTAAAGGCATTGACTCTCCATGTGAGGATGTTGTTAGTAAAGCAGCTGGAATGTCGATCCGGAGCCCCAGGAGAGGAATAATGAGGTGCGTTTTAGAAACCTTTCCCGATCATATGGTATACCAGTCGCTGGGTTTCCCAAGCATGGTTTAGCTGTAGGAAGATTCCCTTCAACCTGGATTGTTGGGACCCTTGGAATGAGTAGCATGAAGTATTGCATTAAACTTTTGGCAGTTGCTCACCAAAACTCACCAATCCTCTCAGCCCCAAGTGTCCAGCCTTATGTGTTATCCAGCTGTGGGTTTATATGTGGTCAATCCAGGTTGCATCACAGCCCCTGAGCAAATTTTGTAAGAATTTTTCTCTCTTTCATTGTTTCTGCGTTTTGTTTTTAAAATTTATTTCTATAATGGGGTTTAGCTCATTTTCACTGCTGTGTTTGTGCCGCTCTGCACACACTTGATTCCCTTATGGAGATATATCAATACATGGATTTTTTTTTTCTTTTGCGATACGTGGGCCTCTCACTGTTGTGGCCTCTCCCGCCGCGGAGCACAGGCTCCGGACGCGCAGGCTCAGCGGCCATGGCTCACGGGCCCAGCCACTCCGCGGCACATGGGATCCTCCCGGACCAGGGCACGAACCCGCGTCCCCTGCATCGGCAGGCGGACTCTCAACCACTGTGCCACCAGGGAAGCCCAATACATGGATTTTAAGATTCTTATTACTCAGATATATTTCTCTGTGGTTTATAAGGTGTGTTGAGGCCAGTTCATTGAGCAAGGTGTAGATCTTGTCTAATATCTATTTGGTTTATTGAACGGTATCTGTGCTAATTTCAAACTCTGGTTTTATGCATCACCCCACCTCTCCTTTCCCCTTAAGCTGACATAAGTGTGTTTTCTAAATGTGAGACACTGTTCTGTTCTGTAATTCATTTCTTGTGCAGCCATATTTACCCTCCCTCTATAAGTGATATCTTATGATATGTTTCTTTTTCTGTTTGACTTATTTCAAGTAGTATTATCGGACCTAAATCCACTCTTTATCCTTCTACTAGCCTTATTACATTGATTTCATGGTGAAGAGATATTCCATTGTACATAAGTACCACATCTTCTTTATCCATTGTTCTCTTTCCTGGGATATTTAAGGTGTACTGAAGTTGAGGTTCTTGTAAACAGAGTAGCCCTAAACTGTGGTGTGCTTGTGTCTTGTTGATTTTTAGACTTCCCTAGATATATTCCCATGATTGGAAGTGTCCTATGCTCTGTAGCTCTGTTTTTTAGATGATTTAGGAACCACCATACACTTCTCCAGAGTGGCTCTCGGCAGTTCACACACTGCCCATCAGCGTATAAAGGCTCCCTGTTCTCCATGGCCTGTCCTGCATTTCTGGTTTTTACAATTTTTTAGGATGGCCCTTTTGACCGGTGGGAAATGAGACTTCTTTGTTGTGCACATTTGCATTGCTTGCTTGCTTCGTTGCCCATAAAGTGCGTATGCGTTTTTTCCTGGATATAATCAGGAAAAACGCATACGCCCTTTTGGGCCAACTGCATCATTGTCGAAATTCTGCCGCTTTTCATGTGCTTTAAAGACGAGTCCAATCTATCTCTTGAAATCTGTTTCTTGCAATTCTGTCTTGCATTCAGATCCTCTTCTTTGCCTTACCTCAACATAGGTTTGGACGTTAGTTTTCATTTATAACTCTGCAGGTTTGTGAATTGCAGTGACCCTGAGCTCCATTTTTTAAGTTGCTCTTTTGTGAGCTGGCCTCAAACCCGCAGGATTGCTTCAGGCCCTATTTTGGCTCCGGCGAGGCGGGCTGAGCCTTTTTTCAATTCTTATTCTTAATGGGAAATTAGAGTGATATGTGCCCGTCCAAACCCCTACAACTATTCTCTCATTGGTTCCCCCTCTTCCCGTTCATCCTCCTCACAATTTGCAAAATGTGTGAAACAGAAGTTTAAATGTGCTGATTCTCCAAGTGGGGAGATTCTAAGTAACGTGGCTGGAATGGTGAACAGGAGCACCAGGAGAGGATAAATGAGCTGCATTTTAGACACATCTCCCGATCACATGGTGTACAGTCCTCTGGGTTTTCCATGCATGTTTTAGCTGTAGGAAGATCCCTTGAACCTGCAGATTTGGGACCCATTGAATGGGTACCAGGTAGTATTACTTTAAAGGGTGTGCATTTCCTCACCCAACCTCACATTTCTCTTAGTGCAAACAGTTTCCAGCCTTATGTCTCATCCTGCTGTGGGTCTAGATGTGTTCAATCCATGTTGCATCACCGTCCCTGAGGAAAAGTTGTAAGAGGTTTTCTCTGTCTCTCTGTCATTTATTTTTTTCAATTTGTTACTATATTGGTTACAGCTGATTTTCAAAGCTCTGTTTCTTGCTGCTGTACATCCACTTGATTCACGTACAGAGAGACATCAGTAAATTCTTTTTCAGATTCTTACCAGTCGTATATATTCTTTTCCGGTGACTTGAGTGTGCTGAGTGCAGTTCTTTTAGCTACCGTGTAGGCTTTGTTGATTATCAGTTTGGTATTTGGAATGGTATCTTTGCTAATTTCAACCTCCTGGATGATGCCTCACCCCTCCCCACCTTTCCCGTTTAGCAGCCTTATGCGTGTTTCCTACATATTTGACTATGTTTTTGTTTTGTAATTTATTTCATGTGTAGCCATTTTGGATTCCACCTTTAAGTGATATCTTATGATATGTGTCTTTTTCTTTTTGAATTATGTCACTTAGAATGATCATACGTAACTCCTCCGGAGTTGTTACAACTGGCCATAGTTCATTGATTTCCAGGCTGAATAATATTCCACTCTACCTAAGTACCACATCTCTATCCATTTTTTCTCTCCAGAGACATTTAAGTTATATCCTAGTCGAGGATCTTTTAAACAGAGAGGGGGTAAACATTGGGGTGCCTGTGTCCTCTCGATTTTTGTTTTTCCCAAGATATACGCCCATGAGTGCAAGTGCCCTATGCTCTGTAGCTCATTTTTTAGATGCTTTAGTAAACACAATACACTTCTCCAGAATGGCCGTTGGCAATATACATTTCCACTATAAGTCTCACAGGGCTCCCTCTTCTCCTTGCCCTGTCCTGCATTTCTGTTGTTTACGCTTTATGAGGATGGCTCTTCTGACTGATGCGAAGTGATATCTTTTGTAGTATTGACTTCCAGTGCCCACCTGTTTGCTTGGCTAAAAAAGTGTATGCCCTTTTCTTGAATATATACAGAAAAAAACGCATACACCCTTTTTGGCCAACTGCAATGTTGGCAATGTTCAGCTCCTTTTCTCGTGCTTAATGGCGAGTCCTTTCTACCTCCTCAGATCCCTTTCCTGCCATTCTCCCTTGCTTACAAGTCCTTTTCTCTGACTTTCCTCAAGACATTTTTCAGTGATGGATATTTTCAACTCTGCAGTTTCGTGAATTTTACTGCCCCTGAGTTCCATTGTTCAACTTGTGTTTATGGGAACTGGCCACAAAGCAGCGGGATTTCCTCAAGCCCTATACTGTTTCCATGGGCAACCCTAGCCTTTGGTCAATTCGTCTTCCTGGTTGGAAATTAGAGTGACATGTGCCTGTCTGAACACCTAGGACTTGTCTCTCATTGTTCCTCATCCTTCCGCTTCATCCTCTGGACAAATTCCAAACTGTACGCAACAGGATGTTGACAGTGCTGACATCTCCAAGTGGGGAGACTGTTAGTAAAGACGCTGGAGGGGTGAACCCGAGCACCAGGAGATGAGGAGATGAGATGCCTTTTCCAAACTCTTCCCGATCAGACGGTATACCATCCTCTGGGTGTGACAGACATGTTTTAGCAGTAGGAAGAGTCCCATTCATGTAAGGAGAACACCAGGGCTTTTTCAAAATCAGTGTCTGCCCGAAACCCAAACTGGGGAATTTTTTAAGCTACGGCTACACATATGTTCATTAAGGGCCTGGGGAAGTAGGCAGAGTCCAAACTTTAGATGATTGAAGTCTTCAGGGTCAGAAGCACTCACCACCAGCTTCCCTTAGGTTACACTTTAACTGTCATTGATAGATGACAATGACAATAAAAATATCTATTCTTTTCCAGATTATTTCCCCTTATAGCTTATTGCAAAATGTTGAGTGTAGTTCCCTGTGCTATACAGTAGTTCCTTGTTGATGATCTATTTTATACATAGCAGTGTGTATGTGTTAATCCCAAACTGTTAATTTATCCCTCCTCCCACCTTTCCCCTTTGGTAATAATAAATTATAAGATTTTATACTTCTCAGAAATGGGGGAGCTGAAAGAGAGGTATCATTTTCAATGGAAAAGCATTTAAAACAAGATTGAAGCTTTAACCAAGATTATTAGATGTACATCCTTGGAAAGAAATCACTTCGTTTCTCTAATATTGACCTGACAAATAAGACAAACCTTTTCACTGAACTTGCTTATAATAAAGTGATGGAAATATCAAATGGAAGTGTTAGAAACATCTTATTTTACCCGAGCCTTATACACTGTTCTATGTTAACTACAGTTTGGCTCACACATCTGTTCATTGAGGTTACAATAGTCTCAATTTCTGTTACTGATCCTCCAGAGTGGACCCCAACAAGTGTCCCCCTGCCCAGTGTCATTGGGGCCAACAGATCGAGACTGAGTTTGGTTCACAAGCAAAGGAAACTTTATATTTTGATCAGAGAATGGAGAGGTGAGAGCATGCACTACCCCGTGGGCTGTGGGCTGGGCTGTTGTGTAGAGATCCTGTCAGAGTCAGTGGGAGGGAGGGGGCGGAGCTCTCGAGGGCCGGGTTGGCTGCAGCTCAGGCTCTATATCGCGGAGTCTGCACTGGGCCCCAGGAGCTGAGGTGTCGTCCCAGCCATTCTGCACTAGGAAATCTGGTCTGAAGTGCCGGGTGTGGAACCTCTGCATGCGGGACCCTAGGAGCACATGAAATTAGACAAAGCACAAAGGATAAAAAAGGTTAGACTTGACTTTATTGCCCAGATTCTATTTTTATCTCCCAGGGATTTTTAATGGGCTTTGCTGGGGACAAACCCCTCCTCTGCCTTTTGTCCCGTTCCTCATTCTTGGAGTGCTGAGGGTGCAGACCCTTCTTCTGTAACTGCTGAGTGCTGAGTTGGGAGCCCTCATACCCGGGGGCGAGGGTCAGGGCTTCTCCCCAGCAGCCTCCAGGTGACGTTGATTGTCCCCAGGCCCCCTGCCTCCCTGCTCGTCCACCTGAGCACCAGCATTGGAAGTGTTATAGATTCTAATGACCTTTAAGGGTCCAGGAAAGAGATATGCAGAGACGCTGTGGGGGCCGGTTTCACCCCGCCCCACATTTGTTCGGCCACCTTAGGCTGACCGTTTCTGCCAGCCTAGATGCTCTGACCAGTAGTCTGCGCTTTCTTCAATTAGGCCCCTGAATTAATGTACAAACAGCACCAGGTGTCAGAGCCCTGCCTGCTCAACTCCCAGACAGTCCAGGGTCAGTGGTGATCAAGGACCATGATGGCCACTGAGCCAACAGCCTTTTGAAGTAAACAGGAGTCCAGCTGGTCTTATTGGCCACCATCATCACGGTGTCTGTAGGCTTTTCTATGGTGACAGTGTGATATACGGTTCCCCCGCCAAGATTATTAGCTCCCCTCTGCGTGCGCAGTAGTCTACTCTTTTGGGACACACTCTTGTTGTTTTATGAGAGAAACTCCAGGTCAAGTGATGTTCACACGAGTCGTCATGGTGCCCTGTTGCCCCCGGTTATCTCTCTGGATGTTGGAGTTGGAGGGCCTCCTCACTCGAGGTTGGTGTGCCCACGGAGCGAACCCTGCAACTTCAGGGCATGGTTGGTGGTTAGGATCACCACGTGGGGTCCTTTTCCCTTAGGAGGGAGGTGGCCTTTTGGGCTGCTGATTTCCAGGTTTTTAGATACCGCCAGTATCTTGGCCAGATGTGGCAGTGGGCCAAGCCCCTTGGTGCCCGTAGTTTATCCTACCTGGATGGCATTCTTGCATTGTTCCATTTCAAGTGGTCCCAGTTTTTGCACTAATTCTCCAATGGCGATTCACCTTTCACCGGGAATGTAAAGGTCAAAGGGTTTAGCTAAATTAGGGAGTTCCAGGGCAAGGGTCTGAATTGACTGCTCTTTCCATTCTTGAAAGGCCACTTCTGGATTCTATTCAAAAGGATCATCATCTTTTCCTTTCAGTGTTTCATATAGAGGCCCAGCTAGTAGACTGTAGTTAGGGATCCAGAAGCAGCAAACCCTGGCCTCCCCAGGAACCCCTAAGCTGTCTTCTAGTTTTAGAAAGGAGTAAGGCTGAAAATGGTTTCTTCCCTTTCCTGGGATGGGCTTCTCCGAACTTCTGTGAGAATGAAGCCCAGGCAGGTCACTGCAGTCTGTGATATTTGAGCTTTTTCTTGGACAACTTCTATCCTTTATTGGCTTGGTAGTTCAGAGGCCTCCTTAGTAGGGCTGGCGATCAGAATGTCGTCTGCGTACTGAAGGAGGGTTTCCTTTCCCAGAGGTAGAACTTTTAGGTCTTTAGCTAAGCTTTCCCCAAAGATGGTGTGGGAATTTTTGCACCCTTGGGGCAAGACGGCCCGGAAGTATTGTTTTAGTTGTATGTTGAGTCCTGCCACTCACAAGCCAAAATTTCTTGTGACTCTGGGACTAATGGAATACAAAAGAAGGCATCATTGAAGACTAATACAGAATACCATGTCCTGGTGGTTGGTAGAATGACCAGCAGGGTGTAGGAATTAGGAGCAGCTGGAGGTATATCCTCGGTGGCTTCACTGACTGTCCTGACATCCTTTACCAGGTCCCCAGCAGCCCATGGGGCTCTCGTGGTCAGACCAATCCCAGAATATGGAGCTCACCTGGGCAGGTACCCCACCCCCACCCCAGCCCACGGGGCTATCGTGGTCAGGCCCCTCCCAGGATACAGAGCTACCCTTGCAGGTACCGTGGCAGGGCTGGGCACACAGGAACCGTGCACATAGCCCTCATTGCAGAGCACCCCCAGCTCACCTGTCGCTCAGAGCTGACACAGAGCACCTCAGAGCAGGACTTGAACTAACAAACAGCAGCTGCGACAGGTCTGTGACCCTGGGCATCACTCTGTGCGGCCTCCCTCCACCTGGTCTTCCAGAGACTTCCACTGCACCCGGGGCACCAGGCCTCTGTCTCCAACCACCACCCACCCCTCCTCTCCCTGACTCCTGGGTTCCTCTCATTAGGAGAGGGTTTTCTTGAAGTTGTCTCCCACTCATGGGCCAGATAAAATGATTAGAAAACAAGCCAAAGCTGCAGCCCCTTGTCTATCCTGACTCTCAGGAGCCCACACCTGTTCCTTGGACCTGGCCGGTTCAGCAAGTTCCATTTTCTGCAACTGTGAGCCCCTGAGGGATGATGATTGGCTGACCTGGGCAGCCTTACCGTGCCGGCCAGCCCTCCCCAGGTGTGCCTGGGTTGAGATCAATATAAATACCACTCCAGGCAGCAAGAGGCCCTGCAGCCGTGCCTGACGCCATTTTCTCTGCCCTGTCAGCAGTCTCGGGGCTGGGCTGGTGGGAGGGAGTGAGAGGCCACAGCTTTGTGGGTGGCCCAGTGTGAGTGGGGCTCTGCTGGACTTTCTGCAGCAGTTGCCAGGCTGCCACCTGCTAAAGAAGAGGATGTGTCACCCATACCTGCTGCTGGAATTTCTCCCTGGGCAGAGGTGAGGAAGGAAAAAAGCAGTGGGGGCAGGGACAGGACGGGTATCTCAGGCAGGGAAATGGAAATCTTCCAGAAGAGCACCCAGGGCCAGGACCATCCTGGCTGGCCTGCAGGCACCAAGTCGGCCGGTATGCTGTCACTCGTGTGGCTCTATGGCCCTTCCTCTAGGCTTTCAAGTCCTTGTATATATTCAGGTGTTTTACCTGGGACGGGTGGGAATAGTTCAGCAGCAACTGGCCTGGGGCTCAGCTCACGTTTACTCACAGATGCCTCGGCACGGTGCCCCAGCTTTGCAATGAGGACGCTTGTTGCATGGGGGCTGCTGGCTGAATGGGAGACGATTCCCCACCACTGACCAACTTCAGAATTGTTTACAACTGGAGCAAGTGCCCTGATACGGTTTTCCTCTGTGGAACTGGTGGGTTCTGTGTTTTTTTTCTCTTTTTCGTTTTTGGTTCAAGGTAGATTTTATTCCTCTTTTTTGTATTTACAGATATAAGCATAGAAATAATTTATTCATATAAATACATGTATGTGAAGGGAATAATTGTTTTTTCTGTTTTATTTTTTTAATTTTATTTCTTTTTAATTTTGAATTTTATTTTATATTTTTATACAGCAGGTTCTTATTGGTTATCTATTTTATACATATAAATGTATACATGCCAATCCCAGTCTCTCAACTCCTCCCACCACCAACCCCCCCAACAGCTTTCCCCCCTTGTTGTCCATACGTTTGTTGTCTACATCTGTTGCTCTATTTATGCCTTGCAAAATGGTTAATCTGTACAGTTTTTCTAGGTTCCACATATATGCATGAATATACAAGATTTGTTTTTCTCTTTCTGACTTACTTCACTCTGTATGACAGTCTCTAGATCCATCGACGTCTCTACAAATGACTAATTTCATTCCTTTTCATGGCTTAGTAATATTCCATTTTATATATGTACCACTGCTTTATGCATTCGTCTGTCTGTGGGCATTTAGGTTGCTTCCATTACCTCGATATTGTAAAGAGTGATACAATGAACATTGCGGTGAATGTCTCTTTTTGATTTATGGTTTTGTCTGGGTATATGTCCAGAACTGGGATTGCTGTATCATATGGTAATTCTACTGTTAGTTTCTTAAGAAACTCCATATTGTTCTCCATAGTGACTGTATCAATTTATATTCCCAACAATAGTGGAAGAGGGTTCCTTTTCTCCACACATTTCCAGCATTTTTTGTTTGTAGATTTTCTGATGATGCCCATTCTACCAGGTGTGAGGTGATACCTCATTGTTGAGTCCATTTTGTTGAGCAAGGGGTAGGTCTTGTCTATTACATATTTAGCTTATGGAACAGTATCTGTGCTAATTTCAAACTCTGCTTTTATGCAGCACCACAACTCACCTTCCCCCTTAAGCAAGCATAAGTTGGTTTTCTAAACATGAGACCCTGTTCTGTTTTGTAATTCAGTTCATGTGTAACCAAGTTCACATTCCATGTATTAGTGATACCTTATGATGTTTCTCTTTCTGTGTGACTTTTTTCACTTAGAATCACCGTGCCTCAATCCACTCATTATGCTGGTACGGGCCTGGTGACATAGTTTTCATTGCTGAGAGGTATTCTGTTGTACGTAAGTACCGCAACTTCTTTATCCATTATTTGCTCTCTGGCATATTTAACTTGTGCTGAAGAAGAGGTTCCTGTAAAAGAGCCGTCCCAAATTTTGGGGTGGCTGTGTCTTTTTCATTTTAATTTCCCTAAGCTATAGGACCATAAGTGGAAGTGCCCTAGGCTCTGTTGCTTTGTTTTTTAGATGTTTCAGGAAACACCATACACTTCTCCCGAGTGGCTGTTGGCAATTTACATCCCGCCCATCAGCATAACAAGGCTCCCAGTTCTCCATGGCCTGTCCTGCCTTTCTGGATTTTACACTTTTTTCAGATGGCCCTTTTGACTGGGGGAAGTGAGACTTCATTGTAGTGCAGATTTCCTTTGCAAGCTTGCTTGGTTGGCCAAAAAGGGCGTATGCGTTTTCTCATGAATATATTCAGGAAAAAACGCATACGCCCTTTTTGTCCAAGTGCATCATTGTGGGCGTTCTGCCTCTTTTCCTATGCTTTAAATGCAATTCCAGTCTACCTCCTGAAATCGGGTTCCTGCAATTCTGCCCCGCTTTCAAGTCCTCTTGGCAGCCTTACTTCAGTATATTTTTGGATGATAGCTGTCATTTATAACTCTGCAGGTTTGTGAATTACAGTGCCCCTGAGCTCCTTTCTTCAACTCGCTTTCTTGTGAGCTGGCCGCAACACCACAGGATTGTTTCAGGCCCTAATCTTGTTCCGGCACGGCACGCTGAGCCTTTGGTTAATTCCTCTTCCTGGTGGGAAATGAGAGTTAAATTTGCCCGTCCAGACACCTCCAGATAGTCTTTCTTTGGTTCTCCCTATTCCTGTTCATCTTCCACAGAAATTGCAAACTGGGCCAAACAGGAGGTTAAAGGCACTGACTCTCCAAGTCGGGAGAGTGTTAGTAAAGTGTCTGGAATGTTGCACCCGAGTACCAGGGGAGAAAACTGAGACATATTGGAACACATCTCCCGATCACACGGTTGATCATACTCTGGGTTCCACATGCATGTTTTAGCTGAAGGAAGAATCCCTTAAACCTGGAGAGTTGAGACCCGTGGAATGGGTACCATGCAATATGACTTCAAAGGGTCTTCATTTGCACACCGAACCTCTCCAATCCTATCACTGCTGCGTTTATGCCCCTGTACACACGCTTGATTCTCTTTCGCAGACGTAGCAATCCATAGGTTTTAAGATACTTACTAGTCAGGTACATTCTTAGGCGTTTAATATGGTGTGTTGAGTCCATTTCGTTGATCAAGGAGTAGCTCTTGTCTATTACACATTTGGCTTAAGGAACTTTATCTGTGATCATTTAAATCTCTGGTTTTATGCACCACCCCAACTCACCTTTCCCCTTAAGCAAGCATAAGTTGGTTTTCTAAATTTGAGACCCTCTTCTGTTTTGTAATTCAGTTAGTGTGTAGCCAAGTTTACATTCCGTGTATTAGTGATATCTTATGATGTTTCTTTTTCTGTGTGACTTATTTCAGTTAGAATCATCATACCTGAATCCACTCATTATGCTGCTACGGGCCTGATGACATAGATGTCATTGCTGAGTGATATTGCATTGTACGTAAGTACCACAACTTCTTTATCCATTTTTCGCTTTTTGCAATATTGAACTTGTCCCATAAACGAGGTTATTGTAAACAGAGCCGTCCCAAACTTTGGGGTGGCTGTGTCTTTTTGATTTTAATTTCCCTAAGCTATAGCACCATAAGTGGAAGTGCCCTAGGCTCTGTTGCTTTGTTTTTTAGATGTTTCAGGAAACACCATACACTTCTCCCGAGTGGCTGTTGGCAATTTACATCCCACTCATCAGCATAACCAGGATCCCAGTTCTCCATGGCCTGTACTGCCTTTCTGGATTTTACACTTTTTTCAGATGGCCCTTTTTACCAGGTGGAAGTGAGACTTCATTGTAGTGCAGATTTCCTTTGCAAGCTTGCTTGGTTGGCCAAAAAGGGCGTATGCGTTTTTTCCTGAATATATTCAGGAAAAAACGCATACGCCCTTTTTGTTCAAGTGCATCATTGTGGACGTTCTGCCTCTTTTCCTATGCTTTAAATGCAATTCCAGTCGACCTCCTGAAATCGGTTTCCTGCAGTTCTGCCCCGCTTTCAAGTCCTCTTGGCAGCCTTACTTCAGTATATTTTTGGACGATAGCTGTCATTTATAACTCTGCAGGTTTGTGAATTACAGTGCCCCTGAGCTCCTTTTTTCAACTCGCTTTCTTGTGAGCTGCCCGCAACACTGCAGAATTGCTTCAGGCCCTAATCTGGTTCTGGCACGGGATGCTGAGCCTTTGGTTAATTCCTCTTCCTGGTGGGAAATGAGAGTTAAATTTGCCTGTCCAGACACCTCCAACTAGTCTCTCATTGGTCCTCACTATTCCTGTTCATCTTCCACAGAAATTGCAAACTTGGCCAAAGAGGAGTTTAAAGGCACTGACTCTCCAAGTCGGGAGAGTGTTAGTAAAGCATCTGGAATGTTGCACCCGAGAACCTGGGCACGGGAACTGAGACATATTTGAACACATCTCCCGATCACACGGTTGATCATACTCTGGGTTCCACATGCGTATTTTAGCTGAAGGAAGAATCCCTTAAACCTAGAGAGTTGAGACCCGTCGAATAGGTACCATGCAATATGACTTCAAAGGGTCTTCATTTGCTCACCGAACCTCTCCAATCCTATCACTGCTGCGTTTATGCCCCTGTACACACGCTTGGTTCTCTTTTGGAGACATAGCAATCCATAGGTTTTAAGATACTTACTAGTCAGGTACATACTTAGGCGTTTAATATGGGGTGTTGAGTCCATCTCGTTGAGCAAGGAGTAGCTCTTGTCTATTCCATATTTGGCTTAAGGAACTTTATCTGTGCTCATTTCAATCTCTGGTTTTATGCAGCACCCCAACTCACCTTTCCCCTTAAGGAAGCATAAGTTGGTTTTCTAAATTTGAGACCTTATTCTGTTTTGTAACTCTGTTCCTGTGTAGCAAGTTTACATTCTGTGTATTAGTGATATCTTATGATGTTTCTTTTTCTGTGTGACTTATTTCAGTTAGAATCATCATACCTGAATCCACTCATTATGCTGCTACGGGCCTGATGACATAGATGTCATTGCTGAGTGATATTGCATTGTACGTAAGTACTACAACTTCTTTATCCATTTTTCGCTTTCTGCAATATTGAACTTGTCCCGTAAACGAGGTTCTTGTAAACAGAGCCGTCCCAAACTTTGGGGTGGCTGTGTCTTTTTTATTTTAATTTCCCTAAGCTATAGCACCATAAGTGGAAGTGCCCTAGGCTCTGTTGCTTTGTTTTTTAGATGTTTCAGGAAACACCATACACTTCTCCCGAGTGGCTGTTGGCAATTTACATCCCACTCATCAGCATAACCAGGCTCTCAGTTCTCCATGGCCTGTACTGCCTTTCTGGATTTTACACTTTTTTCAGATGGCCCTTTTTACCAGGGGGAAGTGAGACTTCATTGTAGTGCAGATTTCCTTTGCAAGCTTGCTTGGTTGGCCAAAAAGGGCGTATGCGTTTTTTCCTGAATATATTCAGGAAAAAACGCATACGCCCTTTTTGTTCAAGTGCATCATTGTGGACGTTCTGCCTCTTTTCCTATGCTTTAAATGCAATTCCAGTCGACCTCCTGAAATCGGTTTCCTGCAATTCTGCCCCGCTTTCAAGTCCTCTTGGCAGCCTTACTTCAGTATATTTTTGGACGATAGCTGTCATTTATAACTCTGCAGGTTTGTGAATTACAGTGCCCCTGAGCTCCTTTTTTCAACTCGCTTTCTTGTGAGCTGCCCGCAACACTGCAGGATTGCTTCAGGCCCTAATCTGGTTCTGGCACGGGATGCTGAGCCTTTGGTTAATTCCTCTTCCTGGTGGGAAATGAGAGTTAAATTTGCCTGTCCAGACACCTCCAACTAGTCTCTCATTGGTCCTCACTATTCCTGTTCATCTTCCACAGAAATTGCAAACTTGGCCAAACAGGAGGTTAAAGGCACTGACTCTCCAAGTCGGGAGAGTGTTAGTAAAGCATCTGGAATGTTGCACCCGAGAACCAGGGGACGGGAAATGAGACATATTTGAACACATCTCCCGATCACACGGTTGATCATACTCTGGGTTCCACATGCGTGTTTTAGCTGAAGGAAGAATCCCTTAAACCTGGAGAGTTGAGACCCGTCGAATAGGTACCATGCAATATGACTTCAAAGGGTCTTCATTTGCTCACCGAACCTCTCCAATCCTATCACTGCTGCGTTTATGCCCCTGTACACACGCTTGATTCTCTTTTGGAGACATAGCAATCCATAGGTTTTAAGATACTTACTAGTCAGGTACATACTTAGGTGTTTAATATGGGGTGTTGAGTCCATCTCGTTGAGCAAGGAGTAGCTCTTGTCTATTCCATATTTGGCTTAAGGAAGTTTATCTGTGCTCATTTCAATCTCTGGTTTTATGCAGCACCCCAACTCACCTTTCCCCTTAAGCAAACATAAGTTGGTTTTCTAAATTTGAGACCTTATTCTGTTTTGTAACTCTGTTCCTGTGTAGCAAGTTTACATTCCGTGTATTAGTGATATCTTATGATGTTTCTTTTTCTGTGTGACTTATTTCAGTTAGAATCATCATACCTGAATCCACTCATTATGCTGCTACGGGCCTGATGACATAGATGTCATTGCTGAGTGATATTGCATTGTACGTAAGTACCACAACTTCTTTATCCATTTTTCGCTTTCTGCAATATTGAACTTGTCCCGTAAACGAGGTTCTTGTAAACAGAGCCGTCCCAAACTTTGGGGTGGCTGTGTCTTTTTTATTTTAATTTCCCTAAGCTATAGCACCATAAGTGGAAGTGCCCTAGGCTCTGTTGCTTTGTTTTTTAGATGTTTCAGGAAACACCATACACTTCTCCCGAGTGGCTGTTGGCAATTTACATCCCACCCATCAGCATAACAATGCTCCCAGTTCTCCATTGCCTGTCCTGCCTTTCTGGATTTTACACTTTTTTCAGATGGCCCTTTTGACTGGGGGGAAGTGAGACTTCATTGTAGTGCAGATTTCCTTTGCAAGCTTGCTTGGTTGGCCAAAAAGGGCGTATGCGTTTTTTCCTGAATATATTCAGGAAAAAACGCATACGCCCTTTTTGGCCAAGTGCATCATTGTCGTCGTTCTGCCTCTTTTCCTATGCTTTAAATGCAATTCCTGTCTACCTCCTGAAATAGGTTTCCTGCAATTCTGCCTTGCTTTCAATGCCTCTTCATAGCCTTACCTCAATATAGTTTTTGAAAATAGTTGGCCTTTATAACTCTGCACGTTTTTGAATTGCAGTGGCCCTTAGCTCCATTTTTCAGCTCATATTTTTGTGATCTTGCCTCATAACCACAGGATTCCTTCAGGCCCTATTCTTCTTCTGGGGCACCTTGCTGTGCCTTTGGTTTATTCTTCTTACTGATGTGAAATTAGAGTGACATGTGCCCATTGAAACCGCTACAGCTTGTTTCTCACTGGTTCCCCCTATTCCCATTCATCCTCCGCACTAACTGCAGACTGTGCGATACCAGAACTTAAAGGCATTGACTCTCCATGTGAGGATGTTGTTAGTAAAGCGGCTGGAATGTCGATCCGGAGCCCCAGGAGAGGAAAAATGAGGTGCGTTTTAGAAACCTTTCCCGATCATATAGTATACCAGTCGCTGGGTTTCCCAAGCATGGTTTAGCTGTAGGAAGATTCCCTTCAACCTGGATTGTTGGGACCCTTGGAATGAGTAGCATGAAGTATTGCATTAAACTTTTGGCAGTTGCTCACCAAAACTCACCAATCCTCTCAGCCCCAAGTGTCCAGCCTTATGTGTTATCCAGCTGTGGGTTTATATGTGGTCAATCCAGGTTGCATCACAGCCCCTGAGCAAATTTTGTAAGAATTTTTCTCTCTTTCATTGTTTCTGCGTTTTGTTTTTAAAATTTATTTCTATAATGGGGTTTAGCTCATTTTCACTGCTGTGTTTGTGCCGCTCTGCACACACTTGATTCCCTTATGGAGATATATCAATACATGGATTTTAAGATTCTTATTACTCAGATATATTTCTCTGCGGTTTATAAGGTGTGTTGAGGCCAGTTCATTGAGCAAGGTGTAGATCTTGTCTAATATCTATTTGGTTTATTGAACGGTATCTGTGCTAATTTCAAACTCTGCTTTTATGCATCACCCCACCTCTCCTTTCCCCTTAAGCTGACATAAGTGTGTTTTCTAAATGTGAGACACTGTTCTGTAATTCATTTCTTGTGCAGCCATATTTACCCTCCCTCTATAAGTGATATCTTATGATATGTTTCTTTTTCTGTTTGACTTATTTCAAGTAGTATTATCGGACCTAAATCCACTCTTTATCCTTCTACTAGCCTTATTACATTGATTTCATGGTGAAGAGATATTCCATTGTACATAAGTACCACATCTTCTTTATCCATTGTTCTCTTTCCTGGGATATTTAAGGTGTACTGAAGTTGAGGTTCTTGTAAACAGAGTAGCCCTAAACTGTGGTGTGCTTGTGTCTTGTTGATTTTTAGACTTCCCTAGATATATTCCCATGATTGGAAGTGTCCTATGCTCTGTAGCTCTGTTTTTTAGATGATTTAGGAACCACCATACACTTCTCCAGAGTGGCTCTCGGCAGTTCACACACTGCCCATCAGCGTATAAAGGCTCCCTGTTCTCCATGGCCTGTCCTGCATTTCTGGTTTTTACAATTTTTTAGGATGGCCCTTTTGACCGGTGGGAAATGAGACTTCTTTGTTGTGCACATTTGCATTGCTTGCTTGCTTCATTGCCCATAAAGTGTGTATGCGTTTTTTCCTGGATATAATCAGGAAAAACGCATACGCCCTTTTGGGCCAACTGCATCATTGTCGAAATTCTGCCGCTTTTCATGTGCTTTAAAGACGAGTCCAATCTATCTCTTGAAATCTGTTTCTTGCAATTCTGTCTTGCATTCAGATCCTCTTCTTTGCCTTACCTCAACATAGGTTTGGACGTTAGTTTTCATTTATAACTCTGCAGGTTTGTGAATTGCAGTGACCCTGAGCTCCATTTTTTAAGTTGCTCTTTTGTGAGCTGGCCTCAAACCCGCAGGATTGCTTCAGGCCCTATTTTGGCTCCGGCGAGGCGGGCTGAGCCTTTTTTCAATTCTTATTCTTAATGGGAAATTAGAGTGATATGTGCCCGTCCAAACCCCTACAACTATTCTCTCATTGGTTCCCCCTCTTCCCGTTCATCCTCCTCACAATTTGCAAAATGTGTGAAACAGAAGTTGAAATGTGCTGATTCTCCAAGTGGGGAGATTCTAAGTAACGTGGCTGGAATGGTGAACAGGAGCACCAGGAGAGGATAAATGAGCTGCATTTTAGACACATCTCCCGATCACATGGTGTACAGTCCTCTGGGTTTTCCATGCATGTTTTAGCTGTAGGAAGATCCCTTGAACCTGCAGATTTGGGACCCATTGAATGGGTACCAGGTAGTATTACTTTAAAGGGTGTGCATTTCCTCACCCAACCTCACATTTCTCTTAGTGCAAACAGTTTCCAGCCTTATGTCTCATCCTGCTGTGGGTCTAGATGTGTTCAATCCATGTTGCATCACCGTCCCTGAGGAAAAGTTGTAAGAGGTTTTCTCTGTCTCTCTGTCATTTATTTTTTTCAATTTGTTACTATATTGGTTACAGCTGATTTTCAAAGCTCTGTTTCTTGCTGCTGTACATCCACTTGATTCACGTACAGAGAGACATCAGTAAATTCTTTTTCAGATTCTTACCAGTCGTATATATTCTTTTCCGGTGACTTGAGTGTGCTGAGTGCAGTTCTTTTAGCTACCGTGTAGGCTTTGTTGATTATCAGTTTGGTATTTGGAATGGTATCTTTGCTAATTTCAACCTCCTGGATGATGCCTCACCCCTCCCCACCTTTCCCGTTTAGCAGCCTTATGCGTGTTTCCTACATATTTGACTATGTTTTTGTTTTGTAATTTATTTCATGTGTAGCCATTTTGGATTCCACCTTTAAGTGATATCTTATGATATGTGTCTTTTTCTTTTTGAATTATGTCACTTAGAATGATCATACGTAACTCCTCCGGAGTTGTTACAACTGGCCATAGTTCATTGATTTCCAGGCTGAATAATATTCCACTCTACCTAAGTACCACATCTCTATCCATTTTTTCTCTCCAGAGACATTTAAGTTATATCCTAGTCGAGGATCTTTTAAACAGAGAGGGGGTAAACATTGGGGTGCCTGTGTCCTCTCGATTTTTGTTTTTCCCAAGATATACGCCCATGAGTGCAAGTGCCCTATGCTCTGTAGCTCATTTTTTAGATGCTTTAGTAAACACAATACACTTCTCCAGAATGGCCGTTGGCAATATACATTTCCACTATAAGTCTCACAGGGCTCCCTCTTCTCCTTGCCCTGTCCTGCATTTCTGTTGTTTACGCTTTATGAGGATGGCTCTTCTGACTGATGTGAAGTGATATCTTTTGTAGTATTGACTTCCAGTGCCCACCTGTTTGCTTGGCTAAAAAAGTGTATGCCCTTTTCTTGAATATATACAGAAAAAACGCATACACCCTTTTTGGCCAACTGCAATGTTGGCAATGTTCAGCTCCTTTTCTCGTGCTTAATGGCGAGTCCTTTCTACCTCCTCAGATCCCTTTCCTGCCATTCTCCCTTGCTTACAAGTCCTTTTCTCTGACTTTCCTCAAGACATTTTTCAGTGATGGATATTTTCAACTCTGCAGTTTCGTGAATTTTACTGCCCCTGAGTTCCATTGTTCAACTTGTGTTTATGGGAACTGGCCACAAAGCAGCGGGATTTCCTCAAGCCCTATACTGTTTCCATGGGCAACCCTAGCCTTTGGTCAATTCGTCTTCCTGGTTGGAAATTAGAGTGACATGTGCCTGTCTGAACACCTAGGACTTGTCTCTCATTGTTCCTCATCCTTCCGCTTCATCCTCTGGACAAATTCCAAACTGTACGCAACAGGATGTTGACAGTGCTGACATCTCCAAGTGGGGAGACTGTTAGTAAAGACGCTGGAGGGGTGAACCCGAGCACCAGGAGATGAGGAGATGAGATGCCTTTTCCAAACTCTTCCCGATCAGACGGTATACCATCCTCTGGGTGTGACAGACATGTTTTAGCAGTAGGAAGAGTCCCATTCATGTAAGGAGAACACCAGGGCTTTTTCAAAATCAGTGTCTGCCCGAAACCCAAACTGGGGAATTTTTTAAGCTACGGCTACACATATGTTCATTAAGGGCCTGGGGAAGTAGGCAGAGTCCAAACTTTAGATGATTGAAGTCTTCAGGGTCAGAAGCACTCACCACCAGCTTCCCTTAGGTTACACTTTAACTGTCATTGATAGATGACAATGACAATAAAAATATCTATTCTTTTCCAGATTATTTCCCCTTATAGCTTATTGCAAAATGTTGAGTGTAGTTCCCTGTGCTATACAGTAGTTCCTTGTTGATGATCTATTTTATACATAGCAGTGTGTATGTGTTAATCCCAAACTGTTAATTTATCCCTCCTCCCACCTTTCCCCTTTGGTAATAATAAATTATAAGATTTTATACTTCTCAGAAATGGGGGAGCTGAAAGAGAGGTATCATTTTCAATGGAAAAGCATTTAAAACAAGATTGAAGCTTTAACCAAGATTATTAGATGTACATCCTTGGAAAGAAATCACTTCGTTTCTCTAATATTGACCTGACAAATAAGACAAACCTTTTCACTGAACTTGCTTATAATAAAGTGATGGAAATATCAAATGGAAGTGTTAGAAACATCTTATTTTACCCGAGCCTTATACACTGTTCTATGTTAACTACAGTTTGGCTCACACATCTGTTCATTGAGGTTACAATAGTCTCAATTTCTGTTACTGATCCTCCAGAGTGGACCCCAACAAGTGTCCCCCTGCCCAGTGTCATTGGGGCCAACAGATCGAGACTGAGTTTGGTTCACAAGCAAAGGAAACTTTATATTTTGATCAGAGAATGGAGAGGTGAGAGCATGCACTACCCCGTGGGCTGTGGGCTGGGCTGTTGTGTAGAGATCCTGTCAGAGTCAGTGGGAGGGAGGGGGCGGAGCTCTCGAGGGCCGGGTTGGCTGCAGCTCAGGCTCTATATCGCGGAGTCTGCACTGGGCCCCAGGAGCTGAGGTGTCGTCCCAGCCATTCTGCACTAGGAAATCTGGTCTGAAGTGCCGGGTGTGGAACCTCTGCATGCGGGACCCTAGGAGCACATGAAATTAGACAAAGCACAAAGGATAAAAAAGGTTAGACTTGACTTTATTGCCCAGATTCTATTTTTATCTCCCAGGGATTTTTAATGGGCTTTGCTGGGGACAAACCCCTCCTCTGCCTTTTGTCCCGTTCCTCATTCTTGGAGTGCTGAGGGTGCAGACCCTTCTTCTGTAACTGCTGAGTGCTGAGTTGGGAGCCCTCATACCCGGGGGCGAGGGTCAGGGCTTCTCCCCAGCAGCCTCCAGGTGACGTTGATTGTCCCCAGGCCCCCTGCCTCCCTGCTCGTCCACCTGAGCACCAGCATTGGAAGTGTTATAGATTCTAATGACCTTTAAGGGTCCAGGAAAGAGATGTGCAGAGACGCTGTGGGGGCCGGTTTCACCCCGCCCCACATTTGTTCGGCCACCTTAGGCTGACCGTTTCTGCCAGCCTAGATGCTCTGACCAGTAGTCTGCGCTTTCTTCAATTAGGCCCCTGAATTAATGTACAAACAGCACCAGGTGTCAGAGCCCTGCCTGCTCAACTCCCAGACAGTCCAGGGTCAGTGGTGATCAAGGACCATGATGGCCACTGAGTCAACAGCCTTTTGAAGTAAACAGGAGTCCAGCCAGTCTTATTGGCCACCATCATCACGGTGTCTGTAGGCTTTTCTATGGTGACAGTGTGATATACGGTTCCCCCGCCAAGATTATTAGCTCCCCTCTGGGTAAGCAGTAGTCTACTCTTTTGGGACACACTCTTGTTGTTTTATGAGAGAAACTCCAGGTCAAGTGATGTTCACACGAGTCGTCATGGTGCCCTGTTGCCCCCGGTTATCTCTCTGGATGTTGGAGTTGGAGGGCCTCCTCACTCGAGGTTGGTGTGCCCACGGAGCGAACCCTGAAACTTCAGGGCATGGTTGGTGGTTAGGATCACCACGTGGGGTCCTTTTCCCTTAGGAGGGAGGTGGCCTTTTGGGCTGCTGATTTCCAGGTTTTTAGATACCGCCAGTATCTTGGCCAGATGTGGCAGTGGGCCAAGCCCCTTGGTGCCCGTAGTTTATCCTACCTGGATGGCATTCTTGCATTGTTCCATTTCAAGTGGTCCCAGTTTTTGCACTAATTCTCCAATGGCGATTCACCTTTCACCGGGAATGTAAAGGTCAAAGGGTTTAGCTAAATTAGGGAGTTCCAGGGCAAGGGTCTGAATTGACTGCTCTTTCCATTCTTGAAAGGCCACTTCTGGATTCTATTCAAAAGGATCATCATCTTTTCCTTTCAGTGTTTCATATAGAGGCCCAGCTAGTAGACTGTAGTTAGGGATCCAGAAGCAGCAAACCCTGGCCTCCCCAGGAACCCCTAAGCTGTCTTCTAGTTTTAGAAAGGGGTAAGGCTGAAAATGGTTTCTTCCCTTTCCTGGGATGGGCTTCTCCGAACTTCTGTGAGAATGAAGCCCAGGCAGGTCACTGCAGTCTGTGATATTTGAGCTTTTTCTTGGACAACTTCTATCCTTTATTGGCTTGGTAGTTCAGAGGCCTCCTTAGTAGGGCTGGCGATCAGAATGTCATCTGCGTACTGAAGGAGGGTTTCCTTTCCCAGAGGTAGAACTTTTAGGTCTTTAGCTAAGCTTTCCCCAAAGATGGTGTGGGAATTTTTGCACCCTTGGGGCAAGACGGCCCGGAAGTATTGTTTTAGTTGTATGTTGAGTCCTGCCACTCACAAGCCAAAATTTCTTGTGACTCTGGGACTAATGGAATACAAAAGAAGGCATCATTGAAGACTAATACAGAATACCATGTCCTGGTGGTTGGTAGAATGACCAGCAGGGTGTAGGAATTAGGAGCAGCTGGAGGTATATCCTCGGTGGCTTCACTGACTGTCCTGACATCCTTTACCAGGTCCCCAGCAGCCCATGGGGCTCTCGTGGTCAGACCAATCCCAGAATATGGAGCTCACCTGGGCAGGTACCCCACCCCCACCCCAGCCCACGGGGCTATCGTGGTCAGGCCCCTCCCAGGATACAGAGCTACCCTTGCAGGTACCGTGGCAGGGCTGGGCACACAGGAACCGTGCACATAGCCCTCATTGCAGAGCACCCCCAGCTCACCTGTCGCTCAGAGCTGACACAGAGCACCTCAGAGCAGGACTTGAACTAACAAACAGCAGCTGCGACAGGTCTGTGACCCTGGGCATCACTCTGTGCGGCCTCCCTCCACCTGGTCTTCCAGAGACTTCCACTGCACCCGGGGCACCAGGCCTCTGTCTCCAACCACCACCCACCCCTCCTCTCCCTGACTCCTGGGTTCCTCTCATTAGGAGAGGGTTTTCTTGAAGTTGTCTCCCACTCATGGGCCAGATAAAATGATTAGAAAACAAGCCAAAGCTGCAGCCCCTTGTCTATCCTGACTCTCAGGAGCCCACACCTGTTCCTTGGACCTGGCCGGTTCAGCAAGTTCCATTTTCTGCAACTGTGAGCCCCTGAGGGATGATGATTGGCTGACCTGGGCAGCCTTACCGTGCCGGCCAGCCCTCCCCAGGTGTGCCTGGGTTGAGATCAATATAAATACCACTCCAGGCAGCAAGAGGCCCTGCAGCCGTGCCTGACGCCATTTTCTCTGCCCTGTCAGCAGTCTCGGGGCTGGGCTGGTGGGAGGGAGTGAGAGGCCACAGCTTTGTGGGTGGCCCAGTGTGAGTGGGGCTCTGCTGGACTTTCTGCAGCAGTTGCCAGGCTGCCACCTGCTAAAGAAGAGGATGTGTCACCCATACCTGCTGCTGGAATTTCTCCCTGGGCAGAGGTGAGGAAGGAAAAAAGCAGTGGGGGCAGGGACAGGACGGGTATCTCAGGCAGGGAAATGGAAATCTTCCAGAAGAGCACCCAGGGCCAGGACCATCCTGGCTGGCCTGCAGGCACCAAGTCGGCCGGTATGCTGTCACTCGTGTGGCTCTATGGCCCTTCCTCTAGGCTTTCAAGTCCTTGTATATATTCAGGTGTTTTACCTGGGACGGGTGGGAATAGTTCAGCAGCAACTGGCCTGGGGCTCAGCTCACGTTTACTCACAGATGCCTCGGCACGGTGCCCCAGCTTTGCAATGAGGACGCTTGTTGCATGGGGGCTGCTGGCTGAATGGGAGACGATTCCCCACCACTGACCAACTTCAGAATTGTTTACAACTGGAGCAAGTGCCCTGATACGGTTTTCCTCTGTGGAACTGGTGGGTTCTGTGTTTTTTTTCTCTTTTTCGTTTTTGGTTCAAGGTAGATTTTATTCCTCTTTTTTGTATTTACAGATATAAGCATAGAAATAATTTATTCATATAAATACATGTATGTGAAGGGAATAATTGTTTTTTCTGTTTTATTTTTTTAATTTTATTTCTTTTTAATTTTGAATTTTATTTTATATTTTTATACAGCAGGTTCTTATTGGTTATCTATTTTATACATATAAATGTATACATGCCAATCCCAGTCTCTCAACTCCTCCCACCACCAACCCCCCCAACAGCTTTCCCCCCTTGTTGTCCATACGTTTGTTGTCTACATCTGTTGCTCTATTTATGCCTTGCAAAATGGTTAATCTGTACAGTTTTTCTAGGTTCCACATATATGCATGAATATACAAGATTTGTTTTTCTCTTTCTGACTTACTTCACTCTGTATGACAGTCTCTAGATCCATCGACGTCTCTACAAATGACTAATTTCATTCCTTTTCATGGCTTAGTAATATTCCATTTTATATATGTACCACTGCTTTATGCATTCGTCTGTCTGTGGGCATTTAGGTTGCTTCCATTACCTCGATATTGTAAAGAGTGATACAATGAACATTGCGGTGAATGTCTCTTTTTGATTTATGGTTTTGTCTGGGTATATGTCCAGAACTGGGATTGCTGTATCATATGGTAATTCTACTGTTAGTTTCTTAAGAAACTCCATATTGTTCTCCATAGTGACTGTATCAATTTATATTCCCAACAATAGTGGAAGAGGGTTCCTTTTCTCCACACATTTCCAGCATTTTTTGTTTGTAGATTTTCTGATGATGCCCATTCTACCAGGTGTGAGGTGATACCTCATTGTTGAGTCCATTTTGTTGAGCAAGGGGTAGGTCTTGTCTATTACATATTTAGCTTATGGAACGGTATCTGTGCTAATTTCAAACTCTGCTTTTATGCAGCACCACAACTCACCTTCCCCCTTAAGCAAGCATAAGTTGGTTTTCTAAACATGAGACCCTGTTCTGTTTTGTAATTCAGTTCATGTGTAACCAAGTTCACATTCCATGTATTAGTGATACCTTATGATGTTTCTCTTTCTGTGTGACTTTTTTCACTTAGAATCACCGTGCCTCAATCCACTCATTATGCTGGTACGGGCCTGGTGACATAGTTTTCATTGCTGAGAGGTATTCTGTTGTACGTAAGTACCGCAACTTCTTTATCAATTATTTGCTCTCTGGCATATTTAACTTGTGCTGAAGAAGAGGTTCCTGTAAAAGAGCCGTCCCAAATTTTGGGGTGGCTGTGTCTTTTTCATTTTAATTTCCCTAAGCTATAGGACCATAAGTGGAAGTGCCCTAGGCTCTGTTGCTTTGTTTTTTAGATGTTTCAGGAAACACCATACACTTCTCCCGAGTGGCTGTTGGCAATTTACATCCCGCCCATCAGCATAACAAGGCTCCCAGTTCTCCATGGCCTGTCCTGCCTTTCTGGATTTTACACTTTTTTCAGATGGCCCTTTTGACTGGGGGAAGTGAGACTTCATTGTAGTGCAGATTTCCTTTGCAAGCTTGCTTGGTTGGCCAAAAAGGGCGTATGCGTTTTCTCATGAATATATTCAGGAAAAAACGCATACGCCCTTTTTGTCCAAGTGCATCATTGTGGGCGTTCTGCCTCTTTTCCTATGCTTTAAATGCAATTCCAGTCTACCTCCTGAAATCGGGTTTCTGCAATTCTGCCCCGCTTTCAAGTCCTCTTTGCAGCCTTACTTCAGTATATTTTTGGATGATAGCTGTCATTTATAACTCTGCAGGTTTGTGAATTACAGTGCCCCTGAGCACCTTTCTTCAACTCGCTTTCTTGTGAGCTGTCCGGAACACCGCAGGATTGATTCAGGCCCTAATCTGGTTCTGCCATGGCACGCTGAGCCTTTGGTTAATTCCTCTTCCTAGTGGGAAATGAGAGTTAAATTTGCCCGGCCAGACACCTCCAGCTAGTCTCTCATTGGTTCCCCCTATTCCTGTTCATCTTCCGCAGAAATTGCAAACTGGGCCAAGCAGGAGGTTAAAGGCACTGACTCTCCAAGTCGGGAGAGTGTTAGTGAAGCATCTGGAATGTTGCACCCAAGTACCAGGTGACAAGAAATGAGACATATTTGAACACGTCTCAGGATCACATGGTTGATCATACTCTGGGTTCCACATGCGTGTTTTAGCTGAAGGAAGAATCCCTTAAACCTGGAGAGTTGAGACCCCTGGAATGGGTACCATGCAATATGACTTCAAAGGGTCTTCATTTGCTCACTGAACCTCTCCAATCGTATAACTGCTGCGTTTATGCCCTTGTAAACACGCTTGATTCTCCTTCGGAGACATAGCAATCCATAGGTTTTAAGATACTTACTAGTCAGGTACATACTTAGCTGTTTAATATGGGGTGTTGAGTCCATCTCGTTGAGCAATGATTAGCTCTTGTCTATTCCATATTTGGCTTAAGGAACTTTATCTGTGCTCATTTCAATATGTGTTTTTGTGCAGCACCCCAACTCACCTTTCCCCTTAAGCAAGCATAAGTTGGTTTTCTAAATTTGACACCTTATTCTGTTTTGTAATTCAGTTACTGGGTAGCAAGTTTACATTCCGTGTATTAGTGATATCTTATGATGTTTCTTTTTCTGTGTGACTTATTTCAGTTAGAATCATCATAACTGAATCCACACATTATGCTGCTATGGGTCTGATGACATAGATTTCATTGCTGAGTGATATTGCGTTGTACGTAAGTACCACAACTTCTTTATCCATTTTTCACTTTCTGCGATATTGAACTTGTACCGTAAACGAGGTTCTTGTAAACAGAGCCATCCCAAACATTGGGGTGGCTGTGTCTGTTTGATTTTAATTTCCCTAAGATATAGGACCATAAGTGGAAGTGCCCTAGGCTCTGTTGCTTTGTTTCTTAGAACTTTCAGGAAACACCATACACTTCTCCCAAGTGGCTGTTGGCAATTTACATCCCGCCCATCAGCATAACAAGGCTCCAAGTTCTCCATGGCCAGTCCTGCCTTTCTGGATTTTACACATTTTTCAGATCGCCCTTGTGACCCGGGGGAAGTGAGACTTCATTTTAGTGCAGATTTCCTTTGCAAGCTTGCTTAGTTGGCCAAAAAGGGCGTATGCGTTTTTTCCTGAATATATTCAGGAAAAAATGCATATGCCCTTTTAGGCGAAGTGCATCATTTTGGACGTTCTGCCTCTTTTCCTATGCTTTAAATGCAATTCCAGTCTCCCTCCTGAAATCGGTTTCCTGCAATTCTGCCCCGCTTTCAAGTCCTCTTGGCAGCCTTAATTCAGTATATTTTTGAACGATAGCTGTCATTTATAACTCTGCAGGATTGTGAATTACAGTGCCCCGAGCTCCTTTCTTCAACTCGCTTTCTTGTGAGCTGGCCGCAACACCGCAGGATTGATTCAGGCCCTAATCTTGTTCCGGCAGGGCACGCTGAGCCTTTGGTTAATTCCTCTTCCTGGTGGGAAATGAGAGTTAAATTTGCCCATCCAGGCACCTCCAGCTAGTCTCTCATTGGTCCTCCCTATTCCTGTTCATCTTCCGCAGAAATTGCAAACTGGGCCAAACAGGACGTTAAAGGCACTGACTCTCCAAGTCGGGAGAGTGTTAGTAAAGCGTCTGGAATGTTGTACCCGAGTACCAGGGGACGAGAACTGAGACATATTGGAACACGTCTCCCGATCACACGGTTGATCATACTCTGGGTTCCACATGCATGTTTCAGCAAAAGGAAGTATCCCTTAAACCTGGAGAGTTGAGACCCGTGGAATGGGTACCATGCAATATGACTTCAAAGGGTCTTCATTTGCTCACCGAACCTCTCCAATCCTATCACTGCTGCGTTTATGCCCCTGTACACACGCTTGATTCTCTTTCGGAGACATAGCGATCCATAGGTTTTAAGATACTTACTAGTCAGGTACATTCTTAGGCGTTTAATATGGGGTGTTGAGTCCATTTCGTTGAGCAAGGAGTAGCTCTTGTCTATTACATATTTGGCTTAAGGAACTTTATCTGTGCTCATTTCAATCTCTGGTTTTATGCAGCACCCCAACTCACCTTTCCCCTTAAGCAATCATAAGTTGGTTTTCTAAATTTGAGACCCTGTTCTCTTTTGTAATCCAGTTCCTGTGTAGCCAAGTTTACATTCCGTGTATTAGTGATATCTTATGATGTTTCTTTTTCTGTGTGACTTATTTCAGTTAGAATCATCATACCTGAATCCACTCAGTATGCTGCTACGGGCCTCATGACATAGATTTCATTGCTGAGTGATATTGCATTGTACGTAAGTACCACAACTTCTTTATCCATTTTTCGCTTTCTGCGCTATTGAACATGTACTGTAAACGAGGTTCTTGTAAACAGAGCCGTCCCAAACTTTGGGGTGGCTGTGTCGTTTTTATTTTAATTTCCCTATGCTATAGGACCATAAGTGGAAATGCCCTAGGCTCTGTTGCTTTGTTTTTTAGATGTTTCAGGAATCAGCATACACTTCTCCTGTTTGCTTTTGGGAATGTACATCCCGCCCATCAGCATAACAAGGCTCCCAGTTCTCCATGGCCTGTCCTGCCTTTCTGGATTTTACACTTTTTTCAGATGGCCCTTTTGACCGGGGGGAAGTGAGACTTCATTGTAGTGCAGATTTCTTTTGCAAGCTTGCTTGGTTGGCCAAAAATGGCGTATGCGTTTTTTCCTGAATATATTCAGGAAAAAACGCATATGCCCTTTTTGGCCAAGTGCATCATTGTCGACGTTCTGCTTCTTTTCCTATGCTTTAAATGCAATTCCAGTCTACCTCCTTAAATCGGTTTCCTGCAATTCTGCCCCGCTTTCAAGTCCGCTTGGCAGCCTTACTTCAGTATATTTTTGGACGATAGCTGTCATTTATAACTCTGCAGGTTTGTGAATTACAGTGCCCCTGAGCTCCTTTCTTTAAATCGCTTTCTTGTGAGCTGGCCGCAACACCGCAGGATAGCTTCAGGCCCTAATCTGGTTCCGGCACGTCATGCTGAGCTTTTGGTTAACTCCTCTTCCTGGTGGGAAATGAGAGTTAAATTTGCCCGTCCGGACACCTCCAGCTAGTCACTCATTGGTCCTCCCTATTCTTGTTCATTTTCAGCAGAAATTGCAAACTGGGCCAAACAGGAGGTTAAAGGCACTGACTCTCCAAGTCGGGAGAGTGTTAGTAAAGCGTCTGGAATGTTGCACCCGAGTACCAGGGGACGAGAAATGAGACATATTGGAACACGTCTCCCGATCACACGGTTGATCATACTCTGGGTTCCACATGCATGTTTTAGCTGAAGGAAGAATCCCTTAAACCTGGAGAGTTGAGACCCGTGGAATGGGTACCATGCAATATGACTTCAAAGGGTCTTCATTTGCTCACCGAACCTCTCCAATCCTATCACTGCTGCGTTTATGCCCCTGTACACACGCTTGATTCTCTTTCAGAGACATAGCAATCCATAGGTTTTAAGATACTTAATAGTCAGGTACATTATTAGGCATTTAATATGGGGTGTTGAGTCCATCTAGTTGAGCAAGGAGTAGCTCTTGTCTATTACATATTTGGCTTAAGGAACTTTATCTGTGCTCATTTCAATCTCTGGTTTTATGCAGCACCCCAACTAACCTTTGCCCTTAAGCAAGCATAAGTTGGTTTTCTAAATTTGAGACCCTGTTCTGTTTTGTAATCCAGTTCTCTGTAGCCAAGTTTACATTCCGTGTATTAGTGATATCTTATGATGTTTCTTTTTCTGTGTGACTTATTTCAGTTAGACTCATCATACCTGAATCCACTCATTATGCTGCTACAGGCCTGATGACATAGATGTCAATGCTGAGTGATATTGCATTGTACATAAGTACCACAAATTCTTTATCCAGTTTTCACTTTCTGCGATATTGAACTTGTACCGTAAACGAGGTTCTTGTAAACAGAGCTGTCCCAAATTTTTGGGTGGCTGTGTCTTTTTGATTTTAATTTCCCTAAGCTATAGGACCATAAGTGGAAGTGCCCTAGGCTCTGTTGCTTTGTTTTTTAGATGTTTCAGGAAACACCATACACTTCTCGTGAGTGGCTGTTGGCAAATTACATCCCACCCATCAGCATAACAAGGCTCCCAGTTCTCCATGGCCTGTCCTGTCTTTCTGGACTTTACACTTTTTTCAGATGACCCTTTGGACCGGGGGGAAGTGAGACTTCATTGTAGTGCAGATTTCCTTTCCAAGCTTGCTTGGTTGGCCAAAAAGGACATATGCGTTTTTTCCTGAATATATTCAGGAAAAAACTCATACGCACTTTTTGGCCAAGTGCATCATTGTCGACGTTCTGCCTCTTTTCCTATGCTTTAAATGCAATTCCAGTCTCCCTCCTGAAATCGGTTTCCTGCAATTCTGTCCCGCTTTCAAGTCCTCTTGGCAGCCTTACTTCAGTATATTTTTGGACGATAGCTGTCATTTATAACTCTGCAGGTTTGTGAATTACAGTGCCCCTGAGCTCCTTTCTTCAACTCGCTTTCTTGTGAGCTGGCCGCAACACTGCAGGATTGCTTCAGACCCTAATCTGGTTCCAGCACAGCACGCTGAGCCTTTGGTTAATTCCTCTTCCTGGTGGGAAATGAGAGTTAAATTTGCCCGTCCAGACACCTCCAGCTAGTCTCTCATTGGTTCTCCCTATTCCTGTTCATCTTCCGCAGAAATTGCAAACTGGGCCAAACAGGAGGTTAAAGGCACTGACTCTCCAAGTCGGGAGAGTGTTAGTAAAGTGTCTGGAATGTTGCACCCGAGTACCAGGGGACAAGAACTGAGACATACTGGAACACGTCTCCCGATCACACGGTTGATCATACTCTGGGTTCAACATGCATGCTTTAGCTGAAGGAAGAATCCCTTAAACCTAGAGAGTTGAGACCCGTGGAATGGGTACCATGCAATATGACTTCAAAGGGTCTTCATTTGCTCACCGAACCTCTCCAATCCTATCACTGCTGCGTTTATGCCCCTGTACACACGCTTGATTCTCTTTTGGAGACATAGCAATCCATAGGTTTTAAGATAATTACTAGTCAGGTACATGCTTAGGCGTTTAATATGGAGTGTTGAGTCCATTTCGTTGAGCAAGGAGTAGCTCTTGTCTATTACATATTTGGCTTAAGGAACTTTATCTGTGCTCATTTCAATCTCTGGTTTTATGCAGCACCCCAACTCACCTTTCCCCTTAAGCAAGCATAAGTTGGTTTTCTAAATTTGAGACCCTGTTCTGTTTTGTATTCCAGTTCCTGTGTAGCCATGTTTACATTCCATGTATTAGTGATATCTTATGATGTTTCTTTTTCTGTGTGACTTATTTCAGTTAGAATCATCATACCTGAATCCACTCATTATGCTGCTACGGGCCTTATGACATAGATTTCATTGCTGAGTGATATTGCATTGTACGTAAGTACCACAACTTCTTTATCCATTTTGCACTTTCTGGGATATTGAACTTGTACCGTAAACGAGGTTCTTGTAAACAGAGCCGTCCCAAATTTTGGGGTGGCTGTGTCTTTTTGATTTTAATTTCCCTAAGCTTTAGGACCATAAGTGGAAGTGCCCTAGGCTGTGTTGCTTTGTTTTGTAGATGTTTCAGGAAACACCATACACTTCTCCCGAGGGGCTGTTGGCAATTTACATCCAACCCATCAGCATAACAAGGCTCCCAGTTCTCCATGGACAGTCCTGCCTTTCTGGATTTTACACTTTATTCAGATGGCCCTTTTGACCGTGGGGAAGTGAGACTTCATTGTAGTGCAGATTTACTTTGCAAGCTTGCTTGGCTGGGCAAAAAGGGCGTATGCGTTTTGTCCTGAATATATTCAGGAAAAAACGCATACGCCCTTTTTGGCCAAGTGCATCATTGTCGACGTTCTGCCTCTTTTCCTATGCTTTAAATGCAATTCCAGTCTACCTCCTGAAATCGGTTTCCTGCAATTCTGCCCCACTTTCAAGTCCTCTTGGCAGCCTTACTTCAGTATATTTTTGGACGATAGCTGTCATTTATAATTCTGCAGGTTTGTGAATTACAGTGTCCCTGAGCTCCTTTCTTCAACTCGCTTTCTTGTGAGCTGGCCGCAACACCGCAGGAATTCTTCAGGCCCTAATCTGGTTCCGGCACGGCACGCTGAGCCTTTGGTTAAATCCTCTTCCTGGTGGGAAATGAGAGTTAAATTTGCCCGTCCAGACACCTCCAGCTAGTCTCTCATTGGTTCTCCCTATTCCTGTTCATCTTCCGCAGAAATTGTAAACTGGGCCAAACAGGAGGTTAAAGGCACTGACTCTCCAAGTTAGGAGAGTGTTAGTAAAGCGTCTGGAATGTTGCACCCGAGTACCAGGGGACGAGAACTGAGACATATTGGAACACGTCTCCCGATCACACGGTTGATCATACTCTGGGTTCCACATGCATGCTTTAGCTGAAGGAAGAATCCCTTAAACGTGGAGAGTTGAGACCCGTGGAATGGGTACCATGCAATATGACTTCAAAGGGTCTTCATTTGCTCACCGAACCTCTCCAATCCTATCACTGCTGCGTTTATGCCCCTGTACACACGCTTGATTCTCTTTTGGAGACATAGCAATCCATAGGTTTTAAGATACTTTCTAGTCAGCTACATTCTTAGGCGTTTAATATGGAGTCTTGAGTCCATTTCGTTGAGCAAGGAGTAGCTCTTGTCTATTCCATATTTGGCTTAAGGAACTTTATCTGTGCTCATTTCAATCTCAGGTTTTATGCAGCACCCCAACTCACCTTTCCCCTTAAGCAAGCATAAGTTGGTTTTCTAAATTTGAGACCCTGTTCTCTTTTGTAATTCAGTTCCTGTGTAGCCAAGTTTACATTCCGTGTATTAGTGATATCTTATGATGTTTCTTTTTCTGTGTGACTTATTTCAGTTAGAATCGTCATACCTGAATCCACTCATTATGCTGCTACGGGCCTGATGACATAGATTTCATTGCTGAGTGATATTGCATTGTACGTAAGTACCACAACTTCTTTATCCATTTTTCACTTTCTGCGATATTGAACTAGTCCCGTAAACGAGTTTCTTCTAAACAGAGCCATCCCAAACTTTGGAGTGGCTGTGTCTTTTTGATTTTAATTTCCCTAAGCTATAGGGCCATAAGTGGAAGTGCCCTAGGCTCTGTTGCTTTGTTTTTTAGATGTTTCAGGAAACACCATACACTTCTCCCAAGTGGCTGTTGGCAACTTACATCACGCCCATCAGCATAACAAGGCTCCCTGTTCTCCATGGCCTGTCCTGCCTTTCTGGATTTTACACTTTTTTCAGATGGCCCTTTTGACCGGGGGGAAGTGAGACTTCACTGTAGTGCAGATATGCTTTGCAAGCTTGCTTGGTTCGCCAAAAAGGGCGTATGCGTTTTTTCCTGAATATATTCAGGAAAAAACGCATACGCCCGTTTTGGCCAAGTGCATCATTGTCGACGTTCTGCCTCTTTTCCTATGCTTTAAATGCAATTCAAGTCTACCTCCTGAAATCGGTTTCCTGCAATTCTGCCCCGCTTTCAAGTCCTCTTGGCAGCCTTACTTCAGTATATTTTTGGACGATAGCTGTCATTTATAACTCTGCAGGTTTGTGAATTACAGTGCCCCTGAGCTCCTTTCTTCAACTCGCTTTCTTGTGAGCTGGCCGCAACACCGCAGGATTGCTTCAGGCCCTAATATTGTTCTGGCACGGCCTGCTGAGCCTTTGGTTAATTCCTCTTCCTGGTGGGAAATGATAGTTAAATTTGCCCGTCCAGACACCTCCAGCTAGTCTCTCATTGGTTCTCCCTATTCATGTTCATCTTCCGCAGAAATTGCAAACTGCGCCAAACAGGAGGTTAAAGGCACTGACTCTCCAAGTCGGGAGAGTGTTAGTAAAGCGTCTGGAATGTTGCACCCGAGTACCAGGGGACGAGAACTGAGACATATTGGAACACGTCTTCCGATCACACGGTTGATCATACTCTGGGTTCCACATGCATGATTTAGCTGAAGGAAGAATCCCTTAAACTTGGAGAGTTGAGACCCGTGGAATGGGTACCATGCAATATGACTTCAAAGGGTCTTCATTTGCTCACCAAACCTCTCCAATCGTATCACTGCTGCGTTTATGCCCCTGTACACATGCTTGATTCTCTTTCGGAGACATAGTGATCCATAGGTTTTAAGATACTTACTAGTCAGGTACATTCTTAGGCGTTTTATATGGGGTGTTGAGTCCATTTCGTTGAGCAAGGAGTAGCTCTTGTCTATTCCATATTTGGCTTAAGGAACTTTATCTGTGCTCATTTCAATCTCTGGTTTTATGCAGCACCCCAACTCACCTTTCCCCTTAAGCAAGCATAAGTTGGTTTTCTAAATTTGAGACCCTGTTCTCTTTTGTAATCCAGTTCCTGTGTAGCCAAGTTTACATTCCGTGTATTAGTGATATCTTATGATGTTTCTTTTTCTGTGTGACTTATTTCAGTTAGAATCGTCATACCTGAATCCACTCATTATGCTGCTATGGGCCTGATGACATAGATTTCATTGCTGAGTGATATTGCATTGTACGTAAGTACCACAACTTCTTTATCCATTTTTCACTTTCTGTGATATTGAACTTGTCCCGTAAACGAATTTCTTGTAAACAGAGCCGTCCCAAACTTTGGGGTGGCTGTGTCTTTTTGATTTTAATTTCCCTATGCTATAGGGCCATAAGTGGAAGTGCCCTAGGCTCTGTTGCTTTGTTTTTTAGATGTTTCAGGAAACACCATACACTTCTCCCGAGTGGCTGTTGGCAATATACATCCCGCCCATCAGCAAAACAAGGCTCCCAGTTCTCCATGGCCTGTCCTGCCTTTCTGGATTTTACACTTTTTTCAGTTGGCCCTTTTGACCGGGGGGAAGTGAGACTTCATTGTAGTGCAGATTTCCTTTGCAAGCTTGCTTGGTTGGCCAAAAAGGGCGTATGCGTTTTTTCCTGAATATATTCAGGAAAAAACGCATACGCCCTTTTTGGCCAAGTGCATCATTGTCGACGTTTTGCCTCTTTTCCTATGCTTTAAATGCAATTCCAGTCTACCTCCTAAAATCGGTTTCCTGCAGTTCTGCCCCGCTTTCAAGTCCTCTTGGCAGTCTTACTTCAGTATATTTTTGGACGATAGCTGTCATTTATAACTCTGCAGGTTTGTGAATTACAGTGCCCCTGAGCTCCTTTCTTCAACTCGCTTTCTTGTGAGCTGGCCGCAACACCGCAGGATTGCTTCAGGCCCTAATCTGGTTCCGGCACGGCATGCTGAGCCTTTGGTTAATTCCTCTTCCTAGTGGGAAATGAGAGTTAAATTTGCCCTTCCAGACACCTCCAGCTAGTCTCTCATTGGTTCTCCCTATTCCTGTTCATCTTCCGCAGAAATTGCAAACTGGGCCAAACAGGAGGTTAAAGGCACTGACTCTCCAAGTCGGGAGAGTGTTAGTAAAGCATCTGGAATGTTGCACCCGAGTACCAGGGGACGAGAACTGAGACATATTGGAACACGTCTCCCAATCACACGGTTGATCATACTCTGGGTTCCACATGCATGCTTTAGCTGAAGGAAGAATCCCTTAAACCTGGAGAGTTGAGACCCGTGGAATGGGTACCATGCAATATGACTTCAAAGGGTCTTCATTTGCTCACCGAACCTCTCCAATCCTATCACTGCTGCGTTTATGCCCCTGTACACACGCTTGATTCTCTTTCGGAGACATAGTGATCCATAGGTTTTAAGATACTTACTAGTCAGGTACATTCTTAGGCGTTTAATATGTGGTGTTGAGTCCATTTCGTTGAGCAAGGAGTAGCTCTTGTCTATTACATATTTGGCTTAAGGAACTTTATCTGTGCTCATTTCAATCTCTGGTTTTATGCAGCACCCCAACTCACCTTTCCCCTTAAGCAAGCATAAGTTGGTTTTCTAAATTTGAGACCCTGTTCTCTTTTGTAATCCAGTTCCTGTGTAGCCAAGTTTACATTCCATGTATTAGTGATATCTTATGATGTTTCTTTTTCTGTGTGACTTATTTCAGTTAGAATCATCATACCTGAATCCACTCATTATGCTGCTTTGGGCCTGATGACATAGATTTCATTGCTGAGTGATATTGCATTGTACGTAAGTACCACAACTTCTTTATCCATTTTTCACTTTCTGCGATATTGAACTTGTACCATAAACGACGTTCTTGTAAACAGAGCCGTCCCAAACATTGGGCTGGCTGTGTCTTTTTGATTTTAATTTCCCTAAGCTATAGGACCATAAGTGGAAGTGCCCTAGGCTCTGTTGCTTTGTTTTTTAGATGTTTCAGGAAACACCATACACTTCTCCCCAGTGGCTGTTGGCAATTTATATCCTGCTCATCAGCATAACAAGGCTCCCAGTTCTCCATGGCCTGTCCTGCCTTTCTGGATTTTACACTTTTTTCAGATGGCCCTTTTGACCGGGGGAAGTGAGACTTCATTGTAGTGCAGATTTCCTTTGCAAGCGTGCTTGGATGGCCAAAAAGGGCATATGCGTTTTTTCCTCAATATATTCAGGAAAAAACGCATACACCCTTTTTGTCCAAGTGCATCATTGTGGACGTTCTGCCTCTTTTCCTATGCTTTAAATGCAATTCCAGTCTACCTCCTAAAATCGGTTTCCTGCAGTTCTGCCCCGCTTTCAAGTCCTCTTGGCAGCCTTACTTCAGTATATTTTTGGACGATAGCTGTCATTTATAACTCTGCAGGTTTGTGAATTACAGTGCCCCTGAGCTCCTCTCTTCAACTCGCTTTCTTGTGAGCTGGCCGCAACACCGCAGGATTGCTTCAGGCCCTAATCTGGTTCCGGCACGGCATGCTGAGCCTTTGGTTAATTCCTCTTCCTAGTGGGAAATGAGAGTTAAATTTGCCCTTCCAGACACCTCCAGCTAGTCTCTCATTGGTTCTCCCTATTCCTGTTCATCTTCCGCAGAAATTGCAAACTGGGCCAAACAGGAGGTTAAAGGCACTGACTCTCCAAGTCGGGAGAGTGTTAGTAAAGCATCTGGAATGTTGCACCCGAGTACCAGGGGACGAGAACTGAGACATATTGGAACACGTCTCCCAATCACACGGTTGATCATACTCTGGGTTCCACATGCATGCTTTAGCTGAAGGAAGAATCCCTTAAACCTGGAGAGTTGAGACCCGTGGAATGGGTACCATGCAATATGACTTCAAAGGGTCTTCATTTGCTCACCAAAACTCTCCAATCCTATCACTGCTGCGTTTATGCCCCTGTACACACGCTTGATTCTCTTTCGGAGACATAGTGATCCATAGGTTTTAAGATACTTACTAGTCAGGTACATTCTTAGGCGTTTAATATGTGGTGTTGAGTCCATTTCGTTGAGCAAGGAGTAGCTCTTGTCTATTACATATTTGGCTTAAGGAACTTTATCTGTGCTCATTTCAATCTCTGGTTTTATGCAGCACCCCAACTCACCTTTCCCCTTAAGCAAGCATAAGTTGGTTTTCTAAATTTGAGACCCTGTTCTCTTTTGTAATCCAGTTCCTGTGTAGCCAAGTTTACATTCCATGTATTAGTGATATCTTATGATGTTTCTTTTTCTGTGTGACTTATTTCAGTTAGAATCATCATACCTGAATCCACTCATTATGCTGCTTTGGGCCTGATGACATAGATTTCATTGCTGAGTGATATTGCATTGTACGTAAGTACCACAACTTCTTTATCCATTTTTCACTTTCTGCGATATTGAACTTGTACCGTAAACGACGTTCTTGTAAACAGAGCCGTCCCAAACATTGGGCTGGCTGTGTCTTTTTGATTTTAATTTCCCTAAGCTATAGGACCATAAGTGGAAGTGCCCTAGGCTCTGTTGCTTTGTTTTTTAGATGTTTCAGGAAACACCATACACTTCTCCCCAGTGGCTGTTGGCAATTTATATCCTGCTCATCAGCATAACAAGGCTCCCAGTTCTCCATGGCCTGTCCTGCCTTTCTGGATTTTACACTTTTTTCAGATGGCCCTTTTGACCGGGGGGAAGTGAGACTTCATTGTAGTGCAGATTTCCTTTGCAAGCGTGCTTGGATGGCCAAAAAGGGCATATGCGTTTTTTCCTCAATATATTCAGGAAAAAACGCATACACCCTTTTTGTCCAAGTGCATCATTGTGGACGTTCTGCCTCTTTTCCTATGCTTTAAATGCAATTCCAGTCTACCTCCTGAAATTGGTTTCCTGCAATTTTGCCCCGCATTCAAGTCTTCTTGTCAGGCTTACTTCAGTATATTTTTGGGCGATAGCTGTCATTTATAACTCTGCAGGTTTGTGAATTACAGTGCCCCTGAGCTCCTTTCTTCAACTCGCTTTCTTGTGAGCTGGCCGCAACACCGCAGTATTGCTTCAGGCCTTAATCTGGTTCCGGCACGGCACGCTGAGCCTTTGCTTAATTCCTCTTCCTGGTGGGAAATGAGAGTTAAATTTGCCCGTCCAGACACCTCCAGCTAGTCTCTCATTGGTTCTCCCTATTCCTGTTCATCTTCCGCAGAAATTGCAAACTGGGCCAAACAGGAGGTTAAAGGCACTGACTCTCCAAGTTGGGAGAGTGTTAGTAAGGCATCTGGAATGTTGCACCCGAGTACCAAGTGATGAGAACTGAGACATATTTGAACACGTCTCCCGATCACACGGTTGATCATACTCTGGGTTCCACATGCATGTTTTAGCTGAAGGAAGAATCCCTTAAACCTGGAGAGTTGAGACCCGTGGAATGGGTACCATGCAATATGACTTCTAAGGGTCTTCGTTTGCTCACCGAACCTTTCCAATCCTATCACTGCTGCGATTATGCCCCTGTATACATGCTTGATTCTCTTTCGGAGACATAGCAATCCATAGGTTTTAAGATACTTACTAGTCAGATATATTCTTAGGCGTTTAATATGGTGTGTTGAGTCCATTTCATTGAGCAAGGAGTAGCTCTTTTCTATTACATATTTGGCTTAAGGAACTTTATCTGTGCTCATTTCAATCTCTGGTTTTATGCAGCACCCCAACTCACCATTCCCCTTAAGCAAGCATAAGGTGGTTTTCTACATTTGAGGCCCTGTTGTGTTTTGTAATTCAGTTCCTGTGTAGCCAAGTTTACATTCCGTGTATTAGTGATATCTTATGATGTTTCGTTTTCTGTGTGACTTATTTCAGTTAGAATCATCATACCTGAATCCACTCATTATGCTGCTACGGGCCTGATGACATAGATTTCATTGCTGAGTGATATTGCATTGTACGTAAGTACCAAAACTTCTTTATCCATTTTTCGCTTTCTGAGATATTGAACTTGTACCGTAAATGAGGTTCTTGTAAACAGAGCCGTCCCAAACTTTGGGGTGGCTGTGTCTTTTTGATTTTAATTTCCCTAAGCTATAGGACCATAAGTGGAAGTGACCTAGGCTCTGTTGCTTTGTTTTTTAGATGTTTCAGGAAACACCATACACTTCTCCCCAGTGGCTGTTGGCAATTTACATCCCGCCCATCAGCATAACAAGGCTCCCAGTTCTCCATGGCCTGTCCTGCCTTTCTGGATTTTACACTTTTTTCAGATGGCCCTTTTGACCGTGGGGAAGTGAGACTTCATTGTAGTGCAGATTTCCTTTGCAAGTTTGCTTGGTTGGCCAAAAAGGGCATATGCGTTTTTTCCTGAATATATTCAGGTAAAAACACATACGCCCTTTGTGGCCAAGTGCATCATTGTGGACGTTCTGCCTCTTTTCCTATCCATTAAATGCAATTCCAGTCTACCACCTGAAATCGGTTGCCTGCAATTCTGACCGGCTTTCAAGTCCTCTTGGCAGCCTTACTTCAGTATATTTTTGGACGATAGCTGTCATTTATAACTCTGCAGGTTTGTGAATTACAGTGCCCCTGAGCTCGTTTCTTCAACTCGCTTTCTTGTGAGCTGGCCGCAACACCGCAGGATTGCTTCAGGCCCTAATATTGTTCTAGCACGGCATGCTGAGCCTTTGGTTAATTCCTCTTCCTGGTGGGAAATGAGAGTTAAATTTGCCCGTCCAGACACCTCCAGCTAGTCTCTCATTGGTTCTCCCTATTCCTGTTCATCTTCCGCAGAAATTGCAAACTGGGCCAAACAGGAGGTTAAAGGCACTGACTCTCCAAGTCGGGAGAGTGTTAGTAAAGCATCTGGAATGTTGCACCCGAGTACCAGGGGACGAGAACTGAGACATATTGGAACACGTCCCCGGATCACACGGTTGATCATACTCTGGGTTCCACATGCATGCTTTAGCTGAAGGAAGAATCCCTTAAACCTGGAGAGTTGAGACCCGTGGAATGGGTACCATGCAATATGATTTCAAAGGGTCTTCATTTGCTCACCGAACCTCTCCAATCCTATCACTGCTGCGTTTATGCCCCTGTACACACGCTTGATTCTCTTTCAGAGACATAGCAATCCATAGGTTTTAAGATACTTACTAGTCAGGTACAGTCTTACGCGTTTAATATGGGGTGTTGAGTCCATCTCGTTGAGCAAGGAATAGCTCTTGTCTATTACATATTTGGCTTAAGGAACTTTATCTGTGCTCATTTCAATCTTTGGTTTTACGCAGCACCCCAACTCACCTTTCCCATTAAGCAAGCATAAGTTGGTTTTCTAAATTTGAGACCCTGTTCTGTTTTGTAATCCAGTTCCTGTGTAGCCAAGTTTACATTCCATGTATTAGTGATATCTTATGATGTTTCTTTTTCTGTGTGACTTATTTCAGTTAGAATCATCATACCTGAATCCACTCATTACGCTGCTACGGGCCTGATGACATAGATTTCATTGCTGAGTGATATTGCATTGTACGTAAGTACCACAACTTCTTTATCCATTTTTCACTCTTTGCGATATTGAACTTGTCCCGTAAACGAGGTTCTTGTAAACAGAGCCGTCCCAAACTTTGGGGTGGCTGTGTCTTTTTGATTTTAATTTCCCTAAGCTATAGGACCATAAGTGGAAGTGCTCTAGGCTCTGTTGCTTTGTTTTTTAGATGTTTCAGGAAACACCATACACTTCTCCCCAGTGGCTGTTGGCAATTCACATCCTGCCCATCAGCATAACAAGGCACCCAGTTCCCATAGCCTGTCCTGCCTTTCTGGATTTTACACTTTTTTCAGATGGCCCTTTTGACCGGGGGGAAGTGAGACTTCATTGTAGTGCAGATTTCCTTTGCAAGCTTGCTTGGTTGGCCAAAAAGGGCGTATGCGTTTTTTCCTGAATATATTCAGGAAAAAACGCATACGCCCTTTTGGGCCAAGTGCATCATTGTGGACGTTCTGCCTCTTTTCCTATGCTTTAAATGCAATTACAGTCTACCTCCTGAAATTGGTTTCCTGCAATTCTGCCCCGCTTTCAAGTCCTCTTGGCAGCCTTACTTCAGTATATTTTTGGACGATAGCTGTCATTTATATCTCTGCAGGTTTGTGAATTACAGTGCCCCTGAGCTCCTTTCTTCAACTCGCTTTCGTGTGAGCTGGCCGCAACACCGCAGGATTGCTTTAGGCCCTAATCTTGTTCTAGCACGGCATGCTGAGCCTTTGGTTAATTCCTCTTCCTGGTGGGAAATGAGAGTTAAATTTGCCCGTCCAGACACCTCCAGCTAGTCTCTCATTGGTTCTCCCTATTCCTGTTCATCTTCCGCAGAAATTGCAAACTGGGCCAAACAGGAGGTTTAAGGCACTGACTCTCCAAGTCGGGAGAGTGTTAGTAAAGCATCTGGAATGTTGCACCCGAGTACCAGGGGACGAGAACTGAGACATATTGGAACACGTCTCCGGATCACACGGTTGACCATACTCTGGGTTCCACATGCATGCTTTAGCTGAAGGAAGAATCCCTTAAACCTGGAGAGTTGAGACCCGTGGAATGGGTACCATGCAATATGACTTCAAAGGGTCTTCATTTGCTCACCGAACCTCTCCAATCCTATCACTGCTGCGTTTATGCCCCTGTACACACGCTTGATTCTCTTTCAGAGACATAGCAATCCATAGGTTTTAAGATACTTACTAGTCAGGTACAGTCTTACGCGTTTAATATGGGGTGTTGAGTCCATCTCGTTGAGCAAGGAGTAGCTCTTGTCTATTACATATTTGGCTTAAGGAACTTTATCTGTGCTCATTTCAATCTCTGGTTTTATGCAGCACCCCAACTCACCTTTCCCCTTCAGCAAGCATAAGTTGGTTTTCTAAATTTGAGACCCTGTTCTGTTTTGTAATCCAGTTCCTGTGTAGCCAAGTTTACATTCCATGTATTAGTGATATCTTATGATGTTTCTTTTTCTGTGTGACTTATATCAGTTAGAATCATCATACCTGAATCCACTCATTATGCTGCTACAGGCCTGATGACATAGATTTCATTGCTGAGTGATATTGCATTGTACGTAAGTACCACAACTTCTTTATCCATTTTTCACTTTCTGCGATATTGAACTTGTACTGTAAACGAGGTTGTTGTAAACAGAGCCGTCCCAAACTTTGGGGTGGCTGTGTCTTTTTGATTTTAATTTCCCTAAGCTATAGGACCATAAGTGGAAGTGCCCTAGGCTCTGTTGCTTTGTTTTTTAGATGTTTCAGGAAACACCATACACTTCTCCCGAGTGGCTGTTGGCAATTTACATCCCGACCATCAGCATAACAAGGCTCCCAGTTCTCCATGGCCTGTCCTGCCTTTCTGGATTTTACACATTTTTCAGATGGCCCTTTTGACCTGGGGGAAGTGAGACTTCATTGTAGTGCAGATTTCCTTTGCAAGCTTGCTTGGTTGGCCAAAAAGGGCGTATGCGTTTTTTCCGGAAAAAACTCATACGCCCTTTTTGGCCAAGTGCATCATTGTCAACGTTCTGCCTCTTTTCCTATGCTTTAAATGCAATTCCAGTCTACCTCTTGCAATCGGTTTCCTGCAATTCTGCCACGCTTTCAAGTCCTCTTAGCAGCCTTCCTTCAGTATATTTTTGGACGATAGCTGTCATTTATAACTCTGCATGTTTGTGAATTACAGTGCCCCTGAGCTCCCTTCTTCAACTCGTTTTCTTGTGAGCTGGCCGCAACACCGCAGGATTGCTTCAGGCCCTAATCTGGTTCCGGCACGGCAGGCTAAGCCTTTGGTTAATTCCTCTTCCTGGTGGGAAATGAGAGTTAAATTTGCCCGTCCAGACACCTCCAGCTAGTCTCTCATTGGTTCTCCCTATTCCTGTTTATCTTCCGCAGATATTGCAAACTGGGCCAAACAGGAGGTTAAAGGCACTCACTCTCCAAGTCGGGGGGAGTGTTAGTAAAGTGTCTGGAATGTTGCACCCGAGTACCAGGGGATGAGAACTGAGACATATTGGAACACGTCTCCAGATCACACGGTTGATCATACTCTGGGTTCCACATGCATATTTTAGCTGAAGGAAGAATCCCTTAAACATGGAGAGTTGAGACCCGTGGAATGGATACCATGCAATATAACTTCAAAGGGTCTTCATTTGCTCACCGAACCTCTCCAATCCTATCACTGCTGCGTGTATGCCCCTGTACTCATGCTTGATTCTCTTTCGGAGACATAGCAATCCATAGGTTTTAAGATACTTACTAGTCAGGTACATTCTTAGGCGTTTAATATGGTGTGTTGAGTCCATTTCGTTGAGCAAGGAGTAGCTGTTGTCTATTACATATTTGACTTAAGGAACTTTATCTGTGTTCATTTCAATCTCTGGTTTTATGCAGCACCCCAACTCACCTTTCCCCTTAAGCAAGCATAAGTTGGTTTTCTAAATTTGAGACTCTGTTCTGTTTTGTAATCCAGTTCCTGTGTAGCCAAGTTTACATTCCGTGTATTAGTGATATCTTATGATGTTTCTTTTTTTTGTGACTTATTTCAGATAGAATCATCATACCTGAATCCACTCATTATGCTGCTATGGGCCTGATGACATAGATTTCATTGCTGAGTGATATTGCATTGTACGTAAGTACCACAACTACTTTATACATTTTTCACTCCTTGCGATATTGAACTTGTCCCCTAAACGAGGTTCTTGTAAACAGAGCCGTCCCAAACTTTGGGGTGGCTGTGTCTTTTTGAATTTAATTTCCCTAAGCTATAGGACCATAAGTGGAAGTGCCCTAGGCTCTGTTGCTTTGTTTCTTAGATGTTTCAGGAAACACCATACACTTCTCCCAAGTGGCTGTTGGCAATTTACATCCCGCCCATTAGCATAACAAGGCTCCCAGTTCTCCATGGCCTGTCCTGCCTTTCTGGATTTTACACTTTTTTCAGATGGCCCTTTTGACTGGGGGAAGTGAGACTTCATTGTAGTGCAGATTTCCTTTGCAAGCTTGCTTGGTTGGCCAAAAAGTACATATGCCTTTTTTCCTGAATATATTCAGCAAAAAACGCATACGCCCTTTTTGGCCAAGTGCATCATTGTCGACGTTCTGCCTCTTTTCCTATGCTTTAAATGCAATTGCAGTCTACCTCCTGAAATCGGTTTCCTGCAATTCTGCCCCGCTTTCAAGTCCTCTTGGCAGCCTTACTTCAGTATATTTTTGGACGATAGCTGTCATTTATAACTCTGCAGGTTTGTGAATTACAGTGCCCCTGAGCTCCTTTCTTCAACTCGCTTTCTTGTGAGCTGGCCGCAACACTGCTGCATTGCTTCAGGCCCTAATCTGGTTCCGGCACGGCACGCTGAGCCTTTGGTTAATTCCTCTTCCTGGTGGGAAATGAGAGTTAAATTTGCCCGTCCAGACACCTCCAGCTAGTCTCTCATTGGTTCTCCCTATTCCTGTTCATCTTCTGCAGAAATTGCAAACTGGGCCAAACAGGAGGTTAAAGGCACTGACTCTCCAAGTCGGGAGAGTGTTAGTAAAGCGTCTGGAATGTTGCACCTGAGTACCAGGGGACGAGAACTGAGACATATTGGAACACGTCTCCCGATCACACGGTTGATCATACTCTGGGTTCCACATGCATGATTTAGCTGAAGGAAGAATCCCTTAAACCTGGAGAGTTGAGACCCGTGGAATGGGTACCATGCAATATGACTTCAAAGGGTCTTCATTTGCTCACCGAACCTCTCCAATCCTATCACTGCTGCGTTTATGCCCCTGTACACACGCTTGATTCTCTTTCAGAGACAGAGCGATCCATAGGTTTTAAGATAATTACTAGTCAGGTACATTCTTAGGCGTTTAATATGGGGTGTTGAGTCCAATTCGTTGAGCAAGGAGTAGCTCTTGTCTATTCCATATTTGGCTTAAGGAACTTTATCTGTGCTCATTTCAATCTCTGGTTTTATGCAGCACCCCAACTCACCTTTCCCCTTAAGCAAGCATAAGTTGATTTTCTAAATTTGAGACCCTGTTCTGTTTTGTAATCCATTTCCTGTGTAGCCAAGTTTACATTCCGTGTATTAGTGATATCTTATGACGTTTCTTTTTCTTGTGACTTATTTCAGTTAGAATCATAATACCTGAATCCACTCATTATGCTGCTACGGGCCTAATGACATACATTTCATTGCTGAGTGATATTGCATTGTACGTAAGTAGCACAACTTCTTTATCCATTTTTCACTTTCTGCGATATCAAACTTGTCCCGTAAAAGAGTTTCTTGTAAACAGAGCCGTCCCAAACTTTGGGGTGGCTGTGTCTTTTTGATTTTAATTTCCCTAAGCTATAGGACCATAAGTGGAAGTGCCCTAGGCTCTGTTGCTTTGTTTTTTAGATGTTTCAGGAAACACCATACACTTCTCCCCAGTGGCTGTTGGCAATTTACATCCCGCCCATCAGCATAACAAGGCTCCCAGTTCTCCATGGCCTGTCCTGCCTTTCTGGATTTTACACTTTTTTCAGATGGCCCTTTTGACCGGGGGGAAGTGAGACTTCATTGTAGTGCAGATTTCCTTTGCAAGCTTGCTTGGTTGGCCAAAAAGTGCATATGCATTTTTTCCTGAATATATTCAGGAAAAAACGCATACGCCCTTTTTGGCCAAGTGCATCATTGTCGACGTTCTGCCTCTTTTCCTATGCTTTAAATGCAATTCCAGTCTACCTCCTGAAATCGGTTTCCTGCAATTCTGCCCGGCTTTCAAGTCCTCTTGGCAGCCTTACTTCAGTATATTTTTGGACGATAGCTGTCATTTATAACTCTGCAGGTTTGTGAATTACAGTGCCCCTGAGCTCGTTTCTACAGCTCGCTTTCTTGTGAGCTGGCCGCAACACCGCAGGATTGCTTCAGGCCCTAATCTTGTTCTAGCACGGCATGCTGAGCCTTTGGTTAATTCCTCTTCCTGGTGGGAAATGAGAGTTAAATTTGCCCGTCCAGACACCTCCAGCTAGTCTCTCATTGGTTCTCCCTATTCCTGTTCATCTTCCGCAGAAATTGCAAACTGGGCCAAACAGGAGGTTTAAGGCACTGACTCTCCAAGTCGGGAGAGTGTTAGTAAAGCATCTGGAATGTTGCACCCGAGTACCAGGGGACGCGAACTGAGACATATTGGAACACGTCTCCGGATCACACGGTTGACCATACTCTGGGTTCCACATGCATGCTTTAGCTGAAGGAAGAATCCCTTAAACCTGGAGAGTTCAGACCCGTGGAATGGGTACCATGCAATATGACTTCAAAGGGTCTTCATTTGCACACCGAACCTCTCCAATCCTATCACTGCTGCGTTTATGCCCCTGTACACACGCTTGATTCTCATTCAGAGACCTAGCAATCCATAGGTTTTAAGATACTTACTAGTCAGGTACAGTCTTACGCGTTTAATATGGGGTGTTGAGTCCATCTCGTTGACCAAGGAGTAGCTCTTGTCTATTACATATTTGGCTTAAGGAACTTTATCTGTGCTCATTTCAATCTCTGGTTTTATGCAGCACCCCAACTCACCTTTCCCCTTAAGCAAGCATAAGTTGGTTTTCTAAATTTGAGACCCTGTTCTGTTTTGTAATCCAGTTCCTGTGTAGCCAAGTTTACATTCCATGTATTAGTGATAACTTATGATGTTTCTTTTTCTGTGTGACTTATTTCAGTTAGAATCGTCATACCTGAATCCACTCATTATGCTGCTACGGGCCTGATGACATAGATTTCATTGCTGAGTGATATTGCATTGTACGTAAGTACCACAACTTCTTTATCCATTTTTCACTCTTTGCGATATTGAACTTGTACCGTAAATGAGGTTCTTGTAAACAGAGCCGTCCCAAACTTTGGGGTGGCTGTGTCTTTTTGATTTTAATTTCCCTAAGCTATAGGACCATAAGTGGAAGTGCCCTAGGCTCTGATGCTTTGTTTCTTAGATGTCTCAGGAAACACCATACACTTCTCCCAAGTGGCTGTTGGCAATTTACATCCCACCCATCAGCATAACAAGGCTCCCAGTTCTCCATGGCCTGTCCTGCCTTTCTGGATTTTACAGCTTTTTCAGATGGCCCTTTTGACCGGGGGGAAGTGAGACTTCATTGTAATGCAGATTTCCTTTGCAAGCTTGCTTGGTTGGCCAAAAAGGGCGTATGCGTTTTTTCCTGAATATATTCAGGAAAAAACGCATACGCCCTTTTTGGCCAAGAGCATCATTGTGGACGTTCTGCCTCTTTTCCTATGCTTTAGATGCAATTCCAGTCTACCTCCTGAAATCGGTTTCCTGCAATTCTGCCCCGCTTTCAAGTCCTCTTGGCAGCCTTACTTCAGTATATTTTTGGACGATAGCTGTCATTTATAACTCTGCATGTTTGTGAATTACAGTGCCCCTGAGCTCCTTTCTTCAACTCGCTTTCTTGTGAGCTGGCCGCAACACTGCAGCATTGCTTCAGGCCCTAATCTAGTTCCGGCACGGCACGCTGAGCCTTTGGTTAATTCCTCTTCCTGGTGGGAAATGAGAGTTAAATTTGCCCGTCCAGACACCTCCAGCTAGTCTCTCATTGGTTCTCCCTATTCCTGTTCATCTTCCGCAGAAATTGCAAACTGGGCAAAACAGGAGGTTAAAGGCACTGACTCTCCAAGTCGGGAGAGTGTTAGTAAAGTGTCTGGAATGTTGCACCTGAGTACCAGGGGATGAGAACTGAGACATATTGGAACACGTCTCCCGATCACACGGTTGATCATACTGTGGGTTCCACATGCATGTTTTAGCTGAAGGAAGAATCCCTTAAACCTGGAGAGTTGAGACCCGTGGAATGGATACCATGCAATATGACTTCAAAGGGTCTTCATTTGCTCACCGAACCTCTCCAATCCTATCACTGCTGCGTGTATGCCCCTGTACTCATGCTTGATTCTCTTTCGGAGACATAGCAATCAATAGGTTTTAAGATACTTACCAGTCAGGTACATTTTTAGGCATTTAATATGGGGTGTTGAGTCCATTTCGTTGAGCAAGGAGTAGCTCTTGTCTATTCCATATTTGGCTTAAGGAACTTTATCTGTGCTCATTTCAATCTCTGGTTTTATGCAGCACCCCAACTCACCTTTCCCCTTAAGCAAGCATAAGTTGGTTTTCTAAATTTGAGACCCTGTTCTGTTTTGTAATCCAGTTCCTGTGTAGCCAAGTTTACATTCTGTGTATTAGTGATATCTTATGATGTTTCTTTTTTTTGTGACTTATTTCACTTAGAATCATCATACCTGAATCCACTCATTATGCTGCTACGGGCCTTATGACATAGATTTCATTGCTGAGTGATATTGCATTGTACGTAAGTACCACAACTTCTGTATCCATTTTTCACTTTTTGCGATATTGAACTTGTCCCCTAAACGAGGTTGTTGTAAACAGAGCCGTCCCAAACTTTGGAGTGGCTGTGTCTTTTTGATTTTAATTTCCCTAAGCTATAGGACCATAAGTGGAAGTGCCCTAGGCTCTGTTGCTTTGTTTTTTAGATGTTTCAGGAAAGGCTATACACTTCTCCCGAGTGGCTCTTGGCAATTTACATCCCGCCCATCAGCATAACAAGGCTCCCAGTTCTCCATGGCCTGTCCTGCCTTTCTGGATTTTACACTTTTTTCAGATGGCCCTTTTGACCGGGGGGAAGTGAGACTTCATTGTAGTGCAGATTTCCTTTGCAAGCTTGCTTGGTTGGCCTAAAAGGGCGTATGCATTTTGTCCTGAATATATTCAGGAAAAAACGCATACGCCCTTTTTGGCCAAGTGCATCATTGTGGACGTTCTGCCTCTTTTCCTATGCTTTAAGTGCAATTCCAGTCCACCTCCTGAAATCGGTTTCCTGAAATTCTGCCCCTCTTTCAAGTCCTCTTGGCAGCCTTACTTCAGTATATTTTTGGACGATAGCTGTCATTTATAACTCTGCAGGTTAGTGAATTACAGTGACCCTGAGCTCCTTTCTTTAACTCGCTTTCTTGTGAGCTGGCCTCAACACCGCAGGATTGCTTCAGGCCCTAATCTTGTTCTGGAACAACACGCTGAACCTTTGGTTAATTCCTCTTCCTGGTGGGAAATGAGAGTTAAATTTGCCCGTCCAGACACCTCCAGCTAGTCTCTCATTGGTTCTCCCTATTCCTGTTCATCTTCCACAGAAATTGCAAACTGGGCCAAACAGGAGGTTAAAGGCACTGACTCTCCAAGTCGGGAGAGTGTTAGTAAAGCGTCTGGAATGTTGCACCCGAGTACCAGGGGACGAAAACTGAGACATATTGGAACACGTCTCCCGATCACACGGTTGATCATACTCTGGGTTCCACATGCATGTTTTAGCTGAAGGAAGAATCCCTTAAACCTGGAGAGTTGAGACCCGTGGAATGGGTACCATGCAATATGACTTCAAAGGGTCTTCATTTGCTCACCGAACCTCTCCAATCCTATCACTGCTGCGTTTATGCCCCTGTACACACGCTTGATTCTCTTTCGGAGACATAGCAATCCATAGGTTTTAAGATACTTACTAGTCAGGTACATTCTTAATCGTTTAATATGGGGTGTTGAGTCCATCTCGTTGAGCAAGGAGTAGCTCTTGTCTATTACATATTTCGCTTAAGGAACTTTATCTGTGCTCATTTCAATCTCTGGTTTTATGCAGCACCCCAACTCACCTTTCCCCTTAAGCAAGCATAAGTTGGTTTTCTAAATTTGAGACCCTGTTCTGTTTTGTAATTCAGTTAGTGTGTAGCCAAGTTTACATTCCGTGTATTAGTGATATCTTATGATGTTTCTTTTTCTGTGTGACTTATTTCAGTTAGAATCATCATACCTGAATCCACTCATTATGCCGCAACGGGCCTGATGACATAGATGTCATTGCTGAGTGATATTGCATTGTACGTAAGTACCACAACTTCTTTATCCATCTTTCGCTTTCTGCGATATTGAACTTGTACCGTAAACGAGGTTCTTGTAAACAGAGCCGTCCCAAACTTTGGGGTGGCTGTGTCTTTTTGACTTTAATATCCCTAAGCTATAGGACCATAAGTGGAAGTGCCCTAGGCTCTGTTGCTTTGTTTTTTCGATGTTTCAAGAAATACAATACACTTCTCCCGAGTGGCTGTTGGCAATTTATATCCCGCCCATCAGCATAACAAGGCTCCCAGTTCTCCATGGCCTGTCCTGCCTTTCTGGATTTTACACTTTTTTCAGATGGCCCTTTTGACCGGGGGGAAGTGAGATTTCATTGTAGTGCAGATTTCCTTTGCAAGCTTGCTTGGTTGGCCAAAAAGGGCGTATGCGTTTTTTCATGAATATATTCAGGAAAAAACGCATACGCCCTTTTTGGCCAAGTGCATCATTGTGGACGTTCTGCCTCATTTCCTATGCTTTAAATGCAATTCCAGTCTACCTCCCGATATCGGTTTCCTGCAATTCTGCCCCGCTTTCAAGTCCTCTTGGCAGCCTTACTTCAGTATATTTTTGGACGATAGCTGTCATTTATAACTCTGCAGGTTTGTGAATTACAGTGCCCCTGAGCTCCTTTCTTCAACTCGCTTTCTTCTGAGCTGGCCGCAACACCACAAGATTGCTTCAGGCTCTAATCTGGTTCCGGCACGGCACGCTGAGCCTTTGGTTAATTCCTCTTCCTGGTGGGAAATGAGAGTTAAATTTGCCCGTCCAGACAACTCCAGCTAGTCTCTCATTGGTCCACCCTATTCCTGTTCATCTTTCGCAGAAATTGCAAACTGGGCCAAACAGGAGGTTAAAGGCACTGACTCTCCAAGTCGGGAGAGTGTTAGTAAAGGGTCTGGAATGTTGCACCCGAGTACCAGGGGACGAGAACTGAGATATAATGGCACACGTCTCCCGATCACACGGTTGATCATACTCTGGGTTCCACATGCATGTTTTAGCTGAAGGAAGAATCCCTTAAACCTGGAGAGTTGAGACCCGTGGAATGGATACCATGCAATATGACTTCAAAGGGTCTTCATTTGCTCACCGAACCTCTCCAATCCTATCACTGCTGTGTGTATGCCAATGTACTCATGCTTGATTCTCTTTCGGAGACATAGCAATCAATAGGTTTTAAGATACTTACCAGTCAGGTACATTCTTAGGCATTTAATATGGGGTGTTGAGTCCATTTCGTTGAGCAAGGAGTAGCTCTTGTCTATTCCATATTTGGCTTAAGGAACTTTATCTGTGCTCATTTCAATCTCTGGTTTTATGCAGCACCCCAACTCACCTTTCCCCTTAAGCAAGCATAAGTTGGTTTTCTAAATTTGAGACCCTGTTCTGTTTTGTAATCCAGTTCCTGTGTAGCCAAGTTTACATTCTGTGTATTAGTGATATCTTATGATGTTTCTTTTTTTTGTGACTTATTTCACTTAGAATCATCATACCTGAATCCACTCATTAGGCTGCTACGGGCCTGATGACATAGATATCATGGCTGAGTGAAATTGTATTGTACGTAAGTACCACAACTTCTTTATCCATTTTTCACTTTCTGCGATATTGAACTTGTCCCGTAAACAAGATTCTTGTAAACAGAGCCATCACAAACTTTGGGGTGGCTGTGTCTTTTTGATTTTAATTTCCCTAAGCTATAGGACCATAAGTGGAAGTGCCCTAGGCTCTGTTGCTTTGTTTCCTAGATGTTTCAGGAAACACCATACACTTCTCCCAAGTGGCTGTTGGCAATTTACATCCCGCCCATCAGCATAACAAGGCTCCCAGTTCTCCATGGCCTGTCCTGCCTTTCTGGATTTTACACTTTTTTCAGATGGCCCTTTTGACCGGGGGAAGTGAGACTTCATTGTAGTGCAGATTTCCTTTGCAAGCTTGCTTGGTTGGCCAAAAAGTGCGTATGCGTTTTTTCCTGAATATATACAGGAAAAAACGCATACACCCTTTTTGGCCAAGGGCATCATTGTCGACGTTCTGCCTCTTTTCCTATGCTTTAAATGCAATTCCAATCTACCTCCTGATATCGGTTTCCTGCAATTCTGTCCCGGTTTCAAGGCCTCTTGGGAGGATTACTTCAGTATATTTTTGGACGATAGCTGTCATTTATAACTCTGCAGGTTTGTGAATTACAGTGCCCCTGAGCTCCTTTCTTCAACTCGCTTTCTTGTGAGCTGGCCGCAACACCGCAGGATTGCTTCAGGCCCTAATCATGTTCTGGCACCGCACGCTGAGCCTTTGGTTATTTCCTCTTCCTGGTGGGAAATGAGAGTTAAATTTGCCCATCCACACACCTCCAGCTAGTCTCTCATTGGTTCTCCCTATTCCTGTTCATCTTCCGCAGAAATTGCAAACTGGGCCAAACAGGAGGTTAAAGGCACTGACTCTCCAAGTCGGGAGAGTGTTAGTAAAGCGTCTGGAATGTTGCACCCGAGTACCAGTGGACGAGAACTGAGACAGATTGGAACACGTCTCCCGATCACACGGTTGTTCATACTCCGGGTTCCACATGCATGTTTTAGCTGAAGGAAGAATCCCTTAAACCTGGAGAGTTGAGACCCGTGGAATGGGTACCATGCAATATGACTTCAAAGGGTCTTCATTTGCTCACCGAACCTCTCCAATCCTATCACTGCTGCGTTTATGCCCCTGTACACACGCTTGATTCTCTTTCCGAGACATAGCGATCCATTGGTTTAAGATATTTACTAGTCAGGTACATTCTTAGGCGTTTAATATGGGGTGTTGAATCCATTTCGTTGAGCAACGAGTAGCTCTTGTCTGTTACATATTTGGCTTAAGGAACTTTATCTGTGCTCATTTCTATCTCTGGTTTTATGCAGCACCCCAACTCACCTTTCCCCTTAAGCAAGCATAAGTTGGTTTTCTAAATTTGAGACGCTCTTCTGTTTTGTAATCCAGTTGCTGTGTAGCCAAGTTTACATTCCGTGTATTAGTGATATCTTATGATGTTTCTTTTTCTGTGTGACTTATTTCAGTTAGAATCATCATACCTGAATCCACTCATTATGCTGCTACGGGCCTGATGACATAGATTTCATTGCTGAGTGATATTGCATTGTACGTAAGTACCACAACTGCTTTATCCATTTTTCACTTTCTGCGATATTGAACTTGTCCAGTAAACGAGATTCTTGTAAACAGAGCCGTTCCAAACTTTGGGGTGGCTGTGTCTTTTTGATTTTAATTTCCCTAAGCTATAGGACCATAAGTGGAACTGCCCTAGGCTCTGTTGCTTTGTTTTTTAGATGTTTCAGGAAACACCATACACTTCTCCCAAGTGGCTGTTGGCAATTTACATCCCACCCATCAGCATAACAAGGCTCCCAGTTCTCCATGGCCTGTCCTGCCTTTCTGGATTTTACACTTTTTTCAGATGGCCCTTTTGACCAAGGGGAAGTGAGACTTCATTGTAGTGCAGATTTCCTTTGCAAGCTTGCTTGGTTGGCCAAAAAGGGCGTATGCGTTTTTTCCTGAATATATTCAGGAAAAAACGCATACGCCGTTTTTGGCCAAGTGCATCATTGTGGACGTTCTGCCTCTTTTCCTATGCTTTAAATGCAATTCCAGTCTACCTCCTGAAATCGGTTTCCTGCAATTCTGCCCCGCTTTCAAGTCCTCTTGGCAGCCTTACTTCAGTATATTTTTGGATGATAGCTGTCATTTATAACTCTGCAGGTTTGTGAATTACACTGCCCCTGAGCTCCTTTCTTCAACTCGCTTTCTTGTGAGCTGGCCGCAACACCGCTCGATTGCTACAGGCCCTAATCTGGTTCCGGCACGGCACGCTGAGCCTTTGCTTAATTGCTATTCCTGGTGGGAAATGAGAGTTAAATTTGCCCGTCCAGACACCTCCAGCAAGTCTCTCATTGGTCCTCCCTATCCCTGTTCATCTTCCGCAGAAATTGCAAACTGGGCCAAGCAGGAGGTTAAAGGCACTGACTCTCCAAGTCGGGAGAGTGTTAGTAAAGCGTCTGGAATGTTGCACCTGAGTACCAGCGGACGAAAACTGAGACATATTTGAACACGTCTCCCAATCACACGGTTGATCATACTCTGGGTTCCACATGCATGTTTCAGCTGAAGAAAGAATCCCTTAAAGCTGGAGAGTTGAGACCTGTGGAATGGTACCATGCAATATGACTTCAAAGGGTCTTCATTTGCTCACCGAACCTCTCCAATCCTATCACTGCTGCGTTTATGCCCCTGTACACACCCTTGATTCTCTTTCGGAGACATAGCAATCTATAGGTTTTAAGATACTTACTAATCAGGTACATTCTTAGGCGTTTAATATGGGGTGTTGAGTCCATTTCGTTGAGCAAGGAGTAGCTCTTGTCTATTCCATATTTGGCTTAAGGAAATTTATCTGTGCTCATTTCAATCTCTGGTTTTATGTAGCACCCCAACTCACCTTTCCCCTTAAGCAAGCATAAGTTGGTTTTCTAAATTTGAGACCCTGTTCTGTTTTGTAATTCAGTGCCTGTGTAGCCAAGTTTACATTCCGTGTATTAGTGATATCTTATGATGTTTCTTTTTCTGTGTGACTTATTTCAGTTAGAATCATCATACCTGAATCCACTCATTATGCTGCTACGGGAATGATGACATAGATTTCATTGCTGAGTGATATTGCATTGTACGTAAGTACCACAAATTCTTTCTCCATTTTTCGCTTTCTGCGATTTTGGACTTGTACCGTAAACGAGGTTCTTGTAAACAGAGCCGTTCCAAACTTTGGGGTGGCTGTGTCTTTTTGATTTTAATTTCCCTAAGCTATAGGACCATAAGTGCAAGTGCCCTAGGCTCTGTTGCTTTGTTTTTTAGATGTTTCAGGAAATACCATACACTTCTCCCAAGTGGCTGTTGGCAATTTACATCCCACCCATCAGCATAACAAGGCTCCCAGTTCTCCATGGCCTGTCCTGCCTTTCTGGATTTTACACTTTTTTCAGATGGCCCTTTTGACCAAGGGGAAGTGAGACTTCATTGTAGTGCAGATTTCCTTTGCAAGCTTGCTTGGTTGGCCAAAAAGGGCGTATGCATTTTTTCCTGAATATATTCAGGAAAAAACGCATACGCCCTTTTTGTCCAAGTGCATCATTGTCGACGTTCTGCCTCTTTTCCTATGCTTTAAATGCAATACCAGTCTACCTCCTGAAATCGGTTTCCTGCAATTCTGCCCCGCTTTCAAGTCCTCGTGGCAGTCTTACTTCAGTATATTTTTGGACGATAGCTTTCATTTATATCTCTGCAGGTTTGTGAATTACAGTGCCCCTGAGCTCCTTTCTTCAACTCGCTTTCTTGTGAGCTGGCCGCAACACCGCAGGATTGTTTCAGGCCCTAATCTGGTTCCGGCACGGCATGCTGAGCCTTTGCTTAATTGCTATTCCTGGTGGGAAATGAGAGTTAAATTTGCCCGTCCAGACACCTCCAGCTAGTCTCTCATTGGTCCTCCCTATCCCTGTTCATCTTCCGCAGAAATTGCAAACTGGGCCAAGCAGGAGGTTAAAGGCACTGACTCTCCAAGTCGGGAGAGTGTTAGTAAAGCATCTGGAATGTTGCACCTGAGTACCAACGGACGAAAACTGAGACATATTTGAACACATCTCCCAATCACACTGTTGATCATACTCTGGGTTCCACATGCATGTTTCAGCTGAAGGAAGAATCCCTTAAAGCTGGAGAGTTGAGACCCGTGGAATGGGTACCATGCAATATGACTTCAAAGGGTCTTCATTTGCTCACCGAACCTCTCCAATCCTATCACTGCTGCGTTTATGCCCCTGTACACACGCTTGATTCTCTTTCGGAGACATAGCAATCCATAGGTTTTAAGATACTTACTAGTCAGGTACAGTCTTACGCGTTTAATATGGGGTGTTGAGTCCATTTGGTTGAGCAAGGAGTAGCTCTTGTCTATTCCATATTTGGCTTAAGGAACTTTATCTGTGCTCATTTCAATCTCTGGTTTTATGCAGCACCCCAACTCACCTTTCCCCTTAAACAAGCATAAGTTGGTTTTCTAAATTTGAGACCCTCTTCTGTTTTGTAATCCAGTTCCTGTGTAGCCAAGTTTACATTCCGTGTATTAGTGATATCTTATGATGTTTCTTTTTCTGTGTGACTTATTTCAGTGAGAATCAACATACCTGAATCCACTCATTATGCTGCTATGGGCCAGATGACATAGATTTCATTGCTGCGTGATATTGCATTGTACGTGAGTACCACAACTTCTTTATCCATTTTTCAATTTCTGCGATATTGAACTTCTACTGTAAATGAGGTTCTTGTAAACAGAGAGGTCCCAAACTTTGGGGTGGCTGTGTCTTTTTGATTTTAATTTCCCTAAGCTATAGGACCATAAGTGCAAGTGCCCTAGGCTCTGTTGCTTTGTTTTTTAGATGTTTCAGGAAACACCATACACTTCTCCCCAGTGGCTGTTGGCAATTTACATCCCGCCCATCAGCATAACAAGGCTCCCAGTTCTCCATGGCCTGTCCTGCCTTTCTGGATTTTACACTTTTTTCAGATGGCCCTTTCGACCGGGGGATAGTGAGACTTCATTGTAGTGCAGATTTCCTTTGCAAGCTTGCTTGGTTGGCCAAAAAGGGCGTATGCGTTTTTTCCTGAATATATTCAGGAAAAAACGCATACGCCCTTTTTGGCCAAGTGCATCATTGTCGACGTTCTGCCTCTTTTCCTATGCTTTAAATGTAATTCCAGTCTACCTCCTGAAATCGGTTTCCTGCAATTCTGCCCCGCTTTCAAGTCCTCTTGGCAGCCTTACTTCAGTATATTTTTGGACGATAGCTGTCATTTATAAATCTGCAGGTTTGTGAATTACAGTGCCCCTGAGCTCCTTTCTTCAACTCGCTTTCTTGTGAGCTGGCCGCAACACAGCAGGATTGCTTCAGGCCCTAATCTGGTTCCGGCACGGAACGCTGAGCCTTTGGTTAATTCCTCTTCCTGGTGGGAAATGAGAGTTAAATTTGCCCGTCCAGACACCTCCAGTTAGTCTCTCATTTGTTCTCCCTAATCCTGTTCATCTTCCGCAGAAATTGCAAACTGGGCCAAACAGGAGGTTAAAGGCACTGACTCTCCAAGTCGGGAGAGTGTTAGTAAAGCGTCTGGAATGTTGCACCCGAGTACCAGGGGATGAGAACGGAGGCATATTGGAACACGTCTACCGATCACACGGTTGATCATACTCTGGGTTCCACATGCATGCTTTAGCTGAAGGAAGAATCCCTTAAACGTGGAGAGTTGAGACCCGTGGAATGGGTACCATGCAATATGACTTCAAAGGTCTTCATTTGCTCACCGAACCTCTCCAATCCTATCACTGCTGCGTTTATGCCCTTGTACACACGCTTGCTTCTCTTTTGGAGACATAGCAATCCATAGGATTTAAGATACTCACTAGTGAGGTACATTCTTAGGCGTTTCATCTGTGGTGTTGAGTCCATTTCGTGGAGCAAGGAGTAGCTCTTGTCTATTACATGTTTGGCTTAAGGAACCTTATCTGTGCTCATTTCAATCTCTGGTTTTATGCAGCACCCCAACTCACCTTTCCCCTTAAGAAAGCATAAGTTGGTTTTCTAAATTTGAGACCCTGTTCTCTTTTGTAATCCTGTTCCTGTGTAGCCAAGTTTACATTCCGTGTATTAGTGATATCTTATGATGTTTCTTTTTCTGTGTGACTTATTTCAGATAGATTCATCATACCTGAATGCACTCATTATGCTGCTATGGGCCTGATGACATAGATTTCATTGCTGAGTGATATTGCACTGTACGTAAGTACCACAACTGCTTTATCCATTTTTCACTTTCTGTGATATTGAACTTGTACCGTAAACGAGATTCTTGTAAACAGAGCCGTTCCAAACTTAGGGGTGGCTGTGTCTTTTTGATTTTAATTTCCCTAAGCTATAGGACCATATGTGGAAGTGCCCTAGGCTCTGTTGCTTTGTTTTTTAGATGTTTCAGGAAACACCATACACTTCTCCCCAGTGGCTGTTGGCAATTTACATTCCGCCCATCAGCATAACAAGGCTCCCAGTTCTCCATGGCCTGTCCTGCCTTTCTGGATTTTACACTTTTTTCAGATGGCCCTTTTGACCAGGGGGAAGTGAGACTTCATTTTAGTGCAGATTTCCTTTGCAAGCTTGCTTGGTTGGCCAAAAAGGGCGTATGCGTTTTTTCCTGAATATATTCAGGAAAAGACGCATACGCCCTTTTTGGCCCAGTGCATCATTGTCGAAGTTCTGCCTCTTTTCCTATGTTTTAAGTGCAATTCCAGTCTACCTCCTGAAATCGGTTTCCTGCAATTCTGCCCCGCTTTCAAGTCCTCTTGGCAGCCTTACTTCAGTATATTTTTGGACGATAGCTGTCATTTATAACTCTGCAAGTCTGTGAATTACAGTGCCCCTGAGGTCCTTTCTTCAACTCGCTTTGTTGTGAGCTGACCGCAACACCGCACGATTGCTTCAGGCCCTAATCTGGTTCCGGCACGGCACGCTGAGCCTTTGGTTAATTCCTCTTCCTGGTGGGAAATGAGAGTTAAATTTGCCCGTCCAGACACCTCCAGCTAGTCTCTCATTGGTTCTCCTTATTCCTGTTCATCTTCCGCAGAAATTGCAAACTGGTCCAAACAGGAGGTTAAAGGCACTGACTCTCCAAGTCGGGAGAGTGTTAGTAAAGCGTCTGGAATGTTGCACCTGAGTACCAGGGGACGAGAACTGAGACATATTGGAACACGTCTCCCGATCACACGGTTGATCATACTCTGGGTTCCACATGCATGCTTTAGCTGAAGGAAGAATCCCTTAAACCTGGAGAGTTGAGACCCGTGGAATGGGTACTATGCAATATGACTTCAAAGGGTCTTCATTTGCTCACCGAACCTCTCCAATCCTATCACTGCTGCGTTTATGCCCCTGTACACATGCTTGATTCTCTTTCGGAGACATAGCGATCCATAGCTTTTAAGATACTTACTAGTCAGGTACATTCTTAGGCGTTTAATATGGGGTGTTGAGTCCATTTCGTTGAGCAAGGAGTAGCTCTTGTCTATTATATATTTGGCTTAAGGAACTTTATCTGTGCTCATTTCAATCTCTGGTTTTATGCAGCACCCCAACTCACCTTTCCCCTTAAGCAAGCATAAGTTGGCTTTCTAAATTTGAGACCCTGTTCTGTTTTGTAATCCAATTCCTGTGTAGCCAAGTTTACATTCCGTGTATTAGTGATATCTTATGATGTTTCTTTTTCTGTGTGACTTATTTCAGTTAGAATCATCACACCTGAATCCACTCATTATGCTGCTATGGGCCTGATGACATAGATTTCATTGCTGAGTGATATTGCATTGTACGTAAGTACCAAAACTTCTTTATCCATTTTTCAATTTCTGCGATATTGAACTTCTACTGTAAATGAGGTTCTTGTAAACAGAGAGGTCCCAAACTTTGGGGTGGCTGTGTCTTTTTGATTTTAATTTCCCTAAACTATAGGACTATAAGTGGAAGTGCCCTAGGCTCTGTTGTTTGGTTTTTTAGATGTTTCAGGAAACACCATACACTTCTCCTGAGTGGCTGTTGGCAATATTCATCCCGCCCATCAGCATAACAAGGCTCCCAGTTCTCCATGGCCTGTCCTGCCTTTCTGCATTTTACACTTTTTTCAGATGGCCCTTTTGAGAGGGGGAATGTGAGACTTCATTGTAGTGAAGATTTCCTTTGCAAGCTTGCTTGGTTGGCCAAAAAGGGCGTATGCGTTGTTTCCTGAATATATTCAGGAAACAACGCATACGCCCTTTTTGGCCAAGTGCATCATTGTGGACGTTCTGCCTCTTTTCCTATGCTTTAAATGCAATTCCAGTCTACGTCCTGAAATCGGTTTCCTGCAATTCTGCCCCGCTTTCAAGTCCTCTTGGCAGCGTTACTTCAGTATATTTTTGGACGATAGCTGTCATTTATAACTCTACAGGTTTGTGAATTACAGTGCCCCTGAGCTGCTTTCTTCAACTCACTTTCTTGTGAGCTGGCCGCAACACCACACGATTGCTTCAGGCCCTAATCTGGTTCCGGCACGGTATGCTGAGCCTTTGGTTAATTCCTCTTCCTGGTGGGAAGTGAGAGTTAAATTTGCCCGTCCAGACACCTCCAGCTAGTCTCTCATTGGTTCTCCCTATTCCTGTTCATCTTCTGCAGAAATTGCAAACTGGGGCAAACAGGAGGTAAAAGGCATTGACTCTCCAAGTCGGGAGAGTGTTAGTAAAGCGTCTGGAATGTTGCACCCGAGTACCAGGGGATGAAAACTGAGACATATTTGAACACGTCTCCCAATCACATGGTTTATCATAACCTGGTTTCCACATGTATGTTTTAGCTGAAGGAAGAATCCCTTAAAGCTGGAGAGTTGAGACCCTTGGAATGAGTACCATGCAATATGACTTCAAAGGGTCTTCATTTGCTCACCGAACCTATCCAATCCTATCACTGCTGCGTTTATGCCCTTGTACACACGCTTGATTCTCTTTTGGAGACATAGCAATCCATAGGTTTTAAGATACTTACTAGTCAGGTACATTCTTAGGCGTTTAATATGGGGTGTTGAGTCCATTTCATTGAGCAAGGAGTAGCTCTTGTCTATTCCATATTTGGCTTAAGGAAATTTATCTGTGCTCATTTCAATCTCTGGTTTTATGTAGCACCCCAACTCACCTTTCCCCTTAAGCAAGCATAAGTTGGGTTTCTAAATTTGAGACCCTCTTCTGTTTTGTAATCCAGTTCCTGTGTAGCCAAGTTTACATTCCGTGTATTAGTGATATCTTATGATGTTTCTATTTCTGTGTGACTTATTTCAGTGAGAATCATCATACCTGAATCCAGTCTATGCTGCTACGGGCCTGATGACATAGATTTCATTGCTGAGTGATATTGCATTGTACGTAACTACCACAACTTCTTTATCCATTTTTCACTTTCTGCGATATTGAACTTCTACCGTAAATGAGGTTCTTGTAAACAGAGAGGTCCCAAACTTTGGGGTGGCTGTGTCTTTTTGATTTTAATTTCCCTAAGCTATAGGACTATAAGTGGAAGTGCCCTAGGCTCTGTTGCTTTGTTTTTTAGATGTTTCAGGAAACACCATACACTTCTCCTGAGTGGCTGTTGGCAATTTTCATCCCGCCCATCAGCATAACAAGGCTCCCAGTTCTCCATGGCCTGTCCTGCCTTTCTGGATTTTACACTTTTGTCACATGGCCCTTTTGACTGGGGGGAAGTGAGACTTCATTGTAGTGCAGATTTCCTTTGCAAGCTTGCTTGGTTGGCCAAAAAGGGCGTATGCGTTTTTTCCTGAATATATGCAGGAAAAAACGCATACGCACTTTTCGGCCAAGTGCATCATTGTCGACGTTCTGCCTCTTTTCCTATGCTTAAATGCAATTCCAGTCTACCTCCTAAAATCGGTTTCCTGCAATTCTGCCCCGCTTTCAAGTCCTCTTGGCAGCCTTACTTCAGTATATTTTTGGACGATAGCTGTCATTCATAACTCTGCAGGTTTGTGATAACAGTGCCCCTGAGCTCCTTTCTTCAACTCGCTTTCTTGTGAGCTGGCCGCAACACCGCAGGATTGCTTCAGGCCCTAATCTGGTTCCAGCACGGCATGCTGAGCCTTTGCTTAATTCCTCTTCCTGGTGGGAAATGAGAGTTAAATTTGCCCGTCCAGACACCTCCAGCTAGTCTCTCATTGGTTCTCCCTATTCCTGTTCATCTTCCGCAGAATTTGCAAACTGGGCCAAACAGGAGGTTAAAGGCACTGACTCTCCAAGTCGGGAGAGTGTTAGTAAAGCATCTGGAATGTTGCACCCGAGTACCAGGGGATGAGAACTGAGACATATTTGAACACGTCTCCCGATCACATGGTTGATCATACTCTGGGTTCCACATGCATGTTTTAGCTGAAGGAAGAATCCCTTAAACCTGGAGAGTTGAGACCCGTGGAATGGGTACCATGCAATATGACTTCAAAGGGTCTTCATTTGCTCACCGAACCTCTCCAATCCTATCACTGCTGCGTTTATGCCCCTGTACACACGCTTGATTCTCTTTCGGAGACATAGCAATCCATAGGTTTTAAGATACTTACTAGTCAGGTACATTCTTAGGCGTTTAATATGGGGTGTTGAGTCCATTTCGTTGAGCAAGGAGTAGCTCTTGTCTATTCCATATTTGGCTTAAGGAAATTTATCTGTGCTCATTTCAATCTCTGATTTTATGTAGCACACCAACTCACCTTTCCCCTTAAGCAAGCATAAGTTGGTTTTCTAAATTTGAGACCCTGTTCTGTTTTGTAATCCAGTTCCTGTGTAGCCAAGTTTACATTCCGTGTATTAGTGATATCTTATGATGTTTCTTTTTCTGTGTGACTTATTTCAGTGAGAATCATCATACCTGAACCCAGTCATTTTCTGCTACAGGCCTGATGACATAGATTTCATTGCTGAGTGATACTGCATTGTATGTAAGTACCACAACTTCTTTATCCATTTTTCACTTTCTGTGATATTGAACTTGTACCATAAACGAGGTTCTTGTAAACAGAGCCGTCCCAAACTTTGGGGTGGCTGTGTGTTTTTGATTTTAATTTCCCTAAGCTATAGGACCATAAGTGTAAGTGCCCTAGGCTCTGTTGCTTTGTTTTTTAGATGTTTCAGGAAACACCATACACTTCTCCCTAGTGGCTGTTGGCAATTTACATCCCGCCCATCAGCATAGCAAGGCTCCCAGTTCTCCATTGCCTTTCCTGCCTTTCTGGATTTTACACTTTTTTCAGATGGTCCTTTTGACCAGGGGGGAAGTGAGACTTTAATGTAGTGCAGATTTCCTTTGCAAGCTTGCTTGGTTGGCCAAAAAGGGCGTATGCGTTGTTTCCTGAATATATTCAGGAAACAACGCATACGCACTTTTTGGCCAAGTACATCATTGTCGACGTTCTGCCTCTTTTCCTATGCTTTAAATGCAATTCCAGTCTACCTTCTGAAATCGGTTTCCTGCAATTCTGCCCCGCTTTCAAGTCCTCTTGGCAGCGTTACTTCAGTATATTTTTGGACGATTGCTGTCATTTATAACTCTGCAGGTTTGTGAATTACAGTGCCACTGAGCTCCTATCTTCAACTCGCTTTCTTGTGAGCGGGCCGCAACACCGCAGGATTGCTTCGGGCCCTAATCTGGTTCCGGCACGGTATGCTGAGCCTTTGGTTAATTCCTCTTCCTGGTGGGAAATGAGAGTTAAATTTGCCCGTCCAGAGACCTCCAGCTAGTCTCTCATTGGTTCTCCCTATTCCTGTTCATCTTCCGCAGAAATTGCAAACTGGGCCAAACAGGAGATTAAAGGCACTGACTTTCCAATTCGGAAGAGTGTTAATAAAGCGTTTTGAATGTTGCACCCGAATAACAGGGTACGAGAACTGAGACATATTTGAACACGTCTCCCGATCACACGGTTGATCATGCTCTGGGTTCCACATGCATGGTTTAGCTGAAGGAAGAATCCCTTAAACCTGGAGAGTTGAGACCCGTGGAATGGGTACCATGCAATGTGACTTCAAAGGGTCTTCATTTGCTCACCAAACCTCTCCAATCCTATCACTGCTGCGTTTATGCCCCTGTACACATGCTTGGTTCTCTTTCGGAGACATAGCAATCCATAGGTTTTAAGATACTTACTAGTCAGGTACATTCTTAGGCGTTTAATATGGGGTGTTGAGTCCATTTCGTTGAGCAAGGAGTAGCTCTTGTCTATTACATATTTGGCTTAAGGAACTTTATCTGTGCTCATTTCAATCTCTGGTTTTATGCAGCACCCCAACTCACCTTTCCCCTTAAGCAAGCATAAGTTTGTTTTCTAAATTTGAGACCTTCTTCTGTTTTGTAATTCAGTGCCTGTGTAGCCAAGTTTACATTCCGTGTATTAGTGATATCTTATGACGTTTCTTTTTCTGTGTGACTTATTTCAGTTAGAATCATCATACCTGAATCCACTCATTATGCTGCTACGGGAATGATGACATAGATTTCATTGCTGAGTGATATTGCATTGTACGTAAGTACCACAACTTCTTTATTCATTTTTCGCTTTCTGCGATATTGAACTTGTACCGTAAACGAGGTTCTTGTAAACAGAGCCATCCCAAACATTGGGGTGGCTGTGTCTTTTTGATTTTAATTTCCCTAAGCTATATGACAATAAGTGGAAGTGCCCTAGGCTCTGTTGCTTTGTTTTTTAGATGTTTCAGGAAACACCATACACTTCTCCCCAGTGACTGTTGGCAATTTACATCCCGCCCATCAGCATAACAAGGCTCCCAGTTCTCCATGGCCTGTCCTGCCTTTCTGGATTTTACACTTTTTTCAGATGATCCTTTTGACCGGGAGGGAAGTGAGACTTCAATGTAGTGCAGATTTCCTTTGCAAGCTTGCTTGGTTGGCCAAAAAGTGCGTATGCGTTTTTTCCTGAATATATTCAGGAAAAAACGCATACGCCCTTTTCGGCCAAGTGCATCATTGTGGACGTTCTGCCTCTTTTCCTATGCTTTAAATGCAATTCCAGTCTACCTCCTGAAATCGGTTTCCTGCAATTCTGCCCCGCTTTCAAGTCCTCTTGGCAGGCTTACTTCAGTATATTTTTGGACGATAGCTGTCATTTATAACTCTGCAGGTCTGTGAATTACAGTGCCCCTGAGGTCCTTTCTTCAACTCGCTTTGTTGTGAGCTGACCGCAACACCGCACGATTGCTTCAGGCCCTAATCTGGTTCCGGCACGGCACGCTGAGCCTTTGGTTAATTCCTCTTCCTGGTGGGAAATGAGAGTTAAATTTGCCCGTCCAGACACCTCCAGCTAGTCTCTCATTGGTTCTCCTTATTCCTGTTCATCTTCCGCAGAAATTGCAAACTGGTCCAAACAGGAGGTTAAAGGCACTGACTCTCCAAGTCGGGAGAGTGTTAGTAAAGCGTCTGGAATGTTGCACCTGAGTACCAGGGGACGAGAACTGAGACATATTGGAACACGTCTCCCGATCACACGGTTGATCATACTCTGGGTTCCACATGCATGCTTTAGCTGAAGGAAGAATCCCTTAAACCTGGAGAGTTGAGACCCGTGGAATGGGTACTATGCAATATGACTTCAAAGGGTCTTCATTTGCTCACCGAACCTCTCCAATCCTATCACTGCTGCGTTTATGCCCCTGTACACATGCTTGATTCTCTTTCGGAGACATAGCGATCCATAGCTTTTAAGATACTTACTAGTCAGGTACATTCTTAGGCGTTTAATATGGGGTGTTGAGTCCATTTCGTTGAGCAAGGAGTAGCTCTTGTCTATTATATATTTGGCTTAAGGAACTTTATCTGTGCTCATTTCAATCTCTGGTTTTATGCAGCACCCCAACTCACCTTTCCCCTTAAGCAAGCATAAGTTGGCTTTCTAAATTTGAGACCCTGTTCTGTTTTGTAATCCAATTCCTGTGTAGCCAAGTTTACATTCCGTGTATTAGTGATATCTTATGATGTTTCTTTTTCTGTGTGACTTATTTCAGTTAGAATCATCACACCTGAATCCACTCATTATGCTGCTATGGGCCTGATGACATAGATTTCATTGCTGAGTGATATTGCATTGTACGTAAGTACCAAAACTTCTTTATCCATTTTTCAATTTCTGCGATATTGAACTTCTACTGTAAATGAGGTTCTTGTAAACAGAGAGGTCCCAAACTTTGGGGTGGCTGTGTCTTTTTGATTTTAATTTCCCTAAACTATAGGACTATAAGTGGAAGTGCCCTAGGCTCTGTTGTTTGGTTTTTTAGATGTTTCAGGAAACACCATACACTTCTCCTGAGTGGCTGTTGGCAATATTCATCCCGCCCATCAGCATAACAAGGCTCCCAGTTCTCCATGGCCTGTCCTGCCTTTCTGCATTTTACACTTTTTTCAGATGGCCCTTTTGAGAGGGGGAATGTGAGACTTCATTGTAGTGAAGATTTCCTTTGCAAGCTTGCTTGGTTGGCCAAAAAGGGCGTATGCGTTGTTTCCTGAATATATTCAGGAAACAACGCATACGCCCTTTTTGGCCAAGTGCATCATTGTGGACGTTCTGCCTCTTTTCCTATGCTTTAAATGCAATTCCAGTCTACGTCCTGAAATCGGTTTCCTGCAATTCTGCCCCGCTTTCAAGTCCTCTTGGCAGCGTTACTTCAGTATATTTTTGGACGATAGCTGTCATTTATAACTCTACAGGTTTGTGAATTACAGTGCCCCTGAGCTGCTTTCTTCAACTCACTTTCTTGTGAGCTGGCCGCAACACCACACGATTGCTTCAGGCCCTAATCTGGTTCCGGCACGGTATGCTGAGCCTTTGGTTAATTCCTCTTCCTGGTGGGAAGTGAGAGTTAAATTTGCCCGTCCAGACACCTCCAGCTAGTCTCTCATTGGTTCTCCCTATTCCTGTTCATCTTCTGCAGAAATTGCAAACTGGGGCAAACAGGAGGTAAAAGGCATTGACTCTCCAAGTCGGGAGAGTGTTAGTAAAGCGTCTGGAATGTTGCACCCGAGTACCAGGGGATGAAAACTGAGACATATTTGAACACGTCTCCCAATCACATGGTTTATCATAACCTGGTTTCCACATGTATGTTTTAGCTGAAGGAAGAATCCCTTAAAGCTGGAGAGTTGAGACCCTTGGAATGAGTACCATGCAATATGACTTCAAAGGGTCTTCATTTGCTCACCGAACCTATCCAATCCTATCACTGCTGCGTTTATGCCCTTGTACACACGCTTGATTCTCTTTTGGAGACATAGCAATCCATAGGTTTTAAGATACTTACTAGTCAGGTACATTCTTAGGCGTTTAATATGGGGTGTTGAGTCCATTTCATTGAGCAAGGAGTAGCTCTTGTCTATTCCATATTTGGCTTAAGGAAATTTATCTGTGCTCATTTCAATCTCTGGTTTTATGTAGCACCCCAACTCACCTTTCCCCTTAAGCAAGCATAAGTTGGGTTTCTAAATTTGAGACCCTCTTCTGTTTTGTAATCCAGTTCCTGTGTAGCCAAGTTTACATTCCGTGTATTAGTGATATCTTATGATGTTTCTATTTCTGTGTGACTTATTTCAGTGAGAATCATCATACCTGAATCCAGTCTATGCTGCTACGGGCCTGATGACATAGATTTCATTGCTGAGTGATATTGCATTGTACGTAACTACCACAACTTCTTTATCCATTTTTCACTTTCTGCGATATTGAACTTCTACCGTAAATGAGGTTCTTGTAAACAGAGAGGTCCCAAACTTTGGGGTGGCTGTGTCTTTTTGATTTTAATTTCCCTAAGCTATAGGACTATAAGTGGAAGTGCCCTAGGCTCTGTTGCTTTGTTTTTTAGATGTTTCAGGAAACACCATACACTTCTCCTGAGTGGCTGTTGGCAATTTTCATCCCGCCCATCAGCATAACAAGGCTCCCAGTTCTCCATGGCCTGTCCTGCCTTTCTGGATTTTACACTTTTGTCACATGGCCCTTTTGACTGGGGGGAAGTGAGACTTCATTGTAGTGCAGATTTCCTTTGCAAGCTTGCTTGGTTGGCCAAAAAGGGCGTATGCGTTTTTTCCTGAATATATGCAGGAAAAAACGCATACGCACTTTTCGGCCAAGTGCATCATTGTCGACGTTCTGCCTCTTTTCCTATGCTTAAATGCAATTCCAGTCTACCTCCTAAAATCGGTTTCCTGCAATTCTGCCCCGCTTTCAAGTCCTCTTGGCAGCCTTACTTCAGTATATTTTTGGACGATAGCTGTCATTCATAACTCTGCAGGTTTGTGATAACAGTGCCCCTGAGCTCCTTTCTTCAACTCGCTTTCTTGTGAGCTGGCCGCAACACCGCAGGATTGCTTCAGGCCCTAATCTGGTTCCAGCACGGCATGCTGAGCCTTTGCTTAATTCCTCTTCCTGGTGGGAAATGAGAGTTAAATTTGCCCGTCCAGACACCTCCAGCTAGTCTCTCATTGGTTCTCCCTATTCCTGTTCATCTTCCGCAGAATTTGCAAACTGGGCCAAACAGGAGGTTAAAGGCACTGACTCTCCAAGTCGGGAGAGTGTTAGTAAAGCATCTGGAATGTTGCACCCGAGTACCAGGGGATGAGAACTGAGACATATTTGAACACGTCTCCCGATCACATGGTTGATCATACTCTGGGTTCCACATGCATGTTTTAGCTGAAGGAAGAATCCCTTAAACCTGGAGAGTTGAGACCCGTGGAATGGGTACCATGCAATATGACTTCAAAGGGTCTTCATTTGCTCACCGAACCTCTCCAATCCTATCACTGCTGCGTTTATGCCCCTGTACACACGCTTGATTCTCTTTCGGAGACATAGCAATCCATAGGTTTTAAGATACTTACTAGTCAGGTACATTCTTAGGCGTTTAATATGGGGTGTTGAGTCCATTTCGTTGAGCAAGGAGTAGCTCTTGTCTATTCCATATTTGGCTTAAGGAAATTTATCTGTGCTCATTTCAATCTCTGATTTTATGTAGCACACCAACTCACCTTTCCCCTTAAGCAAGCATAAGTTGGTTTTCTAAATTTGAGACCCTGTTCTGTTTTGTAATCCAGTTCCTGTGTAGCCAAGTTTACATTCCGTGTATTAGTGATATCTTATGATGTTTCTTTTTCTGTGTGACTTATTTCAGTGAGAATCATCATACCTGAACCCAGTCATTTTCTGCTACAGGCCTGATGACATAGATTTCATTGCTGAGTGATACTGCATTGTATGTAAGTACCACAACTTCTTTATCCATTTTTCACTTTCTGTGATATTGAACTTGTACCATAAACGAGGTTCTTGTAAACAGAGCCGTCCCAAACTTTGGGGTGGCTGTGTGTTTTTGATTTTAATTTCCCTAAGCTATAGGACCATAAGTGTAAGTGCCCTAGGCTCTGTTGCTTTGTTTTTTAGATGTTTCAGGAAACACCATACACTTCTCCCTAGTGGCTGTTGGCAATTTACATCCCGCCCATCAGCATAGCAAGGCTCCCAGTTCTCCATTGCCTTTCCTGCCTTTCTGGATTTTACACTTTTTTCAGATGGTCCTTTTGACCAGGGGGGAAGTGAGACTTTAATGTAGTGCAGATTTCCTTTGCAAGCTTGCTTGGTTGGCCAAAAAGGGCGTATGCGTTGTTTCCTGAATATATTCAGGAAACAACGCATACGCACTTTTTGGCCAAGTACATCATTGTCGACGTTCTGCCTCTTTTCCTATGCTTTAAATGCAATTCCAGTCTACCTTCTGAAATCGGTTTCCTGCAATTCTGCCCCGCTTTCAAGTCCTCTTGGCAGCGTTACTTCAGTATATTTTTGGACGATTGCTGTCATTTATAACTCTGCAGGTTTGTGAATTACAGTGCCACTGAGCTCCTATCTTCAACTCGCTTTCTTGTGAGCGGGCCGCAACACCGCAGGATTGCTTCGGGCCCTAATCTGGTTCCGGCACGGTATGCTGAGCCTTTGGTTAATTCCTCTTCCTGGTGGGAAATGAGAGTTAAATTTGCCCGTCCAGAGACCTCCAGCTAGTCTCTCATTGGTTCTCCCTATTCCTGTTCATCTTCCGCAGAAATTGCAAACTGGGCCAAACAGGAGATTAAAGGCACTGACTTTCCAATTCGGAAGAGTGTTAATAAAGCGTTTTGAATGTTGCACCCGAATAACAGGGTACGAGAACTGAGACATATTTGAACACGTCTCCCGATCACACGGTTGATCATGCTCTGGGTTCCACATGCATGGTTTAGCTGAAGGAAGAATCCCTTAAACCTGGAGAGTTGAGACCCGTGGAATGGGTACCATGCAATGTGACTTCAAAGGGTCTTCATTTGCTCACCAAACCTCTCCAATCCTATCACTGCTGCGTTTATGCCCCTGTACACATGCTTGGTTCTCTTTCGGAGACATAGCAATCCATAGGTTTTAAGATACTTACTAGTCAGGTACATTCTTAGGCGTTTAATATGGGGTGTTGAGTCCATTTCGTTGAGCAAGGAGTAGCTCTTGTCTATTACATATTTGGCTTAAGGAACTTTATCTGTGCTCATTTCAATCTCTGGTTTTATGCAGCACCCCAACTCACCTTTCCCCTTAAGCAAGCATAAGTTTGTTTTCTAAATTTGAGACCTTCTTCTGTTTTGTAATTCAGTGCCTGTGTAGCCAAGTTTACATTCCGTGTATTAGTGATATCTTATGACGTTTCTTTTTCTGTGTGACTTATTTCAGTTAGAATCATCATACCTGAATCCACTCATTATGCTGCTACGGGAATGATGACATAGATTTCATTGCTGAGTGATATTGCATTGTACGTAAGTACCACAACTTCTTTATTCATTTTTCGCTTTCTGCGATATTGAACTTGTACCGTAAACGAGGTTCTTGTAAACAGAGCCATCCCAAACATTGGGGTGGCTGTGTCTTTTTGATTTTAATTTCCCTAAGCTATATGACAATAAGTGGAAGTGCCCTAGGCTCTGTTGCTTTGTTTTTTAGATGTTTCAGGAAACACCATACACTTCTCCCCAGTGACTGTTGGCAATTTACATCCCGCCCATCAGCATAACAAGGCTCCCAGTTCTCCATGGCCTGTCCTGCCTTTCTGGATTTTACACTTTTTTCAGATGATCCTTTTGACCGGGAGGGAAGTGAGACTTCAATGTAGTGCAGATTTCCTTTGCAAGCTTGCTTGGTTGGCCAAAAAGTGCGTATGCGTTTTTTCCTGAATATATTCAGGAAAAAACGCATACGCCCTTTTCGGCCAAGTGCATCATTGTGGACGTTCTGCCTCTTTTCCTATGCTTTAAATGCAATTCCAGTCTACCTCCTGAAATCGGTTTCCTGCAATTCTGCCCCGCTTTCAAGTCCTCTTGGCAGGCTTACTTCAGTATATTTTTGGACGATAGCTGTCATTTATAACTCTGCAGGTTTGTGAATTACAGTGCCCCTGAGCTCCTTTCTTCAACTCGCTTTCTTGTGAGCTGGCCGCAACACCGCAGGATTGCTTCAGGCCCTAATCTGGTTCCGGCACGGCACGCTGATCCTTTGGTTAATTCCTCTTCTTGGTGGGAAATGAGAGTTATATTTGCCCATCCAGACACCTCCAGCTAGTCTCTCGTTGGTTCTCCTTATTCCTGTTCATCTTCCGCAGAAATTGCAAACTGGTCCAAACAGGAGGTTAAAGGCACTGACTCTCCAAGTCGGGAGAGTGTTAGTAAAGCGTCTGGAATGTTGCACCCGAGTACCAGGGGATGAAAACTGAGACATATTTGAACACGTCTCCCGATCACATGGTTTATCATAACCTGGTTTCCACATGTATGTTTTAGCTGAAGGAAGAATCCCTTAAAGCTGGAGAGTTGAGACCCTTGGAATGAATACCATGCAATATGACTTCAAAGGGTCTTCATTTGCTCACTGAACCTCTCCAATCCTATCACTGCTGCGTTTATGCCCTTGTACACACGCTTGATTCTCTTTTGGAGATATAGTAATCCATAGGTTTTAAGATACTTACTAGTCAGGTACATTCTTAGGCGTTTAATATGGGGTGTTGAGTCCATTTCATTGAGCAAGGAGTAGCTCTTGTCTATTCCATATTTGGCTTAAGGAAATTTATCTGTGCTCATTTCAATCTCTGGTTTTATGTAGCACCCCAACTCACCTTTCCCCTTAAGCAAGCATAAGTTGGGTTTCTAAATTTGAGACCCTCTTCTGTTTTGTAATCCAGTTCCTGTGTAGCCAAGTTTACATTCCGTGTATTAGTGATATCTTATGATGTTTCTTTTTCTGTGTGACTTATTTCAGTGAGAATCATCATACCTGAATCCAGTCTATGCTGCTACGGGCCTGATGACATAGATTTCATTGCTGAGTGATATTGCATTGTACGTAACTACCACAACTTCTTTATCCATTTTTCACTTTCTGCGATATTGAACTTCTACCGTAAATGAGGTTCTTGTAAACAGAGAGGTCCCAAACTTTGGGGTGGCTGTGTCTTTTTGATTTTAATTTCCCTAAGCTATAGGACTATAAGTGGAAGTGCCCTAGGCTCTGTTGCTTTGTTTTTTAGATGTTTCAGGAAACACCATACACTTCTCCTGAGTGGCTGTTGGCAATTTTCATCCCGCCCATCAGCATAACAAGGCTCCCAGTTCTCCATGGACTGTCCTGCCTTTCTGGATTTTACACTTTTGTCACATGGCCCTTTTGACTGGGGGGAAGTGAGACTTCATTGTAGTGCAGATTTCCTTTGCAAGCTTGCTTGGTTGGCCAAAAAGGGCGTATGCGTTTTTTCCTGAATATATGCAGGAAAAAACGCATACGCACTTTTCGGCCAAGTGCATCATTGTCGACGTTCTGCCTCTTTTCCTATGCTTAAATGCAATTCCAGTCTACCTCCTGAAATCGGTTTCCTGCAATTCTGCCCCGCTTTCAAGTCCTCTTGGCAGCCTTACTTCAGTATATTTTTGGACGATAGCTGTCATTCATAACTCTGCAGGTTTGTGATAACAGTGCCCCTGAGCTCCTTTCTTCAACTCGCTTTGTTGTGAGCTGGCCGCAACACCGCAGGATTGCTTCAGGCCCTAATCTGGTTCCAGCACGGCATGCTGAGCCTTTGCTTAATTCCTCTTCCTGGTGGGAAATGAGAGTTAAATTTGCCCGTCCAGACACCTCCAGCTAGTCTCTCATTGGTTCTCCCTATTCCTGTTCATCTTCCGCAGAATTTGCAAACTGGGCCAAACAGGAGGTTAAAGGCACTGACTCTCCAAGTCGGGAGAGTGTTAGTAAAGCATCTGGAATGTTGTACCCGAGTACCAGGGGACGAGAACTGAGACATATTTGAACACGTCTCCCGATCACATGGTTGATCATACTCTGGGTTCCACATGCATGTTTTAGCTGAAGGAAGAATCCCTTAAACCTGGAGAGTTGAGACCCGTGGAATGGGTACCATGCAATGTGCCTTCAAAGGGTCTTCATTTGCTCACCAAACCTCTCCAATCCTATCACTGCTGCGTTTATGCCCCTGTACACATGCTTAGTTCTCTTTCGCAGACATAGCAATCCATAGGTTTTAAGATACTTACTAGTCAGGTACATTCTTAGGTGTTTAATATGGGGTGTTGAGTCCATTTCGTTGAGCAAGGAGTAGCTCTTGTCTATTACATATTTGGCTTAAGGAACTTTATCTGTGCTCATTTCAATCTCTGGTTTTATGCAGCACCCCAACTCACCTTTCCCCTTCAGCAAGCATAAGTTTGTTTTCTAAATTTGAGACCTTCTTCTGTTTTGTAATTCAGTGCCTGTGTAGCCAAGTTTACATTCTGTGTATTAGTGATATCTTATGACGTTTCTTTTTCTGTGTGACTTATTTCAGTTAGAATCATCATACCCGAATCCACTCATTATGCTGCTACGGGAATGATGACATAGATTTCATTGCTGAGTGATATTGCATTGTACGTAAGTACCACAACTTCTTTATTCATTTTTCGCTTTCTGCGATATTGAACTTGTACCGTAAACGAGGTTCTTGTAAACAGAGCCATCCCAAACATTGGGGTGGCTGTGTCTTTTTGATTTTAATTTCCCTAAGCTATATGACAATAAGTGGAAGTGCCCTAGGCTCTGTTGCTTTGTTTTTTAGATGTTTCAGGAAACACCATACACTTCTCCCCAGTGACTGTTGGCAATTTACATCCCGACCATCAGCATAACAAGGCTCCCAGTTCTCCATGGCCTGTCCTGCCTTTCTGGATTTTACACTTTTTTCAGATGATCCTTTTGACCGGGAGGGAAGTGAGACTTCAATGTAGTGCAGATTTCCTTTGCAAGCTTGCTTGGTTGGCCAAAAAGTGCGTATGCGTTTTTTCCTGAATATATTCAGGAAAAAACGCATACGCCCTTTTCGGCCAAGTGCATCATTGTGGACGTTCTGTCTCTTTTCCTATGCTTTAAATGCAATTCCAGTCTACCTCCTGAAATCGGTTTCCTGCAATTCTGCCCCGCTTTCAAGTCCTCTTGGCAGGCTTACTTCAGTATATTTTTGGACGATAGCTATCATTTATAACTCTGCAGGTTTGTGAATTACAGTGCCCCTGAGCTCCTTTCTTCAACTCGCTTTCTTGTGAGCTGGCCGCAACACCACAGGATTGCTTCAGGCCCTAATCTGGTTCCGGCACGGCACGCTGATCCTTTGGTTAATTCCTCTTCTTGGTGGGAAATGAGAGTTATATTTGCCCATCCAGACACCTCCAGCTAGTCTCTCATTGGTTCTCCTTATTCCTGTTCATCTTCCGCAGAAATTGCAAACTGGTCCAAACAGGAGGTTAAAGGCACTGACTCTCCAAGTCGGGAGAGTGTTAGTAAAGCGTCTGGAATGTTGCACTCGAGTACCAGGGGATGAAAACTGAGACATATTTGAACACGTCTCCCGATCACATGGTTTATCATAACCTGGTTTCCACATGTATGTTTTAGCTGAAGGAAGAATCCCTTAAAGCTGGAGAGTTGAGACCCTTGGAATGAGTACCATGCAATATGACTTCAAAGGGTCTTCATTTGCTCACTGAACCTCTCCAATCCTATCACTGCTGCGTTTATGCCCTTGTACACACGCTTGATTCTCTTTTGGAGACATAGCAATCCATAGGTTTTAAGATACTTACTAGTCAGGTACATTCTTAGGCGTTTAATATGGGGTGTTGAGTCCATTTCATTGAGCAAGGAGTAGCTCTTGTCTATTCCATATTTGGCTTAAGGAAATTTATCTGTGCTCATTTCAATCTCTGGTTTTATGTAGCACCCCAACTCACCTTTCCCCTTAAGCAAGCATAAGTTGGGTTTCTAAATTTGAGACCCTCTTCTGTTTTGTAATCCAGTTCCTGTGTAGCCAAGTTTACATTCCGTGTATTAGTGATATCTTATGATGTTTCTTTTTCTGTGTGACTTATTTCAGTGAGAATCATCATACCTGAATCCAGTCTATGCTGCTACGGGCCTGATGACATAGATTTCATTGCTGAGTGATATTGCATTGTACGTAACTACCACAACTTCTTTATCCATTTTTCACTTTCTGCGATATTGAACTTCTACCGTAAATGAGGTTCTTGTAAACAGAGAGGTCCCAAACTTTGGGGTGGCTGTGTCTTTTTGATTTTAATTTCCCTAAGCTATAGGACTATAAGTGGAAGTGCCCTAGGCTCTGTTGCTTTGTTTTTTAGATGTTTCAGGAAACACCATACACTTCTCCTGAGTGGCTGTTGGCAATTTTCATCCCGCCCATCAGCATAACAAGGCTCCCAGTTCTCCATGGCCTGTCCTGCCTTTCTGGATTTTACACTTTTGTCACATGGCCCTTTTGACTGGGGGGAAGTGAGACTTCATTGTAGTGCAGATTTCCTTTCCAAGCTTGCTTGGTTGGCCAAAAAGTGCGTATGCGTTTTTTCCTGAATATATGCAGGAAAAAACGCATACGCACTTTTCGGCCAAGTGCATCATTGTCGACGTTCTGCCTCTTTTCCTATGCTTAAATGCAATTCCAGTCTACCTCCTGAAATCGGTTTCCTGCAATTCTGCCCCGCTTTCAAGTCCTCTTGGCAGCCTTACTTCAGTATATTTTTGGACGATAGCTGTCATTCATAACTCTGCAGGTTTGTGATAACAGTGCCCCTGAGCTCCTTTCTTCAACTCGCTTTGTTGTGAGCTGCCCGCAACACCGCAGGATTGCTTCAGGCCCTAATCTGGTTCCAGCACGGCATGCTGAGCCTTTGCTTAATTCCTCTTCCTGGTGGGAAATGAGAGTTAAATTTGCCCGTCCAGACACCTCCAGCTAGTCTCTCATTGGTTCTCCCTATTCCTGTTCATCTTCCGCAGAATTTGCAAACTGGGCCAAACAGGAGGTTAAAGGCACTGACTCTCCAAGTTGGGAGAGTGTTAGTAAAGCATCTGGAATGTTGCACCTGAGTACCAGCGGTCGAAAACTGAGACATATTTGAACACGTCTCCCGATCACACGGTTGATCATACTCTGGGTTCCACATGCATGTTTTAGCTGAAGGAAGAATCCCTTAAACCTGGAGAGTTGAGACCCGTGGAATGGGTACCATGCAATATGACTTCAAAGGGTCTTCATTTGCTCACCGAACCTCTCCAATCCTATCACTGCTGCGTTTATGCCCCGGTACTCACGCTTGATTCTCTTTCAGAGACATAGCAAACCATAGGTTTTAAGATACTTACTAGTCAGGTACATTATTAGGCGTTTAATATGGGGTTTTGAGTCCATTTCGTTGAGCAAGGAGTAGCTCTTCTCTGTTACATATTTGGCTTAAGGAACTTTATCTGTGCTCATTTCAATCTCTGGTTTTATGCAGCTCCCCAACTCACCTTTCCCCTTAAGCAAGCATAAGTTGGTTTTCTAAATTTGAGACCTTGTTCTGTTTTGTAATCCAGTTCCTGTGTAGCCAAGTTTACATTCCGTGTATTAGTGATATCTTATGATGTTTCTTTTTCTGTTTGACTTATTTCAGTTAGAATCATCATACCTGAACCCAGTCATTTTCTGCTACAGGCCTGATGACATAGATTTCATTGCTGAGTGATATTGCATTGTATGTAAGTACCACAACTTCTTTATCCATTTTTCACTTTCTGTGATATTGAACTTGTACCATAAACGAGGTTCTTGTAAACAGAGCCGTCCCAAACTTTGGAGTGGCTGTGTGTTTTTGATTTTAATTTCCCTAAGCTATAGGACCATAAGTGTAAGTGCCCTAGTCTCTGTTGCTTTGTTTTTTAGATGTTTCAGGAAACACCATACACTTCTCCCTAGTGGCTGTTGGCAATTTACATCCCGCCCATCAGCATAGCAAGGCTCCCAGTTCTCCATTGCCTTTCCTGCCTTTCTGGATTTAACACTTTTTTCAGATGGTCCTTTTGACCAGGGGGGAAGTGAGACTTTAATGTAGTGCAGATTTCCTTTGCAAGCTTGCTTGGTTGGACAAAAAGGGCGTATGCGTTTTTTCCTGAATATATTCAGGAAACAACGCATACGCACTTTTTGGCCAAGTACATCATTGTCGACGTTCTGCCTCTTTTCCTATGCTTTAAATGCAATTCCAGTCTACCTTCTGAAATCGGTTTCCTGCAATTCTGCCCCGCTTTCAAGTCTTCTTGGCAGCGTTACTTCAGTATATTTTTGGACGATTGCTGTCATTTATAACTCTGCAGGTTTGTGAATTACAGTGCCACTGAGCTCCTATCTTCAACTCGCTTTCTTGTGAGCGGGCCGCAACACCGCAGGATTGCTTCGGGCCCTAATCTGGTTCCGGCACGGCATGCTGAGCCTTTGGTTAATTCCTCTTCCTGGTGGGAAATGAGAGTTAAATTTGCCCATCCAGAGACCTCCAGCTAGTCTCTCATTGGTTCTCCCTATTCCTGTTCATCTTCCGCAGAAATTGCAAACTGGGCCAAACAGGAGATTAAAGGCACTGACTTTCCAATTAAGGAGAGTGTTAATAAAGCGTTTGGAATGTTGCACCCGAATAACAGGGTACGAGAACTGAGACATATTTGAACACGTCTCCCGATCACATGGTTGATCATACTCTGGGTTCCACATGCATGGTTTAGCTGAAGGAAGAATCCCTTAAACCTGGAGAGTTGAGACCCGTGGAATGGGTACCATGCAATGTGACTTCAAAGGGTCTTCATTTGCTCACCAAACCTCTCCAATCCTATCACTGCTGCGTTTATGCCCCTGTACACATGCTTGGTTCTCTTTCGGAGACATAGCAATCCATAGGTTTTAAGATACTTACTAGTCAGGTACATTCTTAGGCGTTTAATATGGGGTGTTGAGTCCATTTCATTGAGCAAGGAGTATCTCTTGTCTATTACATATTTGGCTTAAGGAACTTTATCTGTGCTCATTTCAATCTCTGGTTTTATGCAGCACCCCAACTCACCTTTCCCCTTAAGCAAGCGTAAGTTGGTTTTCTAAATTTGAGACCCTCTTCTGTTTTGTAATTCAGTGCCTGTGTAGCCAAGTTTACATTCCGTGTATTAGTGATATCTTATGACGTTTCTTTTTCTGTGTGACTTATTTCAGTTAGAATCATCATACCTGAATCCACTCATTATGCTGCTACGGGAATGATGACATAGATTTCATTGCTGAGTGATATTGCATTGTACGTAAGTACCACAACTTCTTTATCCATTTTTCGCTTTCTGCGATATTGAACTTGTACCGTAAACGAGGTTCTTGTAAACAGAGCCGTCCCAAACTTTGGGGTGGCTGTGTCTTTTTGATTTTAATTTCCCTAAGCTATATGACAATAAGTGGAAGTGCCCTAGGCTCTGTTGCTTTGTTTTTTAGATGTTTCAGGAAACACCATACACTTCTCCCCAGTGACTGTTGGCAATTTACATCCCACCCATCAGCATAACAAGGCTCCCAGTTCTCCATGGCCTGTCCTGCCTTTCTGGATTTTACATTTTTTTCAGATGATCCTTTTGACCGGGAGGGAAGTGAGACTTCAATGTAGTGCAGATTTCCTTTGCAAGCTTGCTTGGTTGGCCAAAAAGTGCGTATGCGTTTTTTCCTGAATATATTCAGGAAAAAACGCATACGCCCTTTTTGGCCAAGTGCATCATTGTGGACGTTCTGCCTCTTTTCCTATGCTTTAAATGCAATTCCAGTCTACCTCCTGAAATCGGTTTCCTGCAATTCTGCCCCGCTTTCAAGTCCTCTTGGCAGGCTTACTTCAGTATATTTTTGGACGATAGCTGTCATTTATAACTCTGCAGGTTTGTGAATTACAGTGCCCCTGAGCTCCTTTCTTCAACTCGCTTTCTTGTGAGCTGGCCGCAACACCGCAGGATTGCTTCAGGCTCTAATCTGGTTCCGGCACGGCACGCTGATCCTTTGGTTAATTCCTCTTCTTGGTGGGAAATGAGAGTTATATTTGCCCATCCAGACACCTCCAGCTAGTCTCTCATTGGTTCTCCCTATTCCTGTTCATCTTCCGCAGAAATTGCAAACTGGGCCAAACAGGAGGTTAAAGGTACTGACTCTCCAAGTCGGGAGAGTGTTAGTAAAGCATCTGCAATGTTGCACCCGAGTACCATGGGACGAGAACTGAGACATATTGGAACACGTCTCCCGATCACATGATTGATCATACTCTGGGTTCCACATGCATGCTTTAGCTGAAGGAAAAATCCCTTAAAGCTGGAGAGTTGAGACCCGTGGAATGGGTACCATGCAATATGACTTCAAAGGGTCTTCGTTTGCTCACCGAACCTCTCCAATCCTATCACTGCTGCGTTTATGCCCCTGTTCACACGCTTGATTCTCTTTTGGAGACATAGCAATCCATAGGTTTTAAGATACTTACTAGTCAGCTACATTCTTAGGCGTTTAATATGGGGTGTTGAGTCCATTTCGTTGAGCAAGGAGTAGCTCTTCTCTATAACATGTTTGGCTTAAGGAACTTTATTTGTGCTCATTTCAATCTCTGGTTTTATGCAGCACCCCAACTCACCTTTCCCCTTAAGCAAGCATAAGTTGGTTTTCTAAATTTGAGACCCTGTTCTGTTTTGTAATCCAGTTCGTGTGTAGCCAAGTTTACATTCCATGTATTAGTGATATCTTATGATGTTTCTTTTTCTGTGTGACTTATTTCAGTTAGAATCATCATACCTGAATCCACTCATTATGCTGCTACGGGCCTGATGACATAGATTTCATTGCTGAGTGATATTGCATTGTACGTAAGTACCACAACTGCTTTATCCATTTTTCACTTTCTGTGATATTGAACTTGTACCGTAAACGAGGTTCTTGTAAACAGAGCCATCCCAAACATTGGGGTGGCTGTGTCTTTTTGATTTTAATTTCCCTAAGCTATAGGACCATAAGTGGAAGTGCTCTAGGCTCTGTTGCTTTGTTTTTTAGATGTTTCAGGAAACACCATACACTTCTCCCGAGTGGCTGTTGGCAATTTACATCCCGCCCATCAGCATAACAAGGCTCCCAGTTCTCCATGGCCTGTCCTGCCTTTCTGGATTTTACACTTTTTTCAGATGGCCCTTTTGACCAGGGGGAAGTGAGACTTCATTGTAGTGCAGATTTCCTTTGCAAGCTTGCTTGGTTGGCCAAAAAGGGCGTATGCGTTTTTTCCTGAATATATTCAGGAAAAAACGCATACGCCCTTTTTGGCCAAGTGCATCATTGTGGACGTTCTGCCTCTTTTCCTATGCTTTAAATGCAATTCCAGTCTACCTCCTGAAATCGGTTTCCTGCAATTCTGCCCGGCTTTCAAGTCCTCTTGGCAGCCTTACTTCAGTATATTTTTGGACGATAGCTGTCATTTATAACTCTGCAGGGTTGTGAATTACAGTTCCACTAAGCTCCTATCTTCAACTCGCTTTCATGTGAGCTGGCCGCAACACTGCAGGATTGCTTCGGGCCCTAATCTGGTTCCGGCACGGCATGCTGAGCCTTTGGTTAATTCCTCTTCTTATTGGGAAATGAGAGTTAAATTTGCCCGTCCAGACACCTCCAGCTAGTCTCTCATTGGTTCTCCCTATTCCTGTTCATCTTCTGCAGAAATTGCAAACTGGGCCAAACAGGAGATTAAAGGCACTGACTTTCCAATTCGGGAGAGTGTTAATAAAGCGTTTGGAATGTTGCACCCGAGTAACAGGGTACGAGAACTGAGACATATTTGAACACGTCTCCCGATCACATGGTTGATCATACTCTGGGTTGCACATGCCTGTTTTAGCTGAAGGAAGAATCCCTTAAACCTGGAGAGTTGAGACCCGTGGAATGGGTACCATGCAATATGACTTCAAAGGGTCTTCATTTGCTCACCGAACCTCTCCAATCCTATCACTGCTGCGTTTATGCCCCTGTTCTCACGCTTGATTCTCTTTCAGAGACATAGCAAACCATAGGTTTTAAGATAATTACTAGTCAGCTACATTATTAGGCGTTTAATATGGGGTTTTGAATCCATTTCGTTGAGCAAGGAGTAGCTCTTGTCTATTACATATTTGACTTAAGGAACCTTATCTGTGCTCATTTCAATCTCTGGTATTTTGCAGCACCCCAACTCACCTTTAACCTTAAGCAAGCATAAGTTGGTTTTCTACATTTGTGACCCTGTTCTGTTTTGTAATCCAGTTCCTGTGTAGCCAAGTTTACATTCCATGTATTAGTGATATCTTATGATGTTTCATTTTCTGTGTGACTTATTTCAGTTAGAATCATCATACCTGAATCCACTCATTATGCTGCTACGGGCCTGATGACATAGATTTCATTGCTGAGTGATATTGCATTGTACGTAAGTACCACAACTTCTTTATCCATTTTTCACTTTCTGCGATATTGAACTTGTACAGTAAACGAGGTTCTTATAAACAGAGCCGTCCCAAACTTTTGGGTGGCTGTGTCTTTTTGATTTTAATTTCCCTAAGCTGTAGGACCATAAGTGGAAGTGCTCTAGGCTCTGTTGCTTTGTTTTTTAGATGTTTCAGGAAACACCATACAATTATCCCGAGTGGCTGTTGGAAATTTACATCCTGAACATCAGCATAACAAGGCTCCCAGTTCTCCATGGCCTGTCCTGCCTTTCTGGATTTTACACTTTTTACAGATGGCCCTTTTGACCCGGGGGAAGTGAGACTTCATTGTAGTGCAGATTTCCTTTGTAAGCTTGCTTGGTTGGCCAAAAAGTGCGTATGCTGTTTTTCCTGAATATATTCAGGAAAAAACGCATATGCCCTTTTTGGCCTAGTGCATCATTGTCGACGTTCTGCCTGTTTTCCTATGCTTTAAATGCAATTCCAGTCTACCTCCTGAAATCGGTTTCCTGCAATTTTGCCCCGCTTTCCAGTCCTCTTGGCAGCCTTACTTCAATATATTTTTGGACGATAGCTGTCATTTATAACTCTGCAGTTTTGTGAATTACAGTGCCCCTGAGCTCCTTTCTTCAACTCGCTTTCTTGTGAGCTGGCCGCAACACCGCAGGATTGCTTCAGGCCCTAATCTGGTTCCGGCACGGAATGCTGAGCCTTTGCTTAATTCCTCTTCCTGGTGGGAAATGAGAGTTAAATTTGCCCGTCCAGACATCTCCAGCTAGTCTCTCATTGGTTCTCCCTATTCCTGTTCATCATCCACGGAATTTGCAAACTGGGTCAAACAGGAGGTTAAAGGCACTGACTCTCCAAGTCGGGAGAGTGTTAGTAAAGTGTCTAGAATGTTGCACCCGAGTACCAGGGGATGAGAACTGAGACATATTTGAACATGGCTCACGATCACATGGTTGATCATAGTCTGGGTTCCAAATGCATGTTTAGCTGAAGGAAGAATCTCTTAAACCTGGAGAGTTGAGACCCGTGGAATGGGTACCATGCAATATGACTTCAAAGGGTCTTCATTTGCTCACCGAACCTCTCCAATCCTATCACTGCTGCGTTTATGGTGCTGTACTCACGCTTGATTCTCTTTCAGAGACATAGCAATCCATAGGTTTTAAGATACTTACTGTCAGGTACATTATTAAGTGTTTAATATGGGGTTTTGAGTCCATTTCGTTGAGCAAGGAGTAGCTCTTGTCTATTACATATTTGGCTTAAGGAACCTTATCTGTGCTCATTTCAATCTCTGGTTTTATGCAGCACCCCAACTCACCTTTCCCCTTAAGCAAGCATAAGTTGCTTTTCTACATTTGAGACCCTGTTCTGTTTTGTAATTCAGTTCCTGTGTAGTCAAGTTTACATTCCGTGTATTAGTGATATCTTATGATGTTTCTTTTTCTGTGTGACTTATTTCAGTTAGAATCATCATACCTGAATCCACTCATTATGCTGCTATGGGCCTGATGACATAGATTTCATTGCTGAGTGATATTGCATTATACGTAAGTACTACAATTTCTTTATCCATTTTTCACTTTCTGCGATATTGAACTTGTTCCGTAAACGAGGTTCTTGTAAAGAGAGCCGTCCCAAACATTGGGGTGGCTGTGTCTTTTTGATTTTAATTTCCCTAAGCTATAGGACCATAAGTGGAACTGCCCTAGGCTCTGTTGCCTTGTTTTTTAGATGTTTCAGGAAACACCATACACTTCTCCTGAGTGGCTGTTGGCAATTTTCATCCCGCCCATCAGCATAACAAGGCTCCCAGTTCTCCATGGCCTGTCCTGCCTTTCTGGATTTTACACTTTTGTCACATGGCCCTTTTGACTGGGGGGAAGTGAGACTTCATTGTAGTGCAGATTTCCTTTGCAAGCTTGCTTGGTTGGCCAAAAAGGGCGTATGCTTTTTTTCCTGAATATATGCAGGAAAAAACGCATACGCACTTTTCGGCCAAGTGCATCATTGTCGACGTTCTGCCTCTTTTCCTATGCTTAAATGCAATTCCAGTCTACCTCCTAAAATCGGTTTCCTGCAATTCTGCCCCGCTTTCAAGTCCTCTTGGCAGCCTTACTTCAGTATATTTTTGGACGATAGCTGTCATTCATAACTCTGCAGGTTTGTGATAACAGTGCCCCTGAGCTCCTTTCTTCAACTCGCTTTCTTGTGAGCTGGCCGCAACACCGCAGGATTGCTTCAGGCCCTAATCTGGTTCCAGCACGGCATGCTGAGCCTTTGCTTAATTCCTCTTCCTGGTGGGAAATGAGAGTTAAATTTGCCCGTCCAGACACCTCCAGCTAGTCTCTCATTGGTTCTCCCTATTCCTGTTCATCTTCCGCAGAATTTGCAAACTGGGCCAAACAGGAGGTTAAAGGCACTGACTCTCCAAGTCGGGAGAGTGTTAGTAAAGCATCTGGAATGTTGCACCCGAGTACCAGGGGATGAGAACTGAGACATATTTGAACACGTCTCCCGATCACATGGTTGATCATACTCTGGGTTCCACATGCATGTTTTAGCTGAAGGAAGAATCCCTTAAACCTGGAGAGTTGAGACCCGTGGAATGGGTACCATGCAATATGACTTCAAAGGGTCTTCATTTGCTCACCGAACCTCTCCAATCCTATCACTGCTGCGTTTATGCCCCTGTACACACGCTTGATTCTCTTTCGGAGACATAGCAATCCATAGGTTTTAAGATACTTACTAGTCAGGTACATTCTTAGGCGTTTAATATGGGGTGTTGAGTCCATTTCGTTGAGCAAGGAGTAGCTCTTGTCTATTCCATATTTGGCTTAAGGAAATTTATCTGTGCTCATTTCAATCTCTGATTTTATGTAGCACACCAACTCACCTTTCCCCTTAAGCAAGCATAAGTTGGTTTTCTAAATTTGAGACCCTGTTCTGTTTTGTAATCCAGTTCCTGTGTAGCCAAGTTTACATTCCGTGTATTAGTGATATCTTATGATGTTTCTTTTTCTGTGTGACTTATTTCAGTGAGAATCATCATACCTGAACCCAGTCATTTTCTGCTACAGGCCTGATGACATAGATTTCATTGCTGAGTGATATTGCATTGTATGTAAGTACCACAACTTCTTTATCCATTTTTCACTTTCTGTGATATTGAACTTGTACCATAAACGAGGTTCTTGTAAACAGAGCCGTCCCAAACTTTGTGGTGGCTGTGTGTTTTTGATTTTAATTTCCCTAAGCTATAGGACCATAAGTGTAAGTGCCCTAGGCTCTGTTGCTTTGTTTTTTAGATGTTTCAGGAAACACCATACACTTCTCCCTAGTGGCTGTTGGCAATTTACATCCCGCCCATCAGCATAGCAAGGCTCCCAGTTCTCCATTGCCTTTCCTGCCTTTCTGGATTTTACACTTTTTTCAGATGGTCCTTTTGACCAGGGGGGAAGTGAGACTTTAATGTAGTGCAGATTTCCTTTGCAAGCTTGCTTGGTTGGCCAAAAAGGGCGTATGCGTTGTTTCCTGAATATATTCAGGAAACAACGCATACGCACTTTTTGGCCAAGTACATCATTGTCGACGTTCTGCCTCTTTTCCTATGCTTTAAATGCAATTCCAGTCTACCTTCTGAAATCGGTTTCCTGCAATTCTGCCCCGCTTTCAAGTCCTCTTGGCAGCGTTACTTCAGTATATTTTTGGACGATTGCTGTCATTTATAACTCTGCAGGTTTGTGAATTACAGTGCCACTGAGCTCCTATCTTCAACTCGCTTTCTTGTGAGCGGGCCGCAACACCGCAGGATTGCTTCGGGCCCTAATCTGGTTCCGGCACGGTATGCTGAGCCTTTGGTTAATTCCTCTTCCTGGTGGGAAATGAGAGTTAAATTTGCCCGTCCAGAGACCTCCAGCTAGTCTCTCATTGGTTCTCCCTATTCCTGTTCATCTTCCGCAGAAATTGCAAACTGGGCCAAAGAGGAGATTAAAGGCACTGACTTTCCAATTCGGAAGAGTGTTAATAAAGCGTTTTGAATGTTGCACCCGAATAACAGGGTACGAGAACTGAGACATATTTGAACACGTCTCCCGATCACACGGTTGATCATACTCTGGGTTCCACATGCATGGTTTAGCTGAAGGAAGAATCCCTTAAACCTGGAGAGTTGAGACCCGTGGAATGGGTACCATGCAATGTGACTTCAAAGGGTCTTCATTTGCTCACCAAACCTCTCCAATCCTATCACTGCTGCGTTTATGCCCCTGTACACATGCTTGGTTCTCTTTCGGAGACATAGCAATCCATAGGTTTTAAGATACTTACTAGTCAGGTACATTCTTAGGCGTTTAATATGGGGTGTTGAGTCCATTTCGTTGAGCAAGGAGTAGCTCTTGTCTATTACATATTTGGCTTAAGGAACTTTATCTGTGCTCATTTCAATCTCTGGTTTTATGCAGCACCCCAACTCACCTTTCCCCTTAAGCAAGCATAAGTTTGTTTTCTAAATTTGAGACCTTCTTCTGTTTTGTAATTCAGTGCCTGTGTAGCCAAGTTTACATTCCGTGTATTAGTGATACCTTATGACGTTTCTTTTTCTGTGTGACTTATTTCAGTTAGAATCATCATACCTGAATCCACTCATTATGCTGCTACGGGAATGATGACATAGATTTCATTGCTGAGTGATATTGCATTGTACGTAAGTACCACAACTTCTTTATTCATTTTTCGCTTTCTGCGATATTGAACTTGTACCGTAAACGAGGTTCTTGTAAACAGAGCCATCCCAAACATTGGGGTGGCTGTGTCTTTTTGATTTTAATTTCCCTAAGCTATATGACAATAAGTGGAAGTGCCCTAGGCTCTGTTGCTTTGTTTTTTAGATGTTTCAGGAAACACCATACACTTCTCCCCAGTGACTGTTGGCAATTTACATCCCGCCCATCAGCATAACAAGGCTCCCAGTTCTCCATGGCCTGTCCTGCCTTTCTGGATTTTACACTTTTTTCAGATGATCCTTTTGACCGGGAGGGAAGTGAGACTTCAATGTAGTGCAGATTTCCTTTGCAAGCTTGCTTGGTTGGCCAAAAAGTGCGTATGCGTTTTTTCCTGAATATATTCAGGAAAAAACGCATACGCCCTTTTCGGCCAAGTGCATCATTGTGGACGTTCTGCCTCTTTTCCTATGCTTTAAATGCAATTCCAGTCTACCTCCTGAAATCGGTTTCCTGCAATTCTGCCCCGCTTTCAAGTCCTCTTGGCAGGCTTACTTCAGTATATTTTTGGACGATAGCTGTCATTTATAACTCTGCAGGTTTGTGAATTACAGTGCCCCTGAGCTCCTTTCTTCAACTCGCTTTCTTGTGAGCTGGCCGCAACACCGCAGGATTGCTTCAGGCCCTAATCTGGTTCCGGCACGGCACGCTGATCCTTTGGTTAATTCCTCTTCTTGGTGGGAAATGAGAGTTATATTTGCCCATCCAGACACCTCCAGCTAGTCTCTCATTGGTTCTCCTTATTCCTGTTCATCTTCCGCAGAAATTGCAAACTGGTCCAAACAGGAGGTTAAAGGCACTGACTCTCCAAGTCGGGAGAGTGTTAGTAAAGCGTCTGGAATGTTGCACCCGAGTACCAGGGGATGAAAACTGAGACATATTTGAACACGTCTCCCGATCACATGGTTTATCATAACCTGGTTTCCACATGTATGTTTTAGCTGAAGGAAGAATCCCTTAAAGCTGTAGAGTTGAGACCCTTGGAATGAATACCATGCAATATGACTTCAAAGGGTCTTCATTTGCTCACTGAACCTCTCCAATCCTATCACTGCTGCGTTTATGCCCTTTTACACACGCTTGATTCTCTTTTGGAGATATAGTAATCCATAGGTTTTAAGATACTTACTAGTCAGGTACATTCTTAGGCGTTTAATATGGGGTGTTGAGTCCATTTCATTGAGCAAGGAGTAGCTCTTGTCTATTCCATATTTGGCTTAAGGAAATTTATCTGTGCTCATTTCAATCTCTGGTTTTATGTAGCACCCCAACTCACCTTTCCCCTTAAGCAAGCATAAGTTGGGTTTCTAAATTTGAGACCCTCTTCTGTTTTGTAATCCAGTTCCTGTGTAGCCAAGTTTACATTCCGTGTATTAGTGATATCTTATGATGTTTCTTTTTCTGTGTGACTTATTTCAGTGAGAATCATCATACCTGAATCCAGTCTATGCTGCTACGGGCCTGATGACATAGATTTCATTGCTGAGTGATATTGCATTGTACGTAACTACCACAACTTCTTTATCCATTTTTCACTTTCTGCGATATTGAACTTCTACCGTAAATGAGGTTCTTGTAAACAGAGAGGTCCCAAACTTTGGGGTGGCTGTGTCTTTTTGATTTTAATTTCCCTAAGCTATAGGACTATAAGTGGAAGTGCCCTAGGCTCTGTTGCTTTGTTTTTTAGATGTTTCAGGAAACACCATACACTTCTCCTGAGTGGCTGTTGGCAATTTTCATCCCGCCCATCAGCATAACAAGGCTCCCAGTTCTCCATGGACTGTCCTGCCTTTCTGGATTTTACACTTTTGTCACATGGCCCTTTTGACTGGGGGGAAGTGAGACTTCATTGTAGTGCAGATTTCCTTTGCAAGCTTGCTTGGTTGGCCAAAAAGGGCGTATGCGTTTTTTCCTGAATATATGCAGGAAAAAACGCATACGCACTTTTCGGCCAAGTGCATCATTGTCGACGTTCTGCCTCTTTTCCTATGCTTAAATGCAATTCCAGTCTACCTCCTGAAATCGGTTTCCTGCAATTCTGCCCCGCTTTCAAGTCCTCTTGGCAGCCTTACTTCAGTATATTTTTGGACGATAGCTGTCATTCATAACTCTGCAGGTTTGTGATAACAGTGCCCCTGAGCTCCTTTCTTCAACTCGCTTTGTTGTGAGCTGGCCGCAACACCGCAGGATTGCTTCAGGCCCTAATCTGGTTCCAGCACGGCATGCTGAGCCTTTGCTTAATTCCTCTTCCTGGTGGGAAATGAGAGTTAAATTTGCCCGTCCAGACACCTCCAGCTAGTCTCTCATTGGTTCTCCCTATTCCTGTTCATCTTCCGCAGAATTTGCAAACTGGGCCAAACAGGAGGTTAAAGGCACTGACTCTCCAAGTCGGGAGAGTGTTAGTAAAGCATCTGGAATGTTGTACCCGAGTACCAGGGGACGAGAACTGAGACATATTTGAACACGTCTCCCGATCACATGGTTGATCATACTCTGGGTTCCACATGCATGTTTTAGCTGAAGGAAGAATCCCTTAAACCTGGAGAGTTGAGACCCGTGGAATGGGTACCATGCAATGTGCCTTCAAAGGGTCTTCATTTGCTCACCAAACCTCTCCAATCCTATCACTGCTGCGTTTATGCCCCTGTACACATGCTTAGTTCTCTTTCGCAGACATAGCAATCCATAGGTTTTAAGATACTTACTAGTCAGGTACATTCTTAGGTGTTTAATATGGGGTGTTGAGTCCATTTCGTTGAGCAAGGAGTAGCTCTTGTCTATTACATATTTGGCTTAAGGAACTTTATCTGTGCTCATTTCAATCTCTGGTTTTATGCAGCACCCCAACTCACCTTTCCCCTTCAGCAAGCATAAGTTTGTTTTCTAAATTTGAGACCTTCTTCTGTTTTGTAATTCAGTGCCTGTGTAGCCAAGTTTACATTCTGTGTATTAGTGATATCTTATGACGTTTCTTTTTCTGTGTGACTTATTTCAGTTAGAATCATCATACCTGAATCCACTCATTATGCTGCTACGGGAATGATGACATAGATTTCATTGCTGAGTGATATTGCATTGTACGTAAGTACCACAACTTCTTTATTCATTTTTCGCTTTCTGCGATATTGAACTTGTACCGTAAACGAGGTTCTTGTAAACAGAGCCATCCCAAACATTGGGGTGGCTGTGTCTTTTTGATTTTAATTTCCCTAAGCTATATGACAATAAGTGGAAGTGCCCTAGGCTCTGTTGCTTTGTTTTTTAGATGTTTCAGGAAACACCATACACTTCTCCCCAGTGACTGTTGGCAATTTACATCCCGCCCATCAGCATAACAAGGCTCCCAGTTCTCCATGGCCTGTCCTGCCTTTCTGGATTTTACACTTTTTTCAGATGATCCTTTTGACCGGGAGGGAAGTGAGACTTCAATGTAGTGCAGATTTCCTTTGCAAGCTTGCTTGGTTGGCCAAAAAGTGCGTATGCGTTTTTTCCTGAATATATTCAGGAAAAAACGCATACGCCCTTTTCGGCCAAGTGCATCATTGTGGACGTTCTGTCTCTTTTCCTATGCTTTAAATGCAATTCCAGTCTACCTCCTGAAATCGGTTTCCTGCAATTCTGCCCCGCTTTCAAGTCCTCTTGGCAGGCTTACTTCAGTATATTTTTGGACGATAGCTGTCATTTATAACTCTGCAGGTTTGTGAATTACAGTGCCCCTGAGCTCCTTTCTTCAACTCGCTTTCTTGTGAGCTGGCCGCAACACCGCAGGATTGCTTCAGGCCCTAATCTGGTTCCGGCACGGCACGCTGATCCTTTGGTTAATTCCTCTTCTTGGTGGGAAATGAGAGTTATATTTGCCCATCCAGACACCTCCAGCTAGTCTCTCATTGGTTCTCCTTATTCCTGTTCATCTTCCGCAGAAATTGCAAACTGGTCCAAACAGGAGGTTAAAGGCACTGACTCTCCAAGTCGGGAGAGTGTTAGTAAAGCGTCTGGAATGTTGCACTCGAGTACCAGGGGATGAAAACTGAGACATATTTGAACACGTCTCCCGATCACATGGTTTATCATAACCTGGTTTCCACATGTATGTTTTAGCTGAAGGAAGAATCCCTTAAAGCTGGAGAGTTGAGACCCTTGGAATGAGTACCATGCAATATGACTTCAAAGGGTCTTCATTTGCTCACTGAACCTCTCCAATCCTATCACTGCTGCGTTTATGCCCTTGTACACACGCTTGATTCTCTTTTGGAGACATAGCAATCCATAGGTTTTAAGATACTTACTAGTCAGGTACATTCTTAGGCGTTTAATATGGGGTGTTGAGTCCATTTCATTGAGCAAGGAGTAGCTCTTGTCTATTCCATATTTGGCTTAAGGAAATTTATCTGTGCTCATTTCAATCTCTGGTTTTATGTAGCACCCCAACTCACCTTTCCCCTTAAGCAAGCATAAGTTGGGTTTCTAAATTTGAGACCCTCTTCTGTTTTGTAATCCAGTTCCTGTGTAGCCAAGTTTACATTCCGTGTATTAGTGATATCTTATGATGTTTCTTTTTCTGTGTGACTTATTTCAGTGAGAATCATCATACCTGAATCCAGTCTATGCTGCTACGGGCCTGATGACATAGATTTCATTGCTGAGTGATATTGCATTGTACGTAACTACCACAACTTCTTTATCCATTTTTCACTTTCTGCGATATTGAACTTCTACCGTAAATGAGGTTCTTGTAAACAGAGAGGTCCCAAACTTTGGGGTGGCTGTGTCTTTTTGATTTTAATTTCCCTAAGCTATAGGACTATAAGTGGAAGTGCCCTAGGCTCTGTTGCTTTGTTTTTTAGATGTTTCAGGAAACACCATACACTTCTCCTGAGTGGCTGTTGGCAATTTTCATCCCGCCCATCAGCATAACAAGGCTCCCAGTTCTCCATGGCCTGTCCTGCCTTTCTGGATTTTACACTTTTGTCACATGGCCCTTTTGACTGGCTGGAAGTGAGACTTCATTGTAGTGCAGATTTCCTTTCCAAGCTTGCTTGGTTGGCCAAAAAGTGCGTATGCGTTTTTTCCTGAATATATGCAGGAAAAAACGCATACGCACTTTTCGGCCAAGTGCATCATTGTCGACGTTCTGCCTCTTTTCCTATGCTTAAATGCAATTCCAGTCTACCTCCTGAAATCGGTTTCCTGCAATTCTGCCCCGCTTTCAAGTCCTCTTGGCAGCCTTACTTCAGTATATTTTTGGACGATAGCTGTCATTCATAACTCTGCAGGTTTGTGATAACAGTGCCCCTGAGCTCCTTTCTTCAACTCGCTTTGTTGTGAGCTGCCCGCAACACCGCAGGATTGCTTCAGGCCCTAATCTGGTTCCAGCACGGCATGCTGAGCCTTTGCTTAATTCCTCTTCCTGGTGGGAAATGAGAGTTAAATTTGCCCGTCCAGACACCTCCAGCTAGTCTCTCATTGGTTCTCCCTATTCCTGTTCATCTTCCGCAGAATTTGCAAACTGGGCCAAACAGGAGGTTAAAGGCACTGACTCTCCAAGTTGGGAGAGTGTTAGTAAAGCATCTGGAATGTTGCACCTGAGTACCAGCGGTCGAAAACTGAGACATATTTGAACACGTCTCCCGATCACACGGTTGATCATACTCTGGGTTCCACATGCATGTTTTAGCTGAAGGAAGAATCCCTTAAACCTGGAGAGTTGAGACCCGTGGAATGGGTACCATGCAATATGACTTCAAAGGGTCTTCATTTGCTCACCGAACCTCTCCAATCCTATCACTGCTGCGTTTATGCCCCGGTACTCACGCTTGATTCTCTTTCAGAGACATAGCAAACCATAGGTTTTAAGATACTTACTAGTCAGGTACATTATTAGGCGTTTAATATGGGGTTTTGAGTCCATTTGGTTGAGCAAGGAGTAGCTCTTCTCTGTTACATATTTGGCTTAAGGAACTTTATCTGTGCTCATTTCAATCTCTGGTTTTATGCAGCTCCCCAACTCACCTTTCCCCTTAAGCAAGCATAAGTTGGTTTTCTAAATTTGAGACCTTGTTCTGTTTTGTAATCCAGTTCCTGTGTAGCCAAGTTTACATTCCGTGTATTAGTGATATCTTATGATGTTTCTTTTTCTGTTTGACTTATTTCAGTTAGAATCATCATACCTGAACCCAGTCATTTTCTGCTACAGGCCTGATGACATAGATTTCATTGCTGAGTGATATTGCATTGTATGTAAGTACCACAACTTCTTTATCCATTTTTCACTTTCTGTGATATTGAACTTGTACCATAAACGAGGTTCTTGTAAACAGAGCCGTCCCAAACTTTGGAGTGGCTGTGTGTTTTTGATTTTAATTTCCCTAAGCTATAGGACCATAAGTGTAAGTGCCCTAGTCTCTGTTGCTTTGTTTTTTAGATGTTTCAGGAAACACCATACACTTCTCCCTAGTGGCTGTTGGCAATTTACATCCCGCCCATCAGCATAGCAAGGCTCCCAGTTCTCCATTGCCTTTCCTGCCTTTCTGGATTTAACACTTTTTTCAGATGGTCCTTTTGACCAGGGGGGAAGTGAGACTTTAATGTAGTGCAGATTTCCTTTGCAAGCTTGCTTGGTTGGACAAAAAGGGCGTATGCGTTTTTTCCTGAATATATTCAGGAAACAACGCATACGCACTTTTTGGCCAAGTACATCATTGTCGACGTTCTGCCTCTTTTCCTATGCTTTAAATGCAATTCCAGTCTACCTTCTGAAATCGGTTTCCTGCAATTCTGCCCCGCTTTCAAGTCTTCTTGGCAGCGTTACTTCAGTATATTTTTGGACGATTGCTGTCATTTATAACTCTGCAGGTTTGTGAATTACAGTGCCACTGAGCTCCTATCTTCAACTCGCTTTCTTGTGAGCGGGCCGCAACACCGCAGGATTGCTTCGGGCCCTAATCTGGTTCCGGCACGGCATGCTGAGCCTTTGGTTAATTCCTCTTCCTGGTGGGAAATGAGAGTTAAATTTGCCCATCCAGAGACCTCCAGCTAGTCTCTCATTGGTTCTCCCTATTCCTGTTCATCTTCCGCAGAAATTGCAAACTGGGCCAAACAGGAGATTAAAGGCCCTGACTTTCCAATTAAGGAGAGTGTTAATAAAGCGTTTGGAATGTTGCACCCGAATAACAGGGTACGAGAACTGAGACATATTTGAACACGTCTCCCGATCACATGGTTGATCATACTCTGGGTTCCACATGCATGGTTTAGCTGAAGGAAGAATCCCTTAAACCTGGAGAGTTGAGACCCGTGGAATGGGTACCATGCAATGTGACTTCAAAGGGTCTTCATTTGCTCACCAAACCTCTCCAATCCTATCACTGCTGCGTTTATGCCCCTGTACACATGCTTGGTTCTCTTTCGGAGACATAGCAATCCATAGGTTTTAAGATACTTACTAGTCAGGTACATTCTTAGGCGTTTAATATGGGGTGTTGAGTCCATTTCATTGAGCAAGGAGTATCTCTTGTCTATTACATATTTGGCTTAAGGAACTTTATCTGTGCTCATTTCAATCTCTGGTTTTATGCAGCACCCCAACTCACCTTTCCCCTTAAGCAAGCGTAAGTTGGTTTTCTAAATTTGAGACCCTCTTCTGTTTTGTAATTCAGTGCCTGTGTAGCCAAGTTTACATTCCGTGTATTAGTGATATCTTATGACGTTTCTTTTTCTGTGTGACTTATTTCAGTTAGAATCATCATACCTGAATCCACTCATTATGCTGCTACGGGAATGATGACATAGATTTCATTGCTGAGTGATATTGCATTGTACGTAAGTACCACAACTTCTTTATCCATTTTTCGCTTTCTGCGATATTGAACTTGTACCGTAAACGAGGTTCTTGTAAACAGAGCCGTCCCAAACTTTGGGGTGGCTGTGTCTTTTTGATTTTAATTTCCCTAAGCTATATGACAATAAGTGGAAGTGCCCTAGGCTCTGTTGCTTTGTTTTTTAGATGTTTCAGGAAACACCATACACTTCTCCCCAGTGACTGTTGGCAATTTACATCCCACCCATCAGCATAACAAGGCTCCCAGTTCTCCATGGCCTGTCCTGCCTTTCTGGATTTTACATTTTTTTCAGATGATCCTTTTGACCGGGAGGGAAGTGAGACTTCAATGTAGTGCAGATTTCCTTTGCAAGCTTGCTTGGTTGGCCAAAAAGTGCGTATGCGTTTTTTCCTGAATATATTCAGGAAAAAACGCATACGCCCTTTTTGGCCAAGTGCATCATTGTGGACGTTCTGCCTCTTTTCCTATGCTTTAAATGCAATTCCAGTCTACCTCCTGAAATCGGTTTCCTGCAATTCTGCCCCGCTTTCAAGTCCTCTTGGCAGGCTTACTTCAGTATATTTTTGGACGATAGCTGTCATTTATAACTCTGCAGGTTTGTGAATTACAGTGCCCCTGAGCTCCTTTCTTCAACTCGCTTTCTTGTGAGCTGGCCGCAACACCGCAGGATTGCTTCAGGCTCTAATCTGGTTCCGGCACGGCACGCTGATCCTTTGGTTAATTCCTCTTCTTGGTGGGAAATGAGAGTTATATTTGCCCATCCAGACACCTCCAGCTAGTCTCTCATTGGTTCTCCCTATTCCTGTTCATCTTCCGCAGAAATTGCAAACTGGGCCAAACAGGAGGTTAAAGGTACTGACTCTCCAAGTCGGGAGAGTGTTAGTAAAGCATCTGCAATGTTGCACCCGAGTACCATGGGACGAGAACTGAGACATATTGGAACACGTCTCCCGATCACATGATTGATCATACTCTGGGTTCCACATGCATGCTTTAGCTGAAGGAAAAATCCCTTAAAGCTGGAGAGTTGAGACCCGTGGAATGGGTACCATGCAATATGACTTCAAAGGGTCTTCGTTTGCTCACCGAACCTCTCCAATCCTATCACTGCTGCGTTTATGCCCCTGTTCACACGCTTGATTCTCTTTTGGAGACATAGCAATCCATAGGTTTTAAGATACTTACTAGTCAGCTACATTCTTAGGCGTTTAATATGGGGTGTTGAGTCCATTTCGTTGAGCAAGGAGTAGCTCTTCTCTATAACATGTTTGGCTTAAGGAACTTTATTTGTGCTCATTTCAATCTCTGGTTTTATGCAGCACCCCAACTCACCTTTCCCCTTAAGCAAGCATAAGTTGGTTTTCTAAATTTGAGACCCTGTTCTGTTTTGTAATCCAGTTCGTGTGTAGCCAAGTTTACATTCCATGTATTAGTGATATCTTATGATGTTTCTTTTTCTGTGTGACTTATTTCAGTTAGAATCATCATACCTGAATCCACTCATTATGCTGCTACGGGCCTGATGACATAGATTTCATTGCTGAGTGATATTGCATTGTACGTAAGTACCACAACTTCTTTATCCATTTTTCACTTTCTGTGATATTGAACTTGTACCGTAAACGAGGTTCTTGTAAACAGAGCCATCCCAAACATTGGGGTGGCTGTGTCTTTTTGATTTTAATTTCCCTAAGCTATAGGACCATAAGTGGAAGTGCTCTAGGCTCTGTTGCTTTGTTTTTTAGATGTTTCAGGAAACACCATACACTTCTCCCGAGTGGCTGTTGGCAATTTACATCCCGCCCATCAGCATAACAAGGCTCCCAGTTCTCCATGGCCTGTCCTGCCTTTCTGGATTTTACACTTTTTTCAGATGGCCCTTTTGACCAGGGGGAAGTGAGACTTCATTGTAGTGCAGATTTCCTTTGCAAGCTTGCTTGGTTGGCCAAAAAGGGCGTATGCGTTTTTTCCTGAATATATTCAGGAAAAAACGCATACGCCCTTTTTGGCCAAGTGCATCATTGTCGACGTTCTGCCTCTTTTCCTATGCTTTAAATGCAATTCCAGTCTACCTCCTGAAATCGGTTTCCTGCAATTCTGCCCGGCTTTCAAGTCCTCTTGGCAGCCTTACTTCAGTATATTTTTGGACGATAGCTGTCATTTATAACTCTGCAGGGTTGTGAATTACAGTTCCACTAAGCTCCTATCTTCAACTCGCTTTCATGTGAGCTGGCCGCAACACTGCAGGATTGCTTCGGGCCCTAATCTGGTTCCGGCACGGCATGCTGAGCCTTTGGTTAATTCCTCTTCTTATTGGGAAATGAGAGTTAAATTTGCCCGTCCAGACACCTCCAGCTAGTCTCTCATTGGTTCTCCCTATTCCTGTTCATCTTCTGCAGAAATTGCAAACTGGGCCAAACAGGAGATTAAAGGCACTGACTTTCCAATTCGGGAGAGTGTTAATAAAGCGTTTGGAATGTTGCACCCGAGTAACAGGGTACGAGAACTGAGACATATTTGAACACGTCTCCCGATCACATGGTTGATCATACTCTGGGTTGCACATGCCTGTTTTAGCTGAAGGAAGAATCCCTTAAACCTGGAGAGTTGAGACCCGTGGAATGGGTACCATGCAATATGACTTCAAAGGGTCTTCATTTGCTCACCGAACCTCTCCAATCCTATCACTGCTGCGTTTATGCCCCTGTTCTCACGCTTGATTCTCTTTCAGAGACATAGCAAACCATAGGTTTTAAGATAATTACTAGTCAGCTACATTATTAGGCGTTTAATATGGGGTTTTGAGTCCATTTCGTTGAGCAAGGAGTAGCTCTTGTCTATTACATATTTGACTTAAGGAACCTTATCTGTGCTCATTTCAATCTCTGGTATTTTGCAGCACCCCAACTCACCTTTAACCTTAAGCAAGCATAAGTTGGTTTTCTACATTTGTGACCCTGTTCTGTTTTGTAATCCAGTTCCTGTGTAGCCAAGTTTACATTCCATGTATTAGTGATATCTTATGATGTTTCATTTTCTGTGTGACTTATTTCAGTTAGAATCATCATACCTGAATCCACTCATTATGCTGCTACGGGCCTGATGACATAGATTTCATTGCTGAGTGATATTGCATTGTACGTAAGTACCACAACTTCTTTATCCATTTTTCACTTTCTGCGATATTGAACTTGTACAGTAAACGAGGTTCTTATAAACAGAGCCGTCCCAAACTTTTGGGTGGCTGTGTCTTTTTGATTTTAATTTCCCTAAGCTGTAGGACCATAAGTGGAAGTGCTCTAGGCTCTGTTGCTTTGTTTTTTAGATGTTTCAGGAAACACCATACAATTATCCCGAGTGGCTGTTGGAAATTTACATCCTGAACATCAGCATAACAAGGCTCCCAGTTCTCCATGGCCTGTCCTGCCTTTCTGGATTTTACACTTTTTACAGATGGCCCTTTTGACCCGGGGGAAGTGAGACTTCATTGTAGTGCAGATTTCCTTTGTAAGCTTGCTTGGTTGGCCAAAAAGTGCGTATGCTGTTTTTCCTGAATATATTCAGGAAAAAACGCATATGCCCTTTTTGGCCTAGTGCATCATTGTCGACGTTCTGCCTGTTTTCCTATGCTTTAAATGCAATTCCAGTCTACCTCCTGAAATCGGTTTCCTGCAATTTTGCCCCGCTTTCCAGTCCTCTTGGCAGCCTTACTTCAATATATTTTTGGACGATAGCTGTCATTTATAACTCTGCAGTTTTGTGAATTACAGTGCCCCTGAGCTCCTTTCTTCAACTCGCTTTCTTGTGAGCTGGCCGCAACACCGCAGGATTGCTTCAGGCCCTAATCTGGTTCCGGCACGGAATGCTGAGCCTTTGCTTAATTCCTCTTCCTGGTGGGAAATGAGAGTTAAATTTGCCCGTCCAGACATCTCCAGCTAGTCTCTCATTGGTTCTCCCTATTCCTGTTCATCATCCACGGAATTTGCAAACTGGGTCAAACAGGAGGTTAAAGGCACTGACTCTCCAAGTCGGGAGAGTGTTAGTAAAGTGTCTAGAATGTTGCACCCGAGTACCAGGGGATGAGAACTGAGACATATTTGAACATGGCTCACGATCACATGGTTGATCATAGTCTGGGTTCCAAATGCATGTTTAGCTGAAGGAAGAATCTCTTAAACCTGGAGAGTTGAGACCCGTGGAATGGGTACCATGCAATATGACTTCAAAGGGTCTTCATTTGCTCACCGAACCTCTCCAATCCTATCACTGCTGCGTTTATGGTGCTGTACTCACGCTTGATTCTCTTTCAGAGACATAGCAATCCATAGGTTTTAAGATACTTACTGTCAGGTACATTATTAAGTGTTTAATATGGGGTTTTGAGTCCATTTCGTTGAGCAAGGAGTAGCTCTTGTCTATTACATATTTGGCTTAAGGAACCTTATCTGTGCTCATTTCAATCTCTGGTTTTATGCAGCACCCCAACTCACCTTTCCCCTTAAGCAAGCATAAGTTGCTTTTCTACATTTGAGACCCTGTTCTGTTTTGTAATTCAGTTCCTGTGTAGTCAAGTTTACATTCCGTGTATTAGTGATATCTTATGATGTTTCTTTTTCTGTGTGACTTATTTCAGTTAGAATCATCATACCTGAATCCACTCATTATGCTGCTATGGGCCTGATGACATAGATTTCATTGCTGAGTGATATTGCATTATACGTAAGTACTACAATTTCTTTATCCATTTTTCACTTTCTGCGATATTGAACTTGTTCCGTAAACGAGGTTCTTGTAAAGAGAGCCGTCCCAAACATTGGGGTGGCTGTGTCTTTTTGATTTTAATTTCCCTAAGCTATAGGACCATAAGTGGAACTGCCCTAGGCTCTGTTGCCTTGTTTTTTAGATAGTTCAGGAAACACCATACACTTCTCCCCAGTGGCTGTTGGCAATTTACATCCCGCCCCTCAGCATAACAAGGCTCCCAGTTCTCCATGGCCTTTCCTGCCTTTCTGGATTTTACACTTTTTACAGATGGCCCTTTTGACCCGGGGGAAGTGAGAATTCATTGTAGTGCAGATTTCCTTTGCAAGCTTGTTTGGTTGGCCAAAAAGTGCGTATGCTTTTTTTCCTGAATATATTCAGGAAAAAACGCATATGCCCTTTTTGGCCTAGTGCATCATTGTCGACGTTCTGCCTCTTTTCCTATGCTTTAAATGCAATTCCAGTCTAACTCCTGAAATCGGTTTCCTGCAATTCTGCCCTGCTTTCAAGTCCTCTTGGCAGCCTTACTTCAGTATATTTTTGGACCATAGCTGTCATTTATAACTCTGCAGGTTTGTGAATTACAGTGCCCCTGAGCTCCTTTCTTCAACTCGCTTTCTTGTGAGCTGGCCGCAACACCGCACGATTGCTTCAGGCCCTAATCTGGTTCCGGCACGGCACGCTGAGCCTTTGCTTAATTGCTCTTCCTGGTGGGAAATGAGAGTTAAATTTTCCCGTCCAGACACCTCCAGCTAGTCTCTCATTGGTCCTCCCTATCCCTGTTCATCTTCCGCAGAAATTGCAAACTGGGCCAAGCAGGAGGTTAAAGGCACTGACTCTCCAAGTTGGGAGAGTGTTAGTAAAGCATCTGGAATGTTGCACCTGAGTACCAGCGGTCGAAAACTGAGACATATTTGAACACGTCTCCCAATCACACGGTTGATCATACACTGGGTTCCACATGCATGTTTCAGCTGAAGGAAGAATCCCTTAAAGCTGGAGAGTTGAGACCCGTGGAATGGGTACCATGCAATATGACTTCAAAGGGTCTTCATTTGCTCACCGAACCTCTCCAATCCTATCACTGCTGCGTTTATGCCCCTGTACACACGCTTGATTCTCTTTCGGAGACATAGCAATCCATAGGTTTTAAGATACTTACTAGTCAGGTACATTCTTAGGCGTTTAATATGGGGTGTTGAGTCCATTTCGTTGAGCAAGGAGTAGCTCTTGTCTATTCCATATTTGGCTTAAGGAAATTTATCTGTGCTCATTTCAATCTCTGGTTTTATGCAGCACCCCAACTCACCTTTCCCCTTAAGCAAGCATAAGTTGGTTTTCTAAATTTGAGACCCTCTTCTGTTTTGTAATCCAGTTCCTGTGTAGCCAGGTTTATATTCCGTGTATTAGTGATATCTTATGATGTTTCTTTTTCTGTGTGACTTATTTCAGTGAGAATCATCATACCTGAATCCAGTCTATGCTGCTACGGGCCTGATGACATAGATTTCATTGCTGAGTGATATTGCATTGTACGTAACTACCACAACTTCTTTATCCATTTTTCACTTTCTGCGATATTGAACTTCTACCGTAAATGGGGTTCTTGTAAACAGAGAGGTCCCAAACTTTGGGGTGGCTGTGTCTTTTTGATTTTAATTTCCCTAAGCTATAGGACCATAAGTGGAAGTGCCCTAGGCTCTGTTTCTTTGTTTTTTAGATGTTTCAGGAAACACCATACACTTCTCCCGAGTGGCTGTTGGCAGTTTACATCCCGCCCATCAGCATAACAAGGCTCCCAGTTCTCCATGGCCTGTCCTGCCTTTCTGGATTTTACACTTTTTTCAGATGGCCCTTTTGACCAGGGGGAAGTGAGACTTCATTGTAGTGCAGATTTCCTTTGCAAGCTTGCTTGGTTGGCCAAAAAGGGCGTATGCGTTTTTTCCTGAATATATTCAGGAAAAAACGCATACGCCCTTTTTGGCCAAGTGCATCATTGTCGACGTTCTGCCTCTTTTCCTATGCTTTAAATGCAATTCCAGTCTACCTCCTGAAATCGGTTTCCTGCAATTCTGCCCCGCTTTCAAGTCCTCTTGGCAGGCTTACTTCACTATATTTTTGGACGATAGCTGTCATTTATAACTCTGCAGGGTTGTGAATTACAGTTCCACTGAGCTCCTATCTTCAACTCGCTTTCATGTGAGCTGGCCGCAACACTGCAGGATTGCTTCGGGCCCTAATCTGGTTCCGGCACGGCATGCTGAGCCTTTGGTTAATTCCTCTTCTTATTGGGAAATGAGAGTTAAATTTGCCCGTCCAGACACCTCCAGCTAGTCTCTCATTGGTTCTCCCTATTCCTGTTCATCTTCTGCAGAAATTGCAAACTGGGCCAAACAGGAGATTAAAGGCACTGACTTTCCAATTCGGGAGAGTGTTAATAAAGCGTTTGGAATGTTGCACCCGAGTAACAGGGTACGAGAACTGAGACATATTTGAACACGTCTCCCGATCACATGGTTGATCATACTCTGGGTTCCACATGTCTGTTTTAGCTGAAGGAAGAATCCCTTAAACCTGGAGAGTTGAGACCCGTGGAATGGGTACCATGCAATGTGACTTCAAAGGGTCTTCATTTGCTCACCGAACCTCTCCAATCCTATCACTGCTGCATTTATGCCCCTGTACACACGCTTGGTTCTCTTTCGGAGACATAGCAATCCATAGGTTTTAAGATACTTACTAGTCAGGTACATTCTTAGGCGTTTAATATGGCGTGTTGAGTCCATTTCGTTGAGCAAGGAGTAGCTCTTGTCTATTACATGTTTGGCTTAAGGAACTTTATTTGTGCTCATTTCAATCTCTGGTTTTATGCAGCACCCCAACTCACCTTTCACCTTAAGCAAGCATAAGTTGGTTTTCTAAATTTGAGACCCTGTTCTGTTTTGTAATCCAGTTCGTGTGTAGCCAAGTTTACATTCCATGTATTAGTGATATCTTATGATGTTTCTTTTTCTGTGTGACTTATTTCAGTTAGAATCATCATACCTGAATCCACTCATTATGCTGCTACAGGCCTGATGACATAGATTTCATTGCTGAGTGATATTGCATTGTACGTAAGTACCACAACTTCTTTATCCATTTTTCACTTTATGCGATATTGAACTTGTACCGTAAACGAGTTTCTTGTAAACAGAGCCATCCCAAAATTTGGGGTGGCTGTGTCTTTTTGATTTTAATTTCCCTAAGCTATAGGACCATAAGTGGAAGTGCCCTAGGCTCTGTTGCTTTGTTTTTTAGATGTTTCAGGAAACACCATACACTTCTCCCTAGTGGCTGTTGGCAGTTTACATCCCGCCCATCAGCATAACAAGGCTCCCAGTTCTCCATGGCCTGTCCTGCCTTTCTGGATTTTACACTTTTTTCAGATGGTCCTTTTGACCGGGAGGGAAGTGAGACTTCAATGTAGTGCAGATTTCCTTTGCAAGCTTGCTTGGTTGGCCAAAAAGTGCGTATGCGTTTTTTCCTGAATATATTCAGGAAAAAACGCATACGCCCTTTTTGGCCAAGTGCATCATTGTGGACGTTCTGCCTCTTTTCCTATGCTTTAAATGCAATTCCAGTCTACCTCCTGAAATCGGTTTCCTGCAATTCTGCCCCGCTTTCAAGTCCTCTTGGCAGCCTTACTTCAGTATATTTTTGGACGATAGCTGTCATTTATAACTCTGCAGGTTTGTGAATTACAGTGCCCCTGAGCTCCTTTCTTCAACTCGTTTTCTTGTGAGCTGGCCGCAACACCGCAGGATTGCTTCAGGCCCTAATCTGGTTCCGGCACGCCACGCTGAGCCTTTGCTTAATTCCTCTTCTTGGTGGGAAATGAGAGTTAAATTTGCCCATCCAGACACCTCCAGCTAGTCTCTCATTGGTTCTCCCTATTCCTGTTCATCTTCCGCAGAAATTGCAAACTGGGCCAAACAGGAGGTTAAAGGCACTATCTCTCCAAGTCGGGAGAGTGTTAGTAAAGCATCTGCAATGTTGCACCCGAGTACCAGGGGACGAGAACTGAGACATATTGGAACACGTCTCCCGATCACATGATTGATCATACTCTGGGTTCCACATGCATGCTTTAGCTGAAGGAAGAATCCCTTATAACTGGAGAGTTGAGACCCGTGGAATGGGTACCATGCAATATGACTTCAAAGGGTCTTCATTTGCACACCGAACCTCTCCAATCCTATCACTGCTGCATTTATGCCCCTGTACACACGCTTGATTCTCTTTTGGAGACATAGCAATCCATAGGTTTTAAGATACTTACTAGTCAGCTACATTCTTAGGTGTTTAATATGGGGTGTTGAGTCCATTTCGTTGAGCAAGGAGTAGCTCTTGTCTATTACATGTTTGGCTTAAGGAACTTTATCTGTGCTCATTTCAATCTGTGGTTTTATGCAGCACCCCAACTCACCTTTCCCCTTAAGCAAGCATAAGTTGGTTTTCTAAATTTGAGACCCTGTTCTGTTTTGTAATCCAGTTCGTGTGTAGCCAAGATTACATTCCATGTATTAGTGATATCTTATGAGGTTTCTTTTTCTGTGTGACTTATTTCAGTTAGAATCATCATACCTGAATCCACTCATTATGCTGCTACAGGCCTGATGACATAGATTTCATTGCTGAGTGATATTGCATTGTACGTAAGTACCACAACTGCTTTATCCATTTTTCACTTTCTGTGATATTGAACTTGTACCGTAAACGAGGTTCTTGTAAACAGAGCCATCCCAAACTTTGGGGTGGCTGTGTCTTTTTGATTTTAATTTCCCTAAGCTATAGGACCATAAGTGGAAGTGCCCTAGGCTCTGTTGCTTTGTTTTTTAGATGGTTCAGGAAACACCATACACTTCTCCCGAGTGGCTGTTGGCAATTTACATCCCGCCCATCAGCATAACAGGGCTCCCAGTTCTCCATGGCCTGTCCTGCCTTTCTGGATTTTACACTTTTTTCAGATGGCCCTTTTGACCAGGGGGAAGTGAGACTTCATTGTAGTGCAGATTTCCTTTGCAAGCTTGCTTGGTTGGCCAAAAAGGGTGTATGCGTTTTTTCCTGAATATATTCAGGAAAAAACACATACGCCCTTTTTGGCCAAGTGCATCATTGTGGACGTTCTGCCTCTTTTCCTATGCTTTAAATGCAATTCCAGTCTACCTCCTGAAATCGGTTTCCTGCAATTCTGCCCCGCTTTCAAGTCCTCTTGGCAGCCTTACTTCAGTATATTTTTGGACGATAGCTGTCATTTATAACTCTGCAGGTTTGTGAATTACAGTGCCCCTGAGCTCCTTTCTTCAACTCGCTTTCTTGTGAGCTGGCCGCAACACCGCAGGATTGCTTCAGGCCCTAATCTGGTTCCGGCACGGCACGCTGAGGCTTTGCTTAATTCCTCTTCCTGGTGGGAAATGAGAGTTAAATTTGCCCGTCCAGACACCTCCAGCTAGTCTCTCATTGGTTCACCCTATTCCTGTTCATCATCCGCGGAATTTGCAAACTGGGCCAAACATGAGGTTAAAGGCACTGACTCTCCAAGTCGGGAGATTGTTAGTAAAGTGTCTAGAATGTTGCACCCGAGTACCAGGGGATGAGAACTGAGACATATTGGAACATGACTCACGATCACACGGTTGATCATAGTCTGGGTTCCAAATGCATGTTTAGCTGAAGGAAGAATCCCTTAAACCTGGAGAGTTGAGACCCGTGGAATGGGTACCATGCAATATGACTTCAAAGGGTCTTCATTTGCTCACCGAACCTCTCCAATCCTATCACTGCTGCATTTATGCCCCTGTTCTCACGCTTGATTCTCTTTCAGAGACATAGCAAACCATAGGTTTTAAGATACTTACTAGTCAGCTACATTATTAGGCGTTTAATATGGGGTTTTGAGTCCATTTCGTTGAGCAAGGAGTAGCTCTTGTCTATTACATATTTGACTTAAGGAACCTTATCTGTGCTCATTTCAATCTCTGGTTTTTTGCAGCACCCCAACTCACCTTTAACCTTAAGCAAGCATAAGTTGATTTTCTACATTTGTGACCCTGTTCTGTTTTGTAATCCAGTTCCTGTGTAGCCAAGTTTACATTCCATGTATTAGTGATATCTTATGATGTTTCATTTTCTGTGTGACTTATTTCAGTTAGAATCATCATACCTGAATCCACTCATTATGCTGCTACGGGCCTGATGACATAGATTTCATTGCTGAGTGATATTGCATTGTACGTAAGTACCACAACTTCTTTATCCATTTTTCACTTTCTGAGATATTGAACTTGTACTGTAAACGAGGTTCTTATAAACAGAGCCGTCCCAAACTTTTGGGTGGCTGTGTCTTTTTGATTTTAATTTCCCTAAGCTGTAGGACCATAAGTGGAAGTGCTCTAGGCTCTGTTGCTTTGTTTTTTAGATGTTTCAGGAAACACCATACAATTATCCCGAGTGGCTGTTGGAAATTTACATCCTGAACATCAGCATAACAAGGCTCCCAGTTCTCCATGGCCTGTCCTGCCTTTCTGGATTTTACACTTTTTACAGATGGCCCTTTTGACCCGGGGGAAGTGAGACTTCATTGTAGTGCAGATTTCCTTTGTAAGCTTGCTTGGTTGGCCAAAAAGTGCGTATGCTGTTTTTCCTGAATATATTCAGGAAAAAACGCATATGCCCTTTTTGGCCTAGTGCATCATTGTCGACGTTCTGCCTGTTTTCCTATGCTTTAAATGCAATTCCAGTCTACCTCCTGAAATCGGTTTCCTGCAATTTTGCCCCGCTTTCCAGTCCTCTTGGCAGCCTTACTTCAATATATTTTTGGACGATAGCTGTCATTTATAACTCTGCAGTTTTGTGAATTACAGTGCCCCTGAGCTCCTTTCTTCAACTCGCTTTCTTGTGAGCTGGCCGCAACACCGCAGGATTGCTTCAGGCCCTAATCTGGTTCCGGCACGGAATGCTGAGCCTTTGCTTAATTGCTCTTCCTGGTGGGAAATGAGAGTTAAATTTGCCCGTCCAGACATCTCCAGCTAGTCTCTCATTGGTTCTCCCTATTCCTGTTCATCATCCACGGAATTTGCAAACTGGGTCAAACAGGAGGTTAAAGGCACTGACTCTCCAAGTCGGGAGAGTGTTAGTAAAGTGTCTAGAATGTTGCACCCGAGTACCAGGGGATGAGAACTGAGACATATTTGAACATGGCTCACGATCACATGGTTGATCATAGTCTGGGTTCCAAATGCATGTTTAGCTGAAGGAAGAATCTCTTAAACCTGGAGAGTTGAGACCCGTGGAATGGGTACCATGCAATATGACTTCAAAGGGTCTTCATTTGCTCACCGAACCTCTCCAATCCTATCACTGCTGCGTTTATGGTGCTGTACTCACGCTTGATTCTCTTTCAGAGACATAGCAATCCATAGGTTTTAAGATACTTACTGTCAGGTACATTATTAAGTGTTTAATATGGGGTTTTGAGTCCATTTCGTTGAGCAAGGAGTAGCTCTTGTCTATTACATATTTGGCTTAAGGAACCTTATCTGTGCTCATTTCAATCTCTGGTTTTATGCAGCACCCCAACTCACCTTTCCCCTTAAGCAAGCATAAGTTGCTTTTCTACATTTGAGACCCTGTTCTGTTTTGTAATTCAGTTCCTGTGTAGTCAAGTTTACATTCCGTGTATTAGTGATATCTTATGATGTTTCTTTTTCTGTGTGACTTATTTCAGTTAGAATCATCATACCTGAATCCACTCATTATGCTGCTATGGGCCTGATGACATAGATTTCATTGCTGAGTGATATTGCATTATACGTAAGTACTACAATTTCTTTATCCATTTTTCACTTTCTGCGATATTGAACTTGTTCCGTAAACGAGGTTCTTGTAAAGAGAGCCGTCCCAAACATTGGGGTGGCTGTGTCTTTTTGATTTTAATTTCCCTAAGCTATAGGACCATAAGTGGAACTGCCCTAGGCTCTGTTGCCTTGTTTTTTAGATAGTTCAGGAAACACCATACACTTCTCCCCAGTGGCTGTTGGCAATTTACATCCCGCCCCTCAGCATAACAAGGCTCCCAGTTCTCCATGGCCTTTCCTGCCTTTCTGGATTTTACACTTTTTACAGATGGCCCTTTTGACCCGGGGGAAGTGAGAATTCATTGTAGTGCAGATTTCCTTTGCAAGCTTGTTTGGTTGGCCAAAAAGTGCGTATGCTTTTTTTCCTGAATATATTCAGGAAAAAACGCATATGCCCTTTTTGGCCTAGTGCATCATTGTCGGCGTTCTGCCTCTTTTCCTATGCTTTAAATGCAATTCCAGTCTAACTCCTGAAATCGGTTTCCTGCAATTCTGCCCTGCTTTCAAGTCCTCTTGGCAGCCTTACTTCAGTATATTTTTGGACGATAGCTGTCATTTATAACTCTGCAGGTTTGTGAATTACAGTGCCCCTGAGCTCCTTTCTTCAACTCGCTTTCTTGTGAGCTGGCCGCAACACCGCACGATTGCTTCAGGCCCTAATCTGGTTCCGGCACGGCACGCTGAGCCTTTGCTTAATTGCTCTTCCTGGTGGGAAATGAGAGTTAAATTTTCCCGTCCAGACACCTCCAGCTAGTCTCTCATTGGTCCTCCCTATCCCTGTTCATCTTCCGCAGAAATTGCAAACTGGGCCAAGCAGGAGGTTAAAGGCACTGACTCTCCAAGTTGGGAGAGTGTTAGTAAAGCATCTGGAATGTTGCACCTGAGTACCAGCGGTCGAAAACTGAGACATATTTGAACACGTCTCCCAATCACACGGTTGATCATACACTGGGTTCCACATGCATGTTTCAGCTGAAGGAAGAATCCCTTAAAGCTGGAGAGTTGAGACCCGTGGAATGGGTACCATGCAATATGACTTCAAAGGGTCTTCATTTGCTCACCGAACCTCTCCAATCCTATCACTGCTGCGTTTATGCCCCTGTACACACGCTTGATTCTCTTTCGGAGACATAGCAATCCATAGGTTTTAAGATACTTACTAGTCAGGTACATTCTTAGGCGTTTAATATGGGGTGTTGAGTCCATTTCGTTGAGCAAGGAGTAGCTCTTGTCTATTCCATATTTGGCTTAAGGAAATTTATCTGTGCTCATTTCAATCTCTGGTTTTATGCAGCACCCCAACTCACCTTTCCCCTTAAGCAAGCATAAGTTGGTTTTCTAAATTTGAGACCCTCTTCTGTTTTGTAATCCAGTTCCTGTGTAGCCAGGTTTATATTCCGTGTATTAGTGATATCTTATGATGTTTCTTTTTCTGTGTGACTTATTTCAGTGAGAATCATCATACCTGAATCCAGTCTATGCTGCTACGGGCCTGATGACATAGATTTCATTGCTGAGTGATATTGCATTGTACGTAACTACCACAACTTCTTTATCCATTTTTCACTTTCTGCGATATTGAACTTCTACCGTAAATGGGGTTCTTGTAAACAGAGAGGTCCCAAACTTTGGGGTGGCTGTGTCTTTTTGATTTTAATTTCCCTAAGCTATAGGACCATAAGTGGAAGTGCCCTAGGCTCTGTTGCTTTGTTTTTTAGATGTTTCAGGAAACACCATACACTTCTCCCTAGTGGCTTTTGGCAGTTTATATCCCGCCCATCAGCATAACAAGGCTCCCAGTTCTCCATGGCCTGTCCTGCCTTTCTGGATTTTACACTTTTTTCAGATGGCCCTTTTGACCAGGGGGAAGTGAGACTTCATTGTAGTGCAGATTTCCTTTGCAAGCTTGCTTGGTTGGCCAAAAAGGGCGTATGCGTTTTTTCCCGAATATATTCAGGAAAAAACGCATACGCCCTTTTTGGCCAAGTGCATCATTGTCGACGTTCTGCCTCTTTTCCTATGCTTTAAATGCAATTCCAGTCTACCTCCTGAAATCGGTTTCCTGCAATTCTGCCCCGCTTTCAACTCCTCTTGGCAGGCTTACTTCACTATATTTTTGGACGATAGCTGTCATTTATAACTCTGCAGGGTTGTGAATTACAGTTCCACTGAGCTCCTATCTTCAACTCGCTTTCATGTGAGCTGGCCGCAACACTGCAGGATTGCTTCGGGCCCTAATCTGGTTCCGGCACCGCATGCTGAGCCTTTGGTTAATTCCTCTTCTTATTGGGAAATGAGAGTTAAATTTGCCCGTCCAGACACCTCCAGCTAGTCTCTCATTGGTTCTCCCTATTCCTGTTCATCTTCTGCAGAAATTGCAAACTGGGCCAAACAGGAGATTAAAGGCACTGACTTTCCAATTCGGGAGAGTGTTAATAAAGCGTTTGGAATGTTGCACCCGAGTAACAGGGTACGAGAACTGAGACATATTTGAACACGTCTCCCGATCACATGGTTGATCATACTCTGGGTTCCACATGTCTGTTTTAGCTGAAGGAAGAATCCCTTAAACCTGGAGAGTTGAGACCCGTGGAATGGGTACCATGCAATGTGACTTCAAAGGGTCTTCATTTGCTCACCGAACCTCTCCAATCCTATCACTGCTGCATTTATGCCCCTGTACACACGCTTGGTTCTCTTTCGGAGACATAGCAATCCATAGGTTTTAAGATACTTACTAGTCAGGTACATTCTTAGGCGTTTAATATGGGGTGTTGAGTCCATTTCGTTGAGCAAGGAGTAGCTCTTGTATATTACATATTTGGCTTAAGGAACTTTATCTGTGCTCATTTCAATCTCTGGTTTTATGCAGCACCCCAACTCACCTTTCCCCTTAAGCAAGCATAAGTTGGTTTTCTAAATTTGAGACACTCTTCTGTTTTGTAATTCAGTGCCTGTGTAGCCAAGTTTACATTCCGTGTATTAGTGATATCTTATGACGTTTCTTTTTCTGTGTGACTTATTTCAGTTAGAATCATCATACCTGAATCCACTCATTATGCTGCTACGGGAATGATGACATAGATTTCATTGCTGAGTGATATTGCATTGTACGTAAGTACCACAACTTCTTTATCCATTTTTCGCTTTCTGCGATATTGAACTTGTACCGTAAACGAGGTTCTTGTAAACAGAGCCGTCCCAAACTTTGGGGTGGCTGTGTCTTTTTTATTTTAATTTCCCTAAGCTATATGACAATAAGTGGAAGTGCCCTAGGCTCTGTTGCTTTGTTTTTTAGATATTTCAGGAAACACCATACACTTCTCCCCAGTGACTGTTGGCAATTTACATCCCGCCCATCAGCATAACAAGGCTCCCAGTTCTCCATGGCCTGTCCTGCCTTTCTGGATTTTACACTTTTTTCAGATGATCCTTTTGACCGGGAGGGAAGTGAGACTTCAATGTAGTGCAGATTTCCCTTGCAAGCTTGCTTGGTTGGCCAAAAAGTGCGTATGCGTTTTTTCCTGAATATATTCAGGAAAAAACGCATACGCCCTTTTTGGCCAAGTGCATCATTGTGGACGTTCTGCCTCTTTTCCTATGCTTTAAATGCAATTCCAGTCTACCTCCTGAAATCGGTTTCCTGCAATTCTGCCCCGCTTTCAAGTCCTCTTGGCAGGCTTACTTCAGTATATTTTTGGACGATAGCTGTCATTTATAACTCTGCAGGTTTGTGAATTACAGTGCCCCTGAGCTCCTTTCTTCAACTCGCTTTCTTGTGAGCTGGCCGCAACACCGCAGGATTGCTTCAGGCCCTAATCTGGTTCCGGCACGGCACGCTGATCCTTTGGTTAATTCCTCTTCTTGGTGGGAAATGAGAGTTAAATTTGCCCATCCAGACACCTCCAGCTAGTCTCTCATTGGTTCTCCCTATTCCTGTTCATCTTCCGCAGAAATTGCAAACTGGGCCAAACAGGAGGTTAAAGGTACTGACTCTCCAAGTCGGGAGAGTGTTAGTAAAGCATCTGCAATGTTGCACCCGAGTACCATGGGACGAGAACTGAGACATATTGGAACACGTCTCCCGATCACATGATTGATCATACTCTGGGTTCCACATGCATGCTTTAGCTGAAGGAAGAATCCCTTAAAGCTGGAGAGTTGAGACCCGTGGAATGGGTACCATGCAATATGACTTCAAAGGGTATTCGTTTGCTCACCGAAACTCTCCAATTCTATCACTGCTGCGTTTATGCCCCTGTACACACGCTTGATTCTCTTTTGGAGACATAGCAATCCATAGGTTTTAAGATACTTACTAGTCAGCTACATTCTTAGGCGTTTAATATGGCGTGTTGAGTCCATTTCGTTGAGCAAGGAGTACCTCTTGTCTATTACATGTTTGGCTTAAGGAACTTTATTTGTGCTCATTTCAATCTCTGGTTTTATGCAGCACCCCAACTCACCTTTCCCCTTAAGCAAGCATAAGTTGGTTTTCTAAATTTGAGACCTTCTTCTGTTTTGTAATCCAGTTCGTGTGTAGCCAAGTTTACATTCCATGTATTAGTGATATCTTATGATGTTTCTTTTTCTGTGTGACTTATTTCAGTTAGAATCATCATACCTGAATCCACTCATTATGCTGCTACAGGCCTGATGACATAGATTTCATTGCTGAGTGATATTGCATTGTACGTAAGTACCACAACTGCTTTATCCATTTTTCACTTTCTGTGATATTGAACTTGTACCGTAAACGAGGTTCTTGTAAACAGAGCCATCCCAAACTTTGGGGTGGCTGTGTCTTTTTGATTTTAATTTCCCTAAGCTATAGGACCATAAGTGGAAGTGCCCTAGGCTCTGTTGCTTTGTTTTTTAGATGTTTCAGGAAACACCATACACTTCTCCCTAGTGGCTGTTGGCAGTTTACATCCCGCCCATCAGCATAACAAGGCTCCCAGTTCTCCATGGCCTGTCCTGCCTTTCTGGATTTTACACTTTTTTCAGATGGCCCTTTTGACCAGGGGGAAGTGAGACTTCATTGTAGTGCAGATTTCCTTTGCAAGCTTGCTTGGTTGGCCAAAAAGGGCGTATGCGTTTTTTCCTGAATATATTCAGGAAAAAACGCATACGCCCTTTTTGGCCAAGTGCATCATTGTCGACGTTCTGCCTCTTTTCCTATGCTTTAAATGCAATTCCAGTCTACCTCCTGAAATCGGTTTCCTGCAATTCTGCCCCGCTTTCAAGTCCTCTTGGCAGGCTTACTTCAGTATATTTTTGGACGATAGCTGTCATTTATAACTCTGCAGGGTTGTGAATTACAGTTCCACTGAGCTCCTATCTTCAACTCGCTTTCTTGTGAGCTGGCCGCAACACCGCAGGATTGCTTCGGGCCCTAATCTGGTTCCGGCACGGCACGCTGAGCCTTTGCTTAATTCCTCTTCCTGGTGGGAAATGAGAGTTAAATTTGCCCGTCCAGACACCTCCAGCTAGTCTCTCATTGGTTCTCCCTATTCCTGTTCATCTTCTGCAGAAATTGCAAACTGGGCCAAACAGGAGATTAAAGGCACTGACTTTCCAATTCGGGAAAGTGTTAATAAAGCGTTTGGAATGTTGCACCCGAGTACCAGGGTACGAGAACTGAGACATATTTGAACACGTCTCCCGATCACACGGTTGATCATACTCTGGGTTCCACATGTCTGTTTTAGCTGAAGGAAGAATCCCTTAAACCTGGAGAGTTGAGACCCGTGGAATGGGTACCATGCAATGTGACTTCAAAGGGTCTTCATTTGCTCACCGAACCTCTCCAATCCTATCACTGCTGCGTTTATGCCCCTGTACACACGCTTGGTTCTCTTTCGGAGACATAGCAATCCATAGGTTTTAAGATACTTACTAGTCAGGTACATTCTTAGGCGTTTAATATGGGGTGTTGAGTCCATTTCGTTGAGCAAGGAGTAGCTCTTGTCTATTACATATTTGGCTTAAGGAACTTTATCTGTGCTCATTTCAATCTCTGGTTTTATGCAGCACCCCAACTCACCTTTCCCCTTAAGCAAGCATAAGTTGGTTTTCTAAATTTGAGACCTTGTTCTGTTTTGTAATCCAGTTCCTGTGTAGCCAAGTTTACATTCCGTGTATTAGTGATATCTTATGATGTTTCTTTTTCTGTTTGACTTATTTCAGTTAGAATCATCATACCTGAACCCAGTCATTTTCTGCTACAGGCCTGATGACATAGATTTCATTGCTGAGTGATATTGCATTGTATGTAAGTACCACAACTTCTTTATCCATTTTTCACTTTCTGTGATATTGAACTTGTACCATAAACGAGGTTCTTGTAAACAGAGCCGTCCCAAACTTTGGGGTGGCTGTGTGTTTTTGATTTTAATTTCCCTAAGCTATAGAACCATAAGTGTAAGTGCCGTAGGCTCTGTTGCTTTGTTTTTTAGATGTTTCAGGAAACACCATACACTTCTCCCTAGTGGCTGTTGGCAATTTACATCCCTCCCATCAGCATAGCAAGGCTCCCAGTTCTCCATTGCCTTTCCTGCCTTTCTGGATTTTACACTTTTTTCAGATGGTCCTTTTGACCAGGGGGGAAGTGAGACTTTAATGTAGTGCAGATTTCCTTTGCAAGCTTGCTTGGTTGGCCAAAAAGGGCGTATGCGTTTTTTCCTGAATATATTCAGGAAACAACGCATACGCACTTTTTGGCCAAGTACATCATTGTCGACGTTCTGCCTCTTTTCCTATGCTTTAAATGCAATTCCAGTCTACCTTCTGAAATCGGTTTCCTGCAATTCTGCCCCGCTTTCAAGTCCTCTTGGCAGCGTTACTTCAGTATATTTTTGGATGATTGCTGTCATTTATAACTCTGCAGGTTTGTGAATTACAGTGCCACTGAGCTCCTATCTTCAACTCGCTTTCTTGTGAGCGGGCCGCAACACCGCAGGATTGCTTCGGGCCCTAATCTGGTTCCGGCACGGCATGCTGAGCGTTTGGTTAATTCCTCTTCCTGGTGGGAAATGAGAGTTAAATTTGCCCGTCCAGACACCTCCAGCTAGTCTCTCATTGGTTCTCCCTATTCCTGTTCATCTTCCGCAGAAATTGCAAACTGGGCCAAACAGGAGATTAAAGGCACTGACTTTCCAATTCGGGAGAGTGTTAATAAAGCGTTTGGAATGTTGCACCCGAATAACAGGGTACGAGAACTGAGACATATTTGAACACGTCTCCCGATCACACGGTTGATCATACTCTGGGTTCCACATGCATGGTTTAGCTGAAGGAAGAATCCCTTAAACCTGGAGAGTTGAGACCCGTGGAATGGGTACCAAGCAATGTGACTTCAAAGGGTCTTCATTTGCTCACCAAACCTCTCCAATCCTATCACTGCTGCGTTTATGCCCCTGTACACATGCTTGGTTCTCTTTCGGAGACATAGCAATCCATAGGTTTTAAGATACTTACTAGTCATGTACATTCTCAGGCGTTTAATATGGGGTGTTGAGTCCATTTCGTTGAGCAAGGAGTAGCTCTTGTCTATTACATATTTGGCTTAAGGAACTTTATCTGTGCTCATTTCAATCTCTGGTTTTATGCAGCACCCCAACTCACCTTTCCCCTTAAGCAAGCATAAGTTGGTTTTCTAAATTTGAGACCCTCTTCTGTTTTGTAATTCAGTGCCTGTGTAGCCAAGTTTACATTCCGTGTATTAGTGATATCTTATGACGTTTCTTTTTCTGTGTGACTTATTTCAGTTAGAATCATCATACCTGAATCCACTCATTATGCTGCTACGGGAATGATGACATAGATTTCATTGCTGAGTGATATTGCATTGTACGTAAGTACCACAACTTCTTTATCCATTTTTCGCTTTCTGCGATATTGAACTTGTACCGTAAACGAGGTTCTTGTAAACAGAGCCGTCCCAAACTTTGGGGTGGCTGTGTCTTTTTGATTTTAATTTCCCTAAGCTATATGACAATAAGTGGAAGTGCCCTAGGCTCTGTTGCTTTGTTTTTTAGATGTTTCAGGAAACACCATACACTTCTCCCCAGTGACTGTTGGCAATTTACATCCCGCCCATCAGCATAACAAGGCTCCCAGTTCTCCATGGCCTGTCCTGCCTTTCTGGATTTTACACTTTTTTCAGATGATCCTTTTGACCGGGAGGGAAGTGAGACTTCAATGTAGTGCAGATTTCCTTTGCAAGCTTGCTTGGTTGGCCAAAAAGGGCGTATGCGTTTTTTCCTGAATATATTCAGGAAAAAACGCATACGCCCTTTTTGGCCAAGTGCATCATTGTGGACGTTCTGCCTCTTTTCCTATGCTTTAAATGCAATTCCAGTCTACCTCCTGAAATCGGTTTCCTGCAATTCTGCCCCGCTTTCAAGTCCTCTTGGCAGGCTTACTTCAGTATATTTTTGGACGATAGCTGTCATTTATAACTCTGCAGGTTTGTGAATTACAGTGCCCCTGAGCTCCTTTCTTCAACTCGCTTTCTTGTGAGCTGGCCGCAACACCGCAGGATTGCTTCAGGCTCTAATCTGGTTCCGGCACGGCACGCTGATCCTTTGGTTAATTCCTCTTCTTTGTGGGAAATGAGAGTTATATTTGCCCATCCAGACACCTCCAGCTAGTCTCTCATTGGTTCTCCCTATTCCTGTTCATCTTCCGCAGAAATTGCAAACTGGGCCAAACAGGAGGTTAAAGGTACTGACTCTCCAAGTCGGGAGAGTGTTAGTAAAGCATCTGCAATGTTGCACCCGAGTACCATGGGACGAGAACTGAGACATATTGGAACACGTCTCCCGATCACATGATTGATCATACTCTGGGTTCCACATGCATGCTTTAGCTGAAGGAAAAATCCCTTAAAGCTGGAGAGTTGAGACCCGTGGAATGGGTACCATGCAATATGACTTCAAAGGGTCTTCGTTTGCTCACCGAACCTCTCCAATCCTATCACTGCTGCGTTTATGCCCCTGTACACACGCTTGATTCTCTTTTGGAGACATAGCAATCCATAGGTTTTAAGATACTTACTAGTCAGCTACATTCTTAGGCGTTTAATATGGGGTGTTGAGTCCATTTCGTTGAGCAAGGAGTAGCTCTTGTCTATTACATGTTTGGCTTAAGGAACATTATTTGTGCTCATTTCAATCTCTGGTTTTATGCAGCACCCCAACTCACCTTTCCCCTTAAGCAAGCATAAGTTGGTTTTCTAAATTTGAGACCCTGTTCTGTTTTGTAATCCAGTTCGTGTGTAGCCAAGTTTACATTCCATGTATTAGTGATATCTTATGATGTTTCTTTTTCTGTGTGACTTATTTCAGTTAGAATCATCATACCTGAATCCACTCATTATGCTGCTACGGGCCTGATGACATAGATTTCATTGCTGAGTGATATTGCATTGTACGTAAGTACCACAACTGCTTTATCCATTTTTCACTTTCTGTGATATTGAACTTGTACCGTAAACGAGGTTCTTGTAAACAGAGCCATCCCAAACATTGGGGTGGCTGTGTCTTTTTGATTTTAATTTCCCTAAGCTATAGGACCATAAGTGGAAGTGCCCTAGGCTCTGTTGCTTTGTTTTTTAGATGTTTCAGGAAACACCATACACTTCTCCCTAGTGGCTGTTGGCAGTTTACATCCCGCCCATCAGCATAACAAGGCTCCCAGTTCTCCATGGCCTGTCCTGCCTTTCTGGATTTTACACTTTATTCAGATGGCCCTTTTGACCAGGGGGAAGTGAGACTTCATTGTAGTGCAGATTTCCTTTGCAAGCTTGCTTGGTTGGCCAAAAAGGGCGTATGCGTTTTTTCCTGAATATATTCAGGAAACAACGCATACGCCCTTTTTGGCCAAGTGCATCATTGTGGACGTTCTGCCTCTTTTCCTATGCTTTAAATGCAATTCCAGTCTACCTCCTGAAATCGGTTTCCTGCAATTCTGCCCCGCTTTCAAGTCCTCTTGGCAGGCTTACTTCAGTATATTTTTGGACGATAGCTGTCATTTATAACTCTGCAGGGTTGTGAATTACAGTTCCAGTGAGCTCCTATCTTCAACTCGCTTTCATGTGAGCTGGCCGCAACACTGCAGGATTGCTTCGGGCCCTAATCTGGTTCCGGCACGGCATGCTGAGCCTTTGGTTAATTCCTCTTCTTATTGGGAAATGAGAGTTAAATTTGCCCGTCCAGACACCTCCAGCTAGTCTCTCATTGGTTCTCCCTATTCCTGTTCATCTTCTGCAGAAATTGCAAACTGGGCCAAACAGGAGATTAAAGGCACTGACTTTCCAATTCGGGAGAGTGTTAATAAAGCGTTTGGAATGTTGCACCCGAGTAACAGGGTACGAGAACTGAGACATATTTGAACACGTCTCCCGATCACATGGTTGATCATACTCTGGGTTCCACATGCCTGTTTTAGCTGAAGGAAGAATCCCTTAAACCTGGAGAGTTGAGACCCGTGGAATGGGTACCATGCAATGTGACTTCAAAGGGTCTTCATTTGCTCACCGAACCTCTCCAATCCTATCCCTGCTGCATTTATGCCCCTGTACACACGCTTGGTTCTCTTTCGGAGACATAGCAATCCATAGGTTTTAAGATACTTACTAGTCAGGTACATTCTTAGGCGTTTAATATGGGGTGTTGAGTCCATTTCGTTGAGCAAGGAGTAGCTCTTGTCTATTACATATTTGGCTTAAGGAACTTTATCTGTGCTCATTTAAATCTCTGGTTTTATGCAGCACCCCAACTCACCTTTCCCCTTAAGCAAGCATAAGTTGGTTTTCTAAATTTGAGACCCTCTTCTGTTTTGTAATTCAGTGCCTGTGTAGCCAAGTTTACATTCCGTGTATTAGTGATATCTTATGACGTTTCTTTTTCTGTGTGACTTATTTCAGTTAGAATCATCATACCTGAATCCACTCATTATGCTGCTACGGGAATGATGACATAGATTTCATTGCTGAGTGATATTGCATTGTACGTAAGTACCACAACTTCTTTATCCATTTTTCGCTTTCTGCGATATTGAACTTGTACCGTAAACGAGGTTCTTGTAAACAGAGCCGTCCCAAACTTTGGGGTGGCTGTGTCTTTTTTATTTTAATTTCCCTAAGCTATATGACAATAAGTGGAAGTGCCCTAGGCTCTGTTGCTTTGTTTTTTAGATGTTTCAGGAAACACCATACACTTCTCCCCAGTGACTGTTGGCAATTTACATCCCGCCCATCAGCATAACAAGGCTCCCAGTTCTCCATGGCCTGTCCTGCCTTTCTGGATTTTACACTTTTTTCAGATGATCCTTTTGACCGGGAGGGAAGTGAGACTTTAATGTAGTGCAGATTTCCTTTGCAAGCTTGCTTGGTTGGCCAAAAAGTGCGTATGCGTTTTTTCCTGAATATATTCAGGAAAAAACGCATACGCCCTTTTTGGCCAAGTGCATCATTGTGGACGTTCTGCCTCTTTTCCTATGCTTTAAATGCAATTCCAGTCTACCTCCTGAAATCGGTTTCCTGCAATTCTGCCCCGCTTTCAAGTCCTCTTGGCAGCCTTACTTCAGTATATTTTTGGACGATAGCTGTCATTTATAACTCTGCAGGTTTGTGAATTACAGTGCCCCTGAGCTCCTTTCTTCAACTCGCTTTCTTGTGAGCTGGCCGCAACACCGCAGGATTGCTTCAGGCCCTAATCTGGTTCCGGCACGGCACGGTGATCCTTTGGTTAATTCCTCTTCTTGGTGGGAAATGAGAGTTAAATTTGCCCATCCAGACACCTCCAGCTAGTCTCTCATTGGTTCTCCCTATTCCTGTTCATCTTCCGCAGAAATTGCAAACTGGGCCAAACAGGAGGTTAAAGGTACTGACTCTCCAAGTCGGGAGAGTGTTAGTAAAGCATCTGCAATGTTGCACCCGAGTACCATGGGACGAGAACTGAGACATATTGGAACACGTCTCCCGATCACATGATTGATCATACTCTGGGTTCCACATGCATGCTTTAGCTGAAGGAAGAATCCCTTAAACCTGGAGAGTTGAGACCCGTGGAATGGGTACCATGCAATATGACTTCAAAGGGTATTCGTTTGCTCACCGAACCTCTCCAATCCTATCACTGCTGCGTTTATGCCCCTGTACACACGCTTGATTCTCTTTTGGAGACATAGCAATCCATAGGTTTTAAGATACTTACTAGTCAGCTACATTCTTAGGCGTTTAATATGGCGTGTTGAGTCCATTTCGTTGAGCAAGGAGTAGCTCTTGTCTATTACATGTTTGGCTTAAGGAACTTTATTTGTGCTCATTTCAATCTCTGGTTTTATGCAGCACCCCAACTCACCTTTCCCCTTAAGCAAGCATAAGTTGGTTTTCTAAATTTGAGACCCTGTTCTCTTTTGTAATCCAGTTCGTGTGTAGCCAAGTTTACATTCCATGTATTAGTGATATCTTATGATGTTTCTTTTTCTCTGTGACTTATTTCAGTTAGAATCATTATACCTGAATCCACTCATTATGCTGCTACAGGCCTGATGACATAGATTTCATTGCTGAGTGATATTGCATTGTACGTAAGTACCACAACTGCTTTATCCATTTTTCACTTTCTGTGATATTGAACTTGTACCGTAAACGAGGTTCTTGTAAACAGAGCCATCCCAAACTTTGGGGTGGCTGTGTCTTTTTGATTTTAATTTCCCTAAGCTATAGGACCATAAGTGGAAGTGCCCTAGGCTCTGTTGCTTTGTTTTTTAGATGTTTCAGGAAACACCATACACTTCTCCCTAGTGGCTGTTGGCAGTTTACATCCCGCCCATCAGCATAACAAGGCTCCCAGTTCTCCATGGCCTGTCCTGCCTTTCTGGATTTTACACTTTTGTCAGATGGTCCTTTTGACCGGGAGGGAAGTGAGACTTCAATGTAGTGCAGATTTCCTTTGCAAGCTTGCTTGGTTGGCCAAAAAGGGCGTATGCGTTTTTTCCTGAATATATTCAGGAAAAAACGCATACGCCCTTTTTGGCCAAGTGCATCATTGTGGACGTTCTGCCTCTTTTCCTATGCTTTAAATGCAATTCCAGTCTACCTCCTGAAATCGGTTTCCTGCAATTCTGCCCGGCTTTCAAGTCCTCTTGGCAGCCTTACTTCAGTATATTTTTGGATGATAGCTGTCATTTATAACTCTGCAGGTTTGTGAATTACAGTGCCCCTGAGCTCCTTTCTTCAACTCGCTTTCTTGTGAGCTGGCCGCAACACCGCACGATTGCTTCAGGCCCTAATCTGGTTCCGGCATGGCACGCTGAGCCTTTGGTTAATTCCTCTTCCTGGTGGGAAATGAGAGTTAAATTTTCCCGTCCAGACACCTCCAGCTAGTCTCTCATTGGTTCTCCCTATTCCTGTTCATCTTCCGCGGAATTTGCAAACTGGGCCAAACAGGAGGTTAAAGGCACTGACTCTCCAAGTCGGGAGAGTGTTAGTAAAGCATGTGGAATGTTGCACCGGAGTACCAGGGGACGAGAACTGAGACATATTTCAACACGTCTCCCGATCACACGGTTGATCATACTCTGGGTTCCACATGCATGTTTTAGCTGAAGGAAGAATCCCTTAAACCTGGAGAGTTGAGACCCGTGGAATGGGTACCATGCAATATGACTTCAAAGGGTCTTCATTTGCTCACCAAAACTCTCCAATCCTATCACTGCTGCGTTTTTGCCCCTGTACTCACGATTGATTCACTTTCAGAGACATAGCAATCCATAGGTTTTAAGATACTTACTAGTCAGGTACATTATTAGGCGTTTAATATGGGGTGTTGAGTCCATTTCGTTGAGCAAGGAGTAGCTCTTGTCTATTACATGTTTGGCTTAAGGAACTTTATCTGTGCTCATTTCAATCTGTGGTTTTATGCAGCACCCCAACTCACCTTTCCCCTTAAGCAAGCATAAGTTGGTTTTCTAAATTTGAGACCCTGTTCTGTTTTGTAATCCAGTTCGTGTGTATCCAAGTTTACATTCCATGTATTAGTGATATCTTATGAGGTTTCTTTTTCTGTGTGACTTATTTCAGTTAGAATCATCATACCTGAATCCACTCATTATGCTGCTACGGGCCTGATGACATAGATTTCATTGCTGAGTGATATTGCATTGTACGTAAGTACCACAACTGCTTTATCCATTTTTCACTTTCTGTGATATTGAACTTGTACCGTAAACGAGGTTCTTGTAAACAGAGCCATCCCAAACTTTGGGGTGGCTGTGTCTTTTTGATTTTAATTTCCCTAAGCTATAGGACCATAAGTGGAAGTGCCCTAGGCTCTGTTGCTTTGTTTTTTAGATGGTTCAGGAAACACCATACACTTCTCCCGAGTGGCTGTTGGCAATTTACATCCCGCCCATCAGCATAACAAGGCTCCCAGTTCTCCATGGCCTGTCCTGCCTTTCTGGATTTTACACTTTTTTCAGATGGCCCTTTTGACCAGGGGGAAGTGAGACTTCATTGTAGTGCAGATTTCCTTTGCAAGCTTGCTTGGTTGGCCAAAAAGGGCGTATGCGTTTTTTCCTGAATATATTCAGGAAAAAACGCATACGCCCTTTTTGGCCAAGTGCATCATTGTCGACGTTCTGCCTCTTTTCCTATGCTTTAAATGCAATTCCAGTCTACCTCCTGAAATCAGTTTCCTGCAATTCTGACCCGCTTTCAAGTCCTCTTGGCAGCCTTACTTCAGTATATTTTTGGATGATAGCTGTCATTTATAACTCTGCAGTTTTGTGAATTACAGTGCCCCTGAGCTCCTTTCTTCAACTCGCTTTCTTGTGAGCTGGCCACAACACCTCAGGATTGCTTCAGGTCCTAGTCTGGTTCCGGCACGGCACGCTGAGCCTTTGCTTAATTGCTGTTCCTGGTGGGAAATGAGAGTTAAATTTGCCCGTCCAGACACCTCCAGCTAGTCTCTCATTGGTCCTCCCTATCCCTGTTCATCTTCCGCAGGATTTGCAAACTGGGCCAAGCAGGAGGTTAAAGGCACTGACTCTCCAAGTCGGGAGAGTGTTAGTAAAGCGTCTGGAATGTTGCACCTGAGTACCAGCGGACGAAAACTGAGACATATTTGAACACGTCTCCCAATCACACGGTTGATCATACTCTGGGTTCCACATGCATGTTTCAGCTGAAGGAAGAATCCCTTAAAGCTGGAGAGTTGAGACCCGTGGAATGGGTACCATGCAATATGACTTCAAAGGGTCTTCATTTGCTCACCAAACCTCTCCAATCCTATCACTGCTGCGTTTATGCCCCTGTACACACGCTTGATTCTCTTTCGGAGACATAGCAATCCATAGGTTTTAAGATACTTACTAGTCAGGTACATTCTTAGGCGTTTAATATGGGGTGTTGAGTCCATTTCGTTGAGCAAGGAGTAGCTCTTGTCTATTCCATATTTGGCTTAAGGAACTTTATCTGTGCTCATTTCAATCTCTGGTTTTATGCAGCACCCCAACTCACCTTTCCCCTTAAGCAAGCATAAGTTGGTTTTCTAAATTTGAGACCCTCTTCTGTTTTGAAATCCAGTTCCTGTGTAGCCAAGTTTATATTCCATGTATTAGTGATATCTTATGAGGTTTCTTTTTCTGTGTGACTTATTTCAGTTAGAATCATCATACCTGAATCCACTCATTATGCTGCTACGGGCCTGATGACATAGATTTCATTGCTGAGTGATATTGCATTGTACGTAAGTACCACAACTGCTTTATCCATTTTTCAATTTCTGTGATATTGAACTTGTACCGTAAACGAGGTTCTTGTAAACAGAGCCATCCCAAACTTTGGGGTGGCTGTGTCTTTTTGATTTTAATTTCCCTAAACTATAGGACCATAAGTGGAATTGCCCTAGGCTCTGTTGCTTTGTTTTTTAGATGTTTCAGGAAACACCATACACTTCTCCCGAGTGGCTGTTGGCAATTTTCATCCCGCCCATCAGCATAACAAGGCTCCCAGTTCTCCATGGCCTGTCCTGCCTTTCTGGATTTTACACTTTTTTCAGATGGTCCTTTTGACCGGGAGGGAAGTGAGACTTCAATGTAGTGCAGATTTCCTTTGCAAGCTTGCTTGGTTGGCCAAAAAGTGCGCATGCGTTTTTTCCTGAATATATTCAGGAAAAAACGCATACGCCCTTTTTGGCCAAGTGCATCATTGTGGACGTTCTGCCTCTTTTCCTATGCTTTAAATGCAATTCCAGTCTACCTCCTGAAATCGGTTTCCTGCAATTCTGCCCCGCTTTCAAGTCCTCTTGGCAGCCTTACTTCAGTATATTTTTGGACGATAGCTGTCATTTATAACTCTGCAGGTTTGTGAATTACAGTGCCCCTGAGCTCCTTTCTTCAACTCGCTTTCTTGTGAGCTGGCCGCAACACCGCAGGATTGCTTCAGGCCCTAATCTGGTTCCGGCACGGCACGCTGAGGCTTTGGTTAATTCCTCTTCCTGGTGGGAAATGAGAGTTAAATTTGCCCGTCCAGACACCTCCAGCTAGTCTCTCATTGGTTCTCCCTATTCCTGTTCATCATCCGCGGAATTTGCAAACTGGGCCAAACAGGAGGTTAAAGGCACTGACTCTCCAAGTCGGGAGATTGTTAGTAAAGTGTCTAGAATGTTGCACCCGAGTACCAGGGGATGAGAACTGAGACATATTGGAACATGACTCATGATCACACGGTTGATCATAGTCTGGGTTCCAAATGCATGTTTAGCTGAAGGAAGAATCCCTTAAACCTGGAGAGTTGAGACCCGTGGAATGGGTACCATGCAATATGACTTCAAAGGGTCTTCATTTGCTCACCGAACCTCTCCAATCCTATCACTGCTGCGTTTATGCCCCTGTTCTCACGCTTGATTCTCTTTCAGAGACATAGCAAACCATAGGTTTTAAGATACTTACTAGTCAGCTACATTATTAGGCGTTTAATATGGGGTTTTGAGTCCATTTCGTTGAGCAAGGAGTAGCTCTTGTCTATTACATATTTGACTTAAGGAACCTTATCTGTGCTCATTTCAATCTCTGGTTTTTTGCAGCACCCCAACTCACCTTTAACCTTAAGCAAGCATAAGTTGGTTTTCTACATTTGTGACCCTGTTCTGTTTTGTAATCCAGTTCCTGTGTAGCCAAGTTTACATTCCATGTATTAGTGATATCTTATGATGTTTCATTTTCTGTGTGACTTATTTCAGTTAGAATCATCATACCTGAATCCACTCATTATGCTGCTACGGGCCTGATGACATAGATTTCATTGCTGAGTGATATTGCATTGTACGTAAGTACCACAACTTCTTTATCCATTTTTCACTTTCTGCGATATTGAACTTGTACTGTAAACGAGGTTCTTATAAACAGAGCCGTCCCAAACTTTTGGGTGGCTGTGTCTTTTTGATTTTAATTTCCCTAAGCTGTAGGACCATAAGTGGAAGTGCTCTAGGCTCTGTTGCTTTGTTTTTTAGATGTTTCAGGAAACACCATACAATTATCCCGAGTGGCTGTTGGAAATTTACATCCTGAACATCAGCATAACAAGGCTCCCAGTTCTCCATGGCCTGTCCTGCCTTTCTGGATTTTACACTTTTTACAGATGGCCCTTTTGACCCGGGGGAAGTGAGACTTCATTGTAGTGCAGATTTCCTTTGTAAGCTTGCTTGGTTGGCCAAAAAGTGCGTATGCTGTTTTTCCTGAATATATTCAGGAAAAAACGCATATGCCCTTTTTGGCCTAGTGCATCATTGTCGACGTTCTGCCTGTTTTCCTATGCTTTAAATGCAATTCCAGTCTACCTCCTGAAATCGGTTTCCTGCAATTTTGCCCCGCTTTCCAGTCCTCTTGGCAGCCTTACTTCAATATATTTTTGGACGATAGTTGTCATTTATAACTCTGCAGTTTTGTGAATTACAGTGCCCCTGAGCTCCTTTCTTCAACTCGCTTTCTTGTGAGCTGGCCGCAACACCGCAGGATTGCTTCAGGCCCTAATCTGGTTCCGGCACGGAATGCTGAGCCTTTGCTTAATTCCTCTTCCTGGTGGGAAATGAGAGTTAAATTTGCCCGTCCAGACATCTCCAGCTAGTCTCTCATTGGTTCTCCCTATTCCTGTTCATCATCCACGGAATTTGCAAACTGGGTCAAACAGGAGGTTAAAGGCACTGACTCTCCAAGTCGGGAGAGTGTTAGTAAAGTGTCTAGAATGTTGCACCCGAGTACCAGGGGATGAGAACTGAGACATATTTGAACATGGCTCACGATCACATGGTTGATCATAGTCTGGGTTCCAAATGCATGTTTAGCTGAAGGAAGAATCTCTTAAACCTGGAGAGTTGAGACCCGTGGAATGGGTACCATGCAATATGACTTCAAAGGGTCTTCATTTGCTCACCGAACCTCTCCAATCCTATCACTGCTGCGTTTATGGTGCTGTACTCACGCTTGATTCTCTTTCAGAGACATAGCAATCCATAGGTTTTAAGATACTTACTGTCAGGTACATTATTAAGTGTTTAATATGGGGTTTTGAGTCCATTTCGTTGAGCAAGGAGTAGCTCTTGTCTATTACATATTTGGCTTAAGGAACCTTATCTGTGCTCATTTCAATCTCTGGTTTTATGCAGCACCCCAACTCACCTTTCCCCTTAAGCAAGCATAAGTTGCTTTTCTACATTTGAGACCCTGTTCTGTTTTGTAATTCAGTTCCTGTGTAGTCAAGTTTACATTCCGTGTATTAGTGATATCTTATGATGTTTCTTTTTCTGTGTGACTTATTTCAGTTAGAATCATCATACCTGAATCCACTCATTATGCTGCTAAGGGCCTGATGACATAGATGTCATTGCTGAGTGATATTGCATTATACGTAAGTACTACAATTTCTTTATCCATTTTTCACTTTCTGCGATATTGAACTTGTTCCGTAAACGAGGTTCTTGTAAAGAGAGCCGTCCCAAACATTGGGGTGGCTGTGTCTTTTTGATTTTAATTTCCCTAAGCTATAGGACCATAAGTGGAACTGCCCTAGGCTCTGTTGCCTTGTTTTTTAGATAGTTCAGGAAACACCATACACTTCTCCCCAGTGGCTGTTGGCAATTTACATCCCGCCCCTCAGCATAACAAGGCTCCCAGTTCTCCATGGCCTTTCCTGCCTTTCTGGATTTTACACTTTTTACAGATGGCCCTTTTGACCCGGGGGAAGTGAGAATTCATTGTAGTGCAGATTTCCTTTGCAAGCATGCTTGGTTGGCCAAAAAGTGCGTATGCGTTTTTTCCTGAATATATTCAGGAAAAAACGCATACGCACTTTTTGGCCAAGTGCATCATTTTGGACGTTCTGCCTCTTTTCCTATGCTTTAAATGCAATTCCAGTCTACTTCCTGAAATCGGTTTACTGCATTTCTGGCCCGCTTTCACGTCCTCTTGGCCGCCTTACTTCAGTATACTTTTGGACGATAGCTGTCATTTATAACTCTGCATGTTTGTGAATTACAGTGCCCCTGAGCTCCTTTCTTCAACTCGCTTTCTTGTGAGCTGGCCACAACACCTCAGGATTGCTTCAGGCCCTAATCTGGTTCCGGCACGGCACGCTGAGCCTTTGGTTAATTCCTCTTCCTGGTGGGAAATGAGAGTTAAATTTGCCCGTCCAGACACCTCCAGCTAGTCTCTCATTGGTTCTCCCTATTCCTGTTCATCTTCCGCGGAAATTGCAAACTGGGCCAAACAGGAGGTTAAAGGCACTGACTCTCCAAATCGGGAGTGTGTTACTAAAGCGTGTGGAATGTTGCACCCGAGTACCAGGGGAGGAGAACTGAGACATATTTGAACACGTCTTCTGATCACACGGTTCATCATACTCTGGGTTTCACATGCATGTTTCAGCTGAATGAAGAATCCCTTAAACCTGGATAGTTGAGACCCGTGGAATGGGTACCATGCAATATGACTTCAAATGGTCTTCGTTTGCTCACCGAACCTCTCCAATCCTATCACTGCTGCGTTTATGCCCCTGTACACACGCTTGATTCTCTTTCGGAGACATAGCAATCCATAGGTTTTAAGATACTTACTAGTCAGGTACATTCTTAGGCGTTTAATATGGGGTGTTGAGCCCATTTCGTTGAGCAAGGAGTAGCTCTTGTCTATTACATATTTGGCTTAAGGAACTTTATCTGTGCTCATTTCAATCTCTGGTTTTATGCAGCACCCCAACTCACCTTTCCCCTTAAGCAAGCATAAGTTGGTTTTCTAAATTTGAGACCCTGTTCTCTTTTGTAATCCAGTTCCTGTGTAGCCAAGTTTACATTCCGTGTATTAGTGATATCTTATGATGTTTCTTTTTCTGTGTGACTTATTTCAGTGAGAATCATCATACCTGAATCCACTCATTATGCTGTTACGGGCCTGATGACATAGATTTCATTGCTGAGTGATATTGAATTGTACGTAAGTACCACAACTTCTTTATCCATTTTTCGCTTTCTGCGATATTGAACTTGTACTTTAAAGGAGGTTCTTGTAAACACAGCCGTCCCAAACTTTGGGTTGGCTGTGTCTTTTTGATTTTAATTTCCCTAAGCTATAAGACCATAAGTGGAAGTGCCCTAGGCTCTGTTGCTTTGTTTTTTAGATGTTTCAGGAAACACCATACACTTCTCCAGAGTGGCTGTTGGCAACTTACATCCCGCCCATCAGCATAACAAGGCTCCCAGTTCTCCATGGCCTGTCCTGCCTTTCTGGATTTTACACTTTTTTCAGATGGCCCTTTTGACCGTGGGGAAGTGAGACTTCATTGTAGTGCAGATTTCCTTTGCAAGCTTGCTTGGTTGGCCAAAAAGGGCGTATGCGTTTTTTCCTGAATATATTCAGGAAAAAACACATACGCCCTTTTTGGCCAAGTGCATCATTGTGGACGTTCTGCCTCTTTTCCTATGCTTTAAATGCAATTCCAGTCTACCTCCTGAAATCGGTTTCCTGCAATTCTGCCCAGCTTTCAAGTCCTCTTGGCAGCCTTACTTCAGTATATTTTTGGACGATAGCTGTCATTTATAACTCTGCAGGTTTGTGAATTACAGTGCCCCTGAGCTCCTTTCTTCAACTCGCTTTCTTGTGAGCTGGCCGCAACACCGCACGATTGCTTCAGGCCCTAATCTGGTTCCGGCATGGCACGCTGAGCCTTTGGTTAATTCCTCTTCCTGGTCGAAATGAGAGTTAAATTTGCCCGTCCAGACACCTCCAGCTAGTCTCTCATTGGTTCTCCCTATTCCTGTTCATCTTCCGCAGAAATTGCAAACTGGGCCAAACAGGAGGTTAAAGGGACTGACTCTCCAAGTCGGGAGAGTGTTAGTAAAGCATCTGGAATGTTGCACCCGAGTACCAGGGGACGAGAACTGAGACATATTGGAACACGTCTCCCGATCACACTGTTGATCATACTCTGGGTTCCACATGCATGCTTTAGCTGAAGGAAGAATCCCTTAAAGCTGGAGAGTTGAGACCCGTGGAATGGGTACCATGCAATATGACTTCAAAGGGTCTTCATTTGCTCACCGAACCTCTCCAATCCTATCACTGCTGCGTTTATGCCCTTGTAAACACGCTTGATTCTCTTTTGGAGACATAGCAATCCATAGGTTTTAAGATACTAACTAGTGAGGTACATTCTTAGGCGTTTCATATGGGGTGTTGAGTCCATTTCGTTGAGCAAGGAATAGCTCTTGTCTATTACATGTTTGGCTTAAGGAACTTTATCTGTGCTCATTTCAATCTCTGGTTTTACGCAGCACCCCAACTCACCTTTCCCCTTAAGCAAGCATAAGTTGGTTTTCTAAATTTGAGACCCTGTTCTCTTTTGTAATCCAGTTCCTGTGTAGCCAAGTTTACATTCCGTGTATTAGTGATATCTTATGATGTTTCTTTTTCTGTGTGACTTATTTCAGACAGAAAAATCATACCTGAATCCACTCATTATGCTGCTACGGGCCTGATGACATAGATTTCATTGCTGAGTGATATTGCATTGTACGTAAGTACCACAACTTCTTTATCCATTTTTCACTTTCTGTGATATTGAACTAGTACCGTAAACGAGGTTCTTGTAAACAGAGCCGTTCCAAACATTGGGGTGGCTGTGTCTTTTTGATTTTAATTTCCCTAAGCTATAGGACCATATGTGGAAGTGCCCTAGGCTCTGTTGCTTTGTTTTTTAGATGTTTCAGGAAGCACCATACACTTCTCCCCAGTGGCTGTTGGCAATTTACATTCCACCCATCAGCATAACAATGCTCCCAGTTCTCCATGGCCTGTCCTGCCTTTCTGGATTTTACACTTTTTTCAGATGGCCCTTTTGACGGGGGGGAAGTGAGACTTCATTGTAGTGCAGATTTCCTTTGCAAGATTGCTTGGTTGGCCAAAAAGGGCGTATGCGTTTTTTCCTGAATATATTCAGGAAAAAACGCATACGCCCTTTTTGGCCAAGTGCATCATTGTCGACGTTCTGCCTCTTTTCCTATGCTTTAAATGCAATTCCAGTCTACCTCCTGAAATCGGTTTCCTGCAATTCTGCCCCGCTTTCAAGTCCTCGTGGCAGACTTACTTCAGTATATTTTTGGACGATAGCTGTCATTTATAACTCTGCAGGTTTGTGAATTACAGTGCCCCTGAGCTCCTTTCTTCAACTCGCTTTCTTGTGAGCTCGCCGCAACACCACACGATTGCTTCAGGCCGTAATCTGGTTCCGGCACGGCATGCTAAGCCTTTGCTTAATTGCTCTTCCTGGTGGGAAATGAGAGTTAAATTTGCCCGTCCAGACACCTCCAGCTAGTCTCTCATTGGTCCTCCCTATCCCTGTTCATCTTCTGCAGAAATTGCAAACTGGGCCAAGCAGGAGGTTAAAGGCACTGACTCTCCAAGTCGGGAGAGTGTTAGTAAAGCATCTGGAATGTTGCACATGAGTACCAGCGGTCGAAAACTGAGACATATTGGAACACGTCTCCCGATCACATGATTGATCATACTCTGGGTTCCACATGCATGCTTTAGCTGAAGGAAGAATCCCTTAAACCTGGAGAGTTGAGACCCGTGGAATGAGTACCATGCAATATGACTTCAAAGGGTCTTCATTTGCTCACCAAATCTCTCCAATCTTATCACTGCTGCGTTTATGCCCCGGTACTCACGCTTGATTCTCTTTCAGAGACATAGCAATCCATAAGTTTTAAGATACTTACTAGTCAGGTACATTATTAGGCGTTTAATATGTGGTTTTGAGTCCATTTCGTTGATCAAGGAGTAGCTCTTGTCTATTCCATATTTGGCTTAAGGAAATTTATCTGTGCTCATTTCAATCTCTGGTTTTATGCAGCACCCCAACTCACCTTTCCCCTTAAGCAAGCATAAGTTGGTTTTCTAAATTTGAGACCATGTTCTGTTTTGTAATTCAGTTCCTGTGTCGTCAAGTTTACATTCCGTGTATTGGTGGTATCTTAAGACGTTTCTTTTTCTGTGTTACATATTGTAGTTAAAATCATCATACCTGAATCCACTCATTATGCTGCTACGGGCCTGATGACATAGATTTCATTGCTGAGTGATATTGCATTGTACGTAAGTACCACAACTTCTTTATCCATTTTTCACTTTCTGCGATATTGAACTTGTACCGTAAACGAGCTTCTTGTAAACAGAGCCGTCCAAAACTTTTGGGTGGTTCTGCTTTTTGATTTTAATTTCCCTAAGCTATAGGACCATAAGTGGAAGTGCCCTAGGCTCTGTTGCTTTGTTTTTTAGATGTTTCAGGAAACACCATACACTTCTCCCGAGTGGCTGTTGGCAATTTACATCCCGCCCATCAGCATAACAAGGCTCCCAGTTCTCCATGGCCTGTCCTGCCTTTCTGGATTTTACACTTTTTACAGATGGCCCTTTTGACCAGGGGGAAGTGAGACTTCATTGTAGTGCAGATTTCTTTGCAAGCTTGCTTGGTTGGCCAAAAAGGGCGTATGTGTTTTTTCCCGAATATATTCAGGAAAAAACGCATACGCACATTTTGGCCAAGTGCATCATTGTCGACGTTCTGCCTCTTTTCCTATGCTTTAAATGCAATTCCAGTCTAACTCCTGAAATCGGTTTCCTGCAATTCTGCCCCGCTTTCAAGTCCTCTTGGCAGCCTTACTTCAGTATATTTTTGGACGATAGCTGTCATTTATAACTCTGCAGGTTTGTGAATTACAGTGCCCCTGAGCTCCTTTCTTCAGCTCGCTTCCTTGTGAGCTGGCCGCAACACCGCAGGATTGCTTCAGGCCCTAATCTGGTTCCGGCATGGCACGCTGAGGCTTCGGTTAATTCCTCTTCCTGGTGGGAAATGAGAGTTAAATTTGCCCGTCCAGACACCTCCAGCTAGTCTCTCATTGGTTCTCCCTATTCCTGTTCATCATCCGCGGAATTTGCAAACTGGGCCAAACAGGAGGTTAAAGGCACTGACTCTCCAAGTCGGGAGATTGTTAGTAAAGTGTCTAGAATGTTGCACCCGAGTACTAGGGGATGAGAACTGAGACATATTTGAACATGACTCACGATCACACGGTTGATCATAGTCTGGGTTCCAATGCATGCTTTAGCTGAAGGAAGAATCCCTTAAACCTGGAGAGTTGAGACCCGTGGAATGGGTACCATGCAATATGACTTCAAAGGGTCTTCATTTGCTCACCGAACCTCTGCAATCCTATCACTGCTGCGTTTATGCCCCTGTACACACGCTTGGTTCTCTTTCGGAGACATAGCAATCCATAGGTTTTAAGATACTTACTAGTCAGGTACATTCTTAGGCATTTAATATGGGGTGTTGAGTCCATTTCGTTGAGCAAGGAGTAGCTCTTGTATATTACATATTTGGCTTAAGGAACTTTATCTGTGCTCATTTCAATCTCTGGTTTTATGCAGCACCCCAACTCACCTTTCCCCTTAAGCAAGCATAAGTTGGTTTTCTAAATTTGAGACCCTGTTGTGTTTTGTAATTCAGTGCCTGTGTCGCCAAGTTTACATTCCGTGTATTAGTGATATCTTATGACGTTTCTTTTTCTGTGTGACTTATTTCAGTTAGAATCATCATACCTGAATCCACTCATTATGCTGCTACGGGAATGATGACATAGATTTCATTGCTGAGTGATATTGCATTGTACGTAAGTACCACAACTTCTTTATCCATTTTTCGCTTTCTGCGATATTGAACTTGTACCGTAAACGAGGTTCTTGTAAACAGAGCCGTCCCAAACTTTGGGGTGGCTGTGTCTTTTTGATTTTAATTTCACTAAGCTATATGACAATAAGTGGAAGTGCCCTAGGCTCTGTTGCTTTGTTTTTTATATGTTTCAGGAAACACCATACACTTCTCCCCAGTGACTGTTGGCAATTTACATCCCGCCCATCAGCATAACAAGGCTCCCAGTTCTCCATGGCCTGTCCTGCCTTTCTGGATTTTACACTTTTTTCAGATGGTCCTTTTGACCGGGAGGGAAGTGAGACTTCAATGTAGTGCAGATTTCCTTTGCAAGCTTGCTTGGTTGGCCAAAAAGTGCGTATGCGTTTTTTCCTGAATATATTCAGGAAAAAACGCATACGCCCTTTTTGGCCAAGTGCATCACTGTGGCCGTTCTGCCTCTTTTCCTATGCTTTAAATGCAATTCCAGTCTACCTCCTGAAATCGGTTTCCTGCAATTCTGCCCCGCTTTCAAGTCCTCTTGGCAGGCTTACTTCAGTATATTTTTGGACGATAGCTGTCATTTATAACTCTGCAGGTTTGTGAATTACAGTGCCCCTGAGCTCCTTTCTTCAACTCGCTTTCTTGTGAGCTGGCCGCAACACCGCAGGATTGCTTCAGGCTCTAATCTGGTTCCGGCACGACACGCTGAGCCTTTGCTTAATTCCTCTTCTTGGTGGGAAATGAGAGTTAAATTTGCCCATCCAGACACCTCCAGCTAGTCTCTCATTGGTTCTCCCTATTCCTGTTCATCTTCCGCAGAAATTGCAAACTGGGCCAAACAGGAGGTTAAAGGCACTATCTCTCCAAGTCGGGAGAGTGTTAGTAAAGCATCTGCAATGTTGCACCCGAGTACCAGGGGACGAGAACTGAGACATATTGGAACACGTCTCCCGATCACATGATTGATCATACTCTGGGTTCCACATGCATGCTTTAGCTGAAGGAAGAATCCCTTAAAGCTGGAGAGTTGAGACCCGTGGAATGGGTACCATGCAATATGACTTCAAAGGGTCTTCATTTGCTCACCAAAACTCTCCAATCCTATCACTGCTGCGTTTATGCCCCTGTACACACGCTTGATTCTCTTCTGGAGACATAGCAATCCATAGGTTTTAAGATACTTACTAGTCAGCTACATTCTTAGGCGTTTAATATGGGGTGTTGAGTCCATTTCGTTGAGCAAGGAGTAGCTCTTGTCTATTACATGTTTGGCTTAAGGAACTTTATCTGTGCTCATTTCAATCTCTGGTTTTATGCAGCACCCCAACTCACCTTTCCCCTTAAGCAAGCATAAGTTGGTTTTCTAAATTTGAAACCCTGTTCTGTTTTGTAATCCAGTTCGTGTGTAGCCAAGTTTACATTCCATGTATTAGTGATATCTTATGATGTTTCTTTTTCTGTGTGACTTATTTCAGTTAGAATCATCATACCTGAATCCACTCATTATGCTGCTACGGGCCTGATGACATAGATTTCATTGCTGAGTGATATTGCATTGTACGTAAGTACCACAACTGCTTTATCCATTTTTCACTTTCTGTGATATTGAACTTGTACCGTAAACGAGGTTCTTGTAAACAGAGCCATCCCAAACTTTGGGGTGGCTGTGTCTTTTTGATTTTAATTTCCCTAAGCTATAGGACCATAAGTGGAAGTGCCCTAGGCTCTGTTGCTTTGTTTTTTAGATGTTTCAGGAAACACCATACACTTCTCCCGAGTGGCTGTTGGCAATTTACATCCCGCCCATCAGCATAACAAGGCTCCCAGTTCTCCATGGCCTGTCCTGCCTTTCTGGATTTTACACTTTTTTCAGATGGCCCTTTTGACCAGGGGGAAGTGAGACTTCATTGTAGTGCAGATTTCCTTTGCAAGCTTGCTTGGTTGGCCAAAAAGGGCGTATGCGTTTTTTCCTGAATATATTCAGGAAAAAACGCATACGCCCTTTTTGGCCAAGTGCATCATTGTCGACGTTCTGCCTCTTTTCCTATGCTTTAAATGCAATTCCAGTCTACCTCCTGAAATCGGTTTCCTGCAATTCTGCCCCGCTTTCAAGTCCTCTTGGCAGCCTTACTTCAGTATATTTTTGGATGATAGCTGTCATTTATAACTCTGCAGGTTTGTGAATTACAGTGCCCCTGAGCTCCTTTCTTCAACTCGCTTTCTTGTGAGCTGGCCGCAACACCGCACGATTGCTTCAGGCCCTAATCTGGTTCCGGCACGGCACGCTGAGCCTTTGCTTAATTGCTCTTCCTGGTGGGAAATGAGAGTTAAATTTGCCCGTCCAGACACCTCCAGCTAGTCTCTCATTGGTCCTCCCTATCCCTGTTCATCTTCCTCAGAAATTGCAAACTGGGCCAAACAGGAGGTTAAAGGCACTATCTCTCCAAGTCGGGAGAGTGTTAGTAAAGCATCTGCAATGTTGCACCCGAGTACCAGGGGATGAGAACGGAGACATATTTGAACATGACTCACGATCACATGGTTGATCATAGTCTGGGTTCCAAATGCATGTTTAGCTGAAGGAAGAATCCCTTAAACCTGGAGAGTTGAGACCCGTGGAATGGGTACCATGCAATATGACTTCAAAGGGTCTTCATTTGCTCACCGAACCTCTCCAATCCTATCACTGCTGCGTTTATGCCCCTGTTCTCACGCTTGATTCTCTTTCAGAGACATAGCAATCCATAGGTATTAAGATACTTACTGTCAGGTACATTATTAGGCGTTTAATATGGGGTTTTGAGTCCATTTCGTTGAGCAAAGAGTAGCTCTTGTCTATTCCATATTTGGCTTAAGGAACTTTATCTCTGCTCATTTCAATCTCTGGTTTTATGCAGCACCCCAACTCACCTTTCCCCTTAAGCAAGCATAAGTTGGTTTTCTAAATTTGAGACCCTGTTCTGTTTTGTAATCCAGTTCCTGTGTAGCCAAGTTTACATTCCATGTATTACTGATATCTTATGATGTTTCTTTTTCTGTGTGACTTATTTCAGTTAGAATTATCATACCTGAATCCACTCTATGCTGCTACGGGCCTGATGACATAGATTTCATTGCTGAGTGATATTGCATTGTACGTAAGTACCACAACTTCTTTATCCATTTTTCACTTTCTGCGATATTGAACTTGTACCGTAAACGAGGTTCTTGTAAACAGAGCCGTCCCAAACTTTGGGGTGGCTGTGTGTTTTTTATTTTAATTTCCCTAAGCTATAGGACCATAAGTGGAAGTGCCCTAGGCTCTGTTGCTTTGTTTTTTAGATGTTTCAGGAAACACCATACACTTCTCCTGAGTGGCTGTTGGCAATTTTCATCCTGCCCATCAGCATAACAAGGCTCCCAGTTCTCCATGGCCTGTCCTGCCTTTCTGGATTTTACACTTTTTTCACATGGCCCCTTTGACCGGGGGGAAGTGAGACTTCATTGTAGTGCAGATTTCCTTTGCAAGCTTGCTTGGTTGGCCAAAAAGGGCGTATGGGTTTTTTCCTGAATATATTCAGGAAAAAACGCATACGCCCTTTTTGGCCAAGTGCATCATTGTTGACGTTCTGCCTCTTTTCCTATGCTTTAAATGCAATTCCAGTCTACCTCCTGAAATCGGTTTCCTGCAATTGTGCCTTGCTTTCAATGCCTCTTCGTAGCCTTATCTCAATATATTTTTTGAAAATAGTTGGCCTTTATAACTCTGCATGTTTTTGAATTGCAGTGGCCCTTAGCTCCATTTTTCAGCTCTTATTTTTGTGATCTTGCCTCATAACCACAGGATTCCTTCACGCCCTATTCTTCTTCTGGGGCACCTTGCTGTGCCTTTGGTTTATTCTTCTTACTGATGTGAAATTAGAGTGACATGTGCCCATTGAAACTGCTACAGCTAGTTTCTCACTGGTTCCCCCTATTCCCATTCATCCTCCGCACTAACTGCAGACTGTGCGATACCAGAACTTAAAGGCATTGACTCTCCATGTGGGGATATTGTTAGTAAAGCGGCTGGAATGTCGATCTGGAGCCCCAGGAGAGGAAAAATTAGGTGTGTTTTAGAAACCTTTCCCGATCATATGGTATACCAGTCGCTGGGTTTCCCAAGCATGGTTTAGCTGTAGGAAGATTCCCTTCAACCTGGAGTTTTGGGACCCTTGGAATGAGTAGCATGAAGTATTGCATTAAACTTTTGGCAGTTGCTCACCAAAGCTCACCAATCCTCTCAGCCCCAAGTGTCCAGCCTTATGTCTTATCCAGCTGTGGGTTTATATGTGGTCAATCCAGGTTGCATCACAGCCCCTGAGCAAATTTTGTAAGAATTTTTCTCTCTTTCATTGTTTCTGCGTTTTGTTTTTAAAATTTATTTCTATAATGGGGTTTAGCTCATTTTCACTGCTGTGTTTGTGCCGCTCTGCACACACTTGATTCCCTTATGGAGATATATCAATACATGGGTTTTAAGATTCTTATTACTCAGATATATTTCTCTGCAGTGTATAGGGTGTGTTGAGGCCAGTTCATTGAGCAAGGTGTAGATCTTGTCTAATATCTATTTGGTTTATTGAACGGTATCTGTGCTAATTTCAAACTCTGGTTTTATGCATCACCCCACCTCTCCTTTCCCCTTAAGCTGACATAAGTGTGTTTTCTAAATGTGAGACACTGTTCTGTTCTGTAATTCATTTCTTGTGCAGCCATATTTACCCTCCCTCTATAAGTGATATCTTATGATATGTTTCTTTTTCTGTTTGACTTATTTCAAGTAGTATTATCGGACCTAAATCCACTCTTTATCCTTCTACTAGCCTTATTACATTGATTTCATGGTGAAGAGATATTCCATTGTACATAAGTACCACATCTTCTTTATCCATTGTTCTCTTTCCTGGGATATTTAAGGTGTACTGAAGTTGAGGTTCTTGTAAACAGAGTAGCCCTAAACTGTGGTGTGCTTGTGTCTTGTTGATTTTTAGACTTCCCTAGATATATTCCCATGATTGGAAGTGTCCTATGCTCTGTAGCTCTGTTTTTTAGATGATTTAGGAACCACCATACACTTCTCCAGAGTGGCTCTCGGCAGTTCACACACTGCCCATCAGCATATAAAGGCTCCCTGTTCTCCATGGCCTGTCCTGCATTTCTGGTTTTTACAATTTTTTAGGATGGCCCTTTTGACCGGTGGGAAATGAGACTTCTTTGTTGTGCACATTTGAATTGCTTGCTTGCTTCGTTGCCCATAAAGTGCGTATGCGTTTTTTCCTGGATATAATCAGGAAAAAACGCATACGCCCTTTTGGGCCAACTGCATCATTGTCGAAATTCTGCCGCTTTTCATGTGCTTTAAAGACGAGTCCAATCTATCTCTTGAAATCTGTTTCTTGCAATTCTGTCTTGCATTCAGATCCTCTTCTTTGCCTTACCTCAACATATTTTTGGACGTTAGTTTTCATTTATAACTCTGCAGGTTTGTGAATTGCAGTGACCCTGAGCTCCATTTTTTAAGTTGCTCTTTTGTGAGCTGGCCTCAAACCCACAGGATTGCTTCAGGCCCTATTTTGGCTCCGGCGAGGCGGGCTGAGCCTTTTTTCAATTCTTATTCTTAATGGGAAATTAGAGTGATATGTGCCCGTCCAAACCCCTACAACTATTCTCTCATTGGTTCCCCCTCTTCCCGTTCATCCTCCTCACAATTTGCAAAATGTGTGAAACAGAAGTTGAAATGTGCTGATTCTCCAAGTGGGCAGATTCTAAGTAACGTGGCTGGAATGGTGAACAGGAGCACCAGGAGAGGATAAATGAGCTGCATTTTAGACACATCTCCCGATCACATGGTGTACAGTCCTCTGGGTTTTCCATGCATGTTTTAGCTGTAGGAAGATCCCTTTAACCTGCAGATTTGGGACCCATTGAATGGGTACCAGGTAGTATTACTTTAAAGGGTGTGCATTTCCTCACCCAACCTCACATTTCTCTTAGTGCAAACAGTTTCCAGCCTTATGTCTCATCCTGCTGTGGGTCTAGATGTGTTCAATCCATGTTGCATCATGGAAAAGTTGTAAGAGGTTTTCTCTGTCTCTCTGTCGTTTATTTTTTTCAATTTATTACTATATTGGTTACAGCTGATTTTCAAAGCTCTGTTTCTTGCTGCTGTACATCCACTTGATTCACGTACAGAGAGACATCAGTAAATTCTTTTTCAGATTCTTACCAGTCGTATATATTCTTTTCCGGTGACTTGAGTGTGCTGAGTGCAGTTCTTTTAGCTACCGTGTAGGCCTTGTTGATTATCAGTTTGGTATTTGGAATGGTATCTTTGCTAATTTCAACCTCCTGGATGATGCCTCACCCCTCCCCACCTTTCCCGTTTAGCAGCCTTATGCGTGTTTTCTACATATTTGACTATGTTTTTGTTTTGTAATTTATTTCATGTGTAGCCATTTTGGATTCCACCTTTAAGTGATATCTTATGATATGTGTCTTTTTCTTTTTGAATTATGTCACTTAGAAAGATCATACGTAACTCCTCCGGAGTTGTTACAACTGGCCATATTTCATTGATTTCTAGGCTGAATAATATTCCACTCTACCTAAGTACCACATCTCTATCCATTTTTTCTCTCCAGAGACATTTAAGTTATATCCTAGTCGAGGATCTTTTAAACAGAGAGAGGGTAAACTTTGGGGTGCCTGTGTCCTCTCAATTTTTGTTTTTCCCAAGATATACGCCCATGAGTGCAAGTGCCCTATGCTCTGTAGCTCATTTTTTAGATGCTTTAGTAAACACAATACACTTCTCCAGAATGGCCGTTGGCAATATACATTTCCACTATAAGTCTCACAGGGCTCCCTCTTCTCCTTGCCCTGTCCTGCATTTCTGTTGTTTATGCTTTATGAGGATGGCTCTTCTGACTGATGCGAAGTGATATCTTTTGTAGTATTGACTTCCAGTGCCCACCTGTTTGGTTGGCTAAAAAAGTGTATGCCCTTTTCTTGAATATATACAGAAAAAAACGCATACACCCTTTTTGGCCAACTGCAATGTTGGCAATGTTCAGCTCCTTTTCTTGTGCTTAATGGCGAGTCCTTTCTACCTCCTCAAATCCCTTTCCTGCCATTCTCCCTTGCTTACAAGTCCTTTTCTCTGACTTTCCTCAAGACATTTTTCAGTGATGGATATTTTCAACTCTGCAGTTTCATGAATTTTACTGCCCCTGAGTTCCATTGTTCAACTTGTGTTTATGGGAACTGGCCACAAAGCAGCGGGATTTCCTCAAGCCCTATACTGTTTCCATGGGCAATCCTAGCCTTTGGTCAATTCGTCTTCCTGATTGGAAATTAGAGTGACATGTGCCTGTCTGAACACCTAGGACTTGTCTCTCATTGTTCCTCACCCTTCCGCTTCATCCTCTGGACAAATTCCAAACTGTACACAACAGGATGTTGACAGTGCTGACATCTCCAAGTGGGGAGACTGTTAGTAAAGACGCTGGAGGGGTGAACCCGAGCACCAGGAGATGAGGAGATGAGATGCCTTTTCCAAACTCTTCCCGATCAGACGGTATACCATCCTCTGGGTGTGACAGACATGTTTTAGCAGTAGGAAGAGTCCCATTCATGTAAGGAGAACATCAGGGCTTTTTCAAAATCAGTGTCTCCCCGAAACACAATCTGGGGAATTTTTTAAGCTACGGCTACACATATGTTCATTAAGGGCCTTGGGAAGTAGGCAGAGTCCAAACTTTAGATGATTGAAGTCTTCAGGGTCAGAAGCACTCACCACCAGCTTCCCTTAGGTTACACTTTAACTGTCATTGATAGATGATGTCAGTAAAAATATCTATTCTTTTTCAGATTATTTCCCCTTATAGCTTATTGCAAAATGTTGAGTGTAGTTCCCTGTGCTATACAGTAGTTCCTTGTTGATGATCTATTTTATACATAGCAGTGTGTATGTGTTAATCCCAAACTGTTAATTTATCCCTCCTCCCACCTTTCCCCTTTGGTAATAATAAATTATAAGATTTTATACTTCTCAGAAATGGGGGAGCTGAAAGAGAGGTACCATTTTCAATGGAAAAGCATTTAAAACAAGATTGAAGCTTTAACCAAGATTATTAGATGTACATCCTTGGAAAGAAATCACTTCGTTTCTCTAATATTGACCTGACAAATAAGACAAACCTTTTCACTGAACTTGCTTATAATAAAGTGATGGAAATATCAAATGGAAGTGTTAGAAACATCTTATTTTACCCGAGCCTTATACACTGTTCTATGTTAACTACAGTTTGGCTCACACATCTGTTCATTGAGGTTACAATAGTCTCAATTTCTGTTACTGATCCTCCAGAGTGGACCCCAACAATTGACCCCTGCCCAGTGTCATTGGGGCCAACAGATCGAGACTGAGTTTGGTTCACAAGCAAAGGAAACTTTATATTTTGATCAGAGAATGGAGAGGTGAGAGCATGCACTACCCCCTGGGCTGTGGGCTGGGCTGCTGTGTAGAGATCCTGTCAGAGTCAGTGGGAGGGAGGGGGCGGAGCTCTCGAGGGCCAGGTTGGCTGCAGCTCAGGCTCTGTATCGCGGAGTCTGCACTGGGCCCCAGGAGCTGAGGTGTCGTCCCAGCCATTCTGCACTAGGAAATCTGGTCTGAAGTGCCGGGTGTGGAACCTCTGCATGCGGGACCCTAGGAGCACATGAAATTAGACAAAGCACAAAGGATAAAAAAGGTTAGACTTGACTTTATTGCCCAGATTCTATTTTTATCTCCCAGGGATTTTTAATGGGCTTTGCTGGGGACAAACCCCTCCTCTGCCTTTTGTCCCGTTCCTCATTCTTGGAGTGCTGAGGGTGCAGACCCTTCTTCTGTAACTGCTGAGTGCTGAGTTGGGAGCCCTCATACCCGGGGGCGAGGGTCAGAGCTTCTCCCCAGCAGCCTCCAGGTGACGTTGATTGTCCCCAGGCCCCCTGCCTCCCTGCTCGTCCACCTGAGCACCAGCATTGGAAGTGTTATAGATTCTAATGACCTTTAAGGGTCCAGGAAAGAGATGTGCAGAGACGCTGTGGGGGCCGGTTTCACCCCGCCCCACATTTGTTCAGCCACCTTAGGCTGACCGTTTCTGCCAGCCTAGATGCTCTGACCAGTAGTCTGCGCTTTCTTCAATTAGGCCCCTGAATTAACGTACAAACAGCACCAGGTGTCAGAGCCCTGCCTGCTCAACTCCCAGACAGTCCAGGGTCAGTGGTGATCAAGGACCATGATGGCCACTGAGTCAACAGCCTTTTGAAGTAAACAGGAGTCCAGCCAGTCTTATTGGCCACCATCATCACGGTGTCTGTAGGCTTTTCTATGGTGACAGTGTGATATACGGTTCCCCCGCCAAGATTATTAGCTCCCCTCTGGGTGCAGTATGTCCTGCAAGCAGTAGTCTACTCTTTTGGGACACACTCTTGTTGTTTTATGAGAGAAACTCCAGGTCAAGTGATGTTCACATGAGTCGTCATGGTGCCCTGTTGCCCCCGGTTATCTCTCTGGATGTTGAAGTTGGAAGGCCTCCTCACTCGAGGTTGGTGTGCCCACAGAGCGAACCCTGAAACTTCAGGGCATGGTTGGTTGTTAGGATCACCACGTGGGGTCCTTTTCCCTTAGGAGGGAGGTGGCCTTTGGGGCTGCTGATTTCCAGGTTTTTAGATACCGCCAGTATCTTGGCCAGATGTGGCAGTTGGCCAAGCCCCTTGGTGACCGTAGTTTATCCTACCTGGATGGCATTCTTGCATTGTTCCATTTCAAGTGGTCCCAGTTTTTCCACTAATTCTCCAATGGCGATTCACCTTTCACTGGGAATGTAAAGGTCAAAGGGTTTAGCTAAATTAGGGAGTTCCAGGGCAAGGGTCTGAATTGACTGCTCTTTCCATTCTTGAAAGGCCACTTCTGGATTCTATTCAACAGGATCATCATCTTTTCCTTTCAGTGTTTCATATAGAGGCCCAGCTAGTAGACTGTAGTTAGGGATCCAGAAGCAGCAAACCCTGGCCTCCCCAAGAACCCCTAAGCTGTCTTCTAGTTTTAGAAAGGGGTAAGGCTGAAAATGGTTTCTTCCCTTTCCTGGGATGGGCTTCTCTGACCTTCTGTGAGAATGAAGCCCAGGCAGGTCACCGCAGTCTGTGATATTTGAGCTTTTTCTTGGACAACTTCTATCCTTTATTGGCTTGGTAGTTCAGAGGCCTCCTTAGTAGGGCTGGCGATCAGAATGTCGTCTGTGTACTGAAGGAGGGTTTCCTTTTCCAGAGGTAGAATTTTAGGTCTTTAGCTAAGCTTTCCCCAAAGATGGTGTGGGAATTTTTGCACCCTTGGGGCAAGACGGCCCGGAAGTATTGTTTTAGTTGTATGTTGAGTCCTGCCACTCACAAGCCAAAATTTCTTGTGACTCTGGGACTAATGGAATACAAAAGAAGGCATCATTGAAGACTAATACAGAATACCATGTCCTGGTGGTTGGTAGAATGACCAGCAGGGTGTAGGAATTAGGAGCAGCTGGAGGTATATCCTCGGTGGCTTCACTGACTGTCCTGACATCCTTTACCAGGTCCCCAGCAGCCCATGGGGCTCTTGTGGTCAGACCAATCCCAGAATATGGAGCTCACCTGGGCAGGTACCCCACCCCCACCCCAGCCCACGGGGCTCTCGTGGTCAGGCCCCTCCCAGGATACAGAGCTACCCTTGCAGGTACCGTGGCAGGGCTGGGCACACAGGAACCGTGCACATAGCCCTCATTGCAGAGCACCCCCAGCTCACCTGTCGCTCAGAGCTGACACAGAGCACCTCAGAGCAGGACTTGAACTAACAAACAGCAGCTGCGACAGGTCTGTGACCCTGGGCATCACTCTGTGCGGCCTCCCTCCACCTGGTCTTCCAGAGACTTCCACTGCACCCGGGGCACCAGGCCTCTGTCTCCAACCACCACCCACCCCTCCTCTCCCTGACTCCTGGGTTCCTCTCATTAGGAGAGGGTTTTCTTGAAGTTGTCTCCCACTCATGGGCCAGATAAAATGATTAGAAAACAAGCCAAAGCTGCAGCCCCTTGTCTATCCTGACTCTCAGGAGCCCACACCTGTTCCTTGGACCTGGCCGGTTCAGCAAGTTCCATTTTCTGCAACTGTGAGCCCCTGAGGGGTGATGATTGGCTGACCTGGGCAGCCTTACCATGCCAGCCAGCCCTCCCCAGGTGTGCCTGGGTTGAGATCAATATAAATACCACTCCAGGCAGCAAGAGCCCCTGCAGCCGTGCCTGACGCCATTTTCTCTGCCCTGTCAGCAGTCTCGGGGCTGGGCTGGTGGGAGGGAGTGAGAGGCCACGGCTTTGTGGGTGGCCCAGTGTGAGTGGGGCTCTGCTGGACTTTCTGCAGCAGTTGCCAGGCTGCCACCTGCTAAAGAAGAGGATGTGTCACCTATACCTGCTGCTGGAATTTCTCCCTGGGCAGAGGTGAGGAAGGAAAGAAGCAGTGGGGGCAGGGACAGGACGGGTATCTCAGGCAGGGAAATGGAAATCTTCCAGAAGAGCACCCAGGGCCAGGACCATCCTGGCTGGCCTGCAGGCACCAAGTCGGCCGGCATGCTGTCACTCGTGTGGCTCTATGGCCCTTCCTCTACGCTTTCAAGTCCTTGTATATATTCAGGTGTTTTACCTGGGACGGGTGGGAATAGTTCAGCAGCAACTGGCCTGGGGCTCAGCTCACGTTTACTCACAGATGCCTCGGCACGGTGCCCCAGCTTTGCAATGAGGACGCTTGTTGCGTGGGGGCTGCTGGCTGAATGGGAGACGATTCCCCACCACTGACCAACTTCAGAATTGTTTACAACTGGAGCAAGTGCCCTGATACGGTTTTCCTCTGTGGAACTGGTGGGTTCTGTGTTTTTTTTCTCTTTTTCGTTTTTGGTTCAAGGTAGATTTTATTCCTCTTTTTTGTATTTACAGATACAAGCATGGAAATAATTTATTCATATAAATACATGTATGTGAAGGGAATAATTGTTTTTTCTGTTTTATTTTTTTAATTTTATTTCTTTTTAATTTTGAATTTTATTTTATATTTTTATACAGCAGGTTCTTATTGGTTACCTATTTTATACGTATAAATGTATACATGCCAATCCCAGTCTCTCAACTCCTCCCACCACCACCCCCCCAACAGCCTTCCACCCTTGTTGTCCATACGTTTGTTGTCTACATCTGTTGCTATATTTATGCCTTGCAAAATGGTTAACCTGTACAGTTTTTCTAGGTTCCACATATATGCATGAATATACAAGATTTGTTTTTCTCTTTCCGACTTACTTCACTCTGTATGACAGTCTCTAGATCCATCGACGTCTTGACAAATGACCCAATTTCATTCCTTTTCATGGCTTAGTAATATTCCATTTTATATATGTACCACAGCTTTATGCATACGTCTGTCTGTGAGCATTTAGGTTGCTTCCATTACCTCGATATTGTAAAGAGTGAGGCAATGAACATTGCGGTGAATGTCTCTTTTTGATTTATGGTTTTGTCTGGGTATATGTCCAGAACTGGGATTGCTGTATCATATGGTAATTCTACTGTTAGTTTCTTAAGAAACTCCATATTGTTCTCCATAGTGACTGTATCAATTTATATTCCCAACAATAGTGGAAGAGGGTTCCTTTTCTCCACACCCTTTCCAGCATTTTTTGTTTGTAGATTTTCTGATGATGCCCATTCTACCAGGTGTGAGGTGATACCTCATTGCTGAGTCCATTTCCTTGAGCAAGGGGTAGGTCTTGTCTATTAAATATTTGGCTTATGGAACGGTATCTGTGCTAATTTCAAACTCTGGTTTTATGCAGCACCCCAACTCACCTTCCCACTTAAGCAAGCATAAGTTGGTTTTCTAAATTTGAGACCGTGTTCTGTTTTGTAAATCAGTTCATGTGTAGCCAAGTTCTCATTCCATGTATTAGTGGTACCTTATGATGTTTCTTTTTCTGTGTGACTTTTTTCACTTAGAATCACCGTGCCTCAATCCACTCATTATGCTGGTACGGGCCTGGTGACATAGTTTTCATTGCTGAGAGGTATTCTGTTGTACGTAAGTACCGCAACTTCTTTATCCATTATTTGTTCTCTGGCATATTTAACTTGTGCTGCAGAAGAGGTTCCTGTAAACAGAGCTGTCCCAAACTTTGGGGTGGCTGTGTCTTTTTGATTTTAATTTCCCTAAGCTATAGGACCATAAGTGGAAGTGCCCTAGGCTCTGTTGCTTTGTTTTTTATATGTTTCAGGAAACACCATACACTTCTCCCGAGTGGCTGTTGGCAATTTACATCCCACCCATCAGCATAACAAGGCTCCCAGTTCTCCATGGCCTGTCCTGCCTTTCTGGATTTTACACTTTTTTCAGATTGCCCTTTTGACCGGGGGGAAGTGAGACTTCATTGTAGTGCAGATTTCCTTTGCAAGCTTGCTTGGTTGGCCAAAAACTGCGTATGCGTTTTTCCCTGAATATATTCAGGGAAAAACGCATACGCCCTTTTTGGCCAAGTGCATCATTGTCGACGTTCTGACTCTTTTCCTATGCTTTAAATGCAATTCCACTCTGCCTCCTGAAATCGGTTTCCTGCAATACTGCCCCGCTTTCAAGTCCGCTTGGCAGCCTTACTTCAGTATATTTTTGGACGATAGCTGTCATTTATAACTCTGCAGGTTTGTGAACTACAGTGCTCTTGAGCTACTTTCTTCAACTCGCTTTCTTGTGAGCTGCCCGCAACACTGCAGGATTGCTTCAGGCCCTAATCTGGGTCTGGCACGGCATGCTCAGCCTTTGGTTAATCCTCTTCCTGGTGTGAAATACGAGTTAAATTTGCCCGTCTAGAAACCTCCAGCTAGTCTCTCATTGGTTCTCCCTATTCCTGTTCATCTTCCGCAGAAATTGCAAACTGGGCCAAACAGGAGGTTAAAGGCACTGACTCTCCAAGTCGGCAGAGCGTTAGTAAAGCATCTGGAATGTTGCACACGAGTACCAGGGGACGAGAACTGAGACATATTGGAACACGTCTCCCGATCACACGGTTGATCATACTCTGGGTTCCACATGCATGCTTTAGCTGAAGGAAGAATCCCTTAAACCTGGAGAGTTGAGACCCGTGGAATGGGTACCATACAATATGACTTCAAAGGGTCTTCATTTGCTCACCGAACCTCTCCAATCCTATCACTGCTGCGTTTATGCCACTGTACACACGCTTGATTCTCTTTCAGAGATATAGCAATCCATAGGTTTTAAGATACTTACTAGTCAGGCACATTCTTAGGCGTTTAATATGGGGTGTTGAGTCCATTTCGTTGAGCAAGGAGTAGCTCTTGTCTATTACATATTTGGCTTAAGGAACTTTATCTGTGCTCATTTCAATCTCTGGTTTTATGCAGCACCCCAACTCACCTTTCCCCTTAAGCAAGCATAAGTTGGTTTTCTATATTTGAGAACCTGTTGTGTTTTGTAATCCAGTTCCTGTGTAGCCAAGTTTACATTCCGTGTATTAGTGATATCTTATGATGTTTCTTTTTCTGTGTGACTTATTTCAGTTAGAAACATCATACCTGAATCCATTCATTATGCTGCTACGGGCCTGATGACATAGATTTCATTGCTGAGTGATATTGCATTGTACATAAGTACCACAACTTCTTTATCCATTTTTCACTTTCTGCGATATTAAACTTGCCCCGTAAACGAGTTTCTTGTAAACAGAGCCGTCCCAAACTTTGGGGTGGCTGTGCCTTTTTGATTTTAATTTCCCTAAGCTATAGGACCATAAGTGGAAGTGCCCTAGGCTCTGTTGCTTTGTTTTTTAGATGTTTCAGGAAACACCATACACTTCTCCCGAGTGGCTGTTGGCAATTTACATCCCGCCCATCAGCATAACAAGGCTCCCATTTCTCCATGGCCTGTCCTGAATTTCTGGATTTTACACTTTTTTCAGATGGCCCTTTTGACAGGGGGGAAGTGAGACTTCATTGTAGTGCAGATTTCCTTTGCAAGCTTGCTTGGTTGGCCAAAAAGGGCGTATGCGTTTTTTCCTGAATATATTCAGGGAAAAACGCATACGCCCTTTTTGGCCAAGTGCATCATTGTCGACCTTCTGCCTCTTTTCCTATGCTTTAAATGCAATTCCAGTCTACCTCCTGAAATCGGTTTCCTGCAATTCTGCCCCGCTTTCAAGTCCTCTTGGCAGGCTTACTTCAGTATATTTTTGGACGATAGCTGTCATTTATAACTCTGCAGGTTTGTGAATTACAGTGCCCCTGAGCTCCTTTCTTCAACTCGCTTTCTTGTGAGCTGGCCGCAACACCACAGGATTGCTTCAGGCCGTAATCTGTTTCCGGCACGGCACGCTGAGCCTTTGGTTAATTCCTCTAACTGGTGGGAAATGAGAGTTAAATTTGCACGTCCAGACACCTCCAGCTAGTCTCTCATCGGTTCTCCCTATTCCTGTTCATCTTCCGCAGAAATTGCAAACTGGGCCAAACAGGAGGTTAAAGGCACTGACTCTCCAAGTCGGGAGAGAGTTAGTAAAGCGTCTGGAATGTTGCACCCGAGTACCAGGGGATGAGAACTGAGACATATTGGAACACGTCTCCCGATCACAGGGTTCATCATACTCTGGGTTCCACATGCATGTTTTAGCTGAAGGAAGAATCCCTTAAACCTGGAGAGTTGAGACCCGTGGAATGGGTACCATGCAATATGACTTCAAAGGGTCTTCATTTGCTCACCAAAACTCTCCAATCCTATCACTGCTGCGTTTATGACCTTGTACACACGCTTGATTCTCTTTCAGAGACATAGCAATCCATAGGTTTTAAGATACTTACTAGTCAGCTACATTCTTAGGCGTTTAATATGGGGTGTTGAGTCCATTTCGTTGAGCAAGGAGTAGCTCTTGTCTAATACATAAGTGGCTTAAGGAACTTTATCTGTGCTCATTTCAATCTCTGGTTTTATGCAGCACCCCAACTCACCTTTCCCTTTAAGCAAGCATAAGTTGGTTTTCTAAATTTGAGACCCTGTTTTGTTTTGTAATTCAGTTCCTGTGTAGCAAGTTTACATTCCGTGTATTAGTGATATCTTATGATGTTTATTTTTCTGTGTGACTTATCTCAGTTAGAATCATCATACCTGAATCCACTCATTATGCTGCTACGGGCCTGATGACGTAGGTTTCATTGCTGAGTGATATTGCATTGTACGTAAGTACCAAAACTTCTTTATCCATTTTTTGCTTTCTGCGATATTGAACTTGTACCGTAAACGAGGTTCTTGTAAACAGAGCCGTCCCAAACTTTGGCGTGGCTGGGCCTGTTTGATTTTAATTTCCCTAAGTTATAGGACCATAAGTGGAAGTGCCCTAGGCTCTGTTCCTCTGTTTTTTAGATGTTTCAGGAAGCACCATACACTTCTCCCCAGTGGCTGTTGGCAATTTACATCCCGCCCATCAGCATAACAAGGCTCCCAGTTCTCCATGGCCTGTCCTGCCTTTCTGGATTTTACACTTTTTTCAGATGGCCCTTTTGACCAGGGGGAAGTGAGACTTCATTGCAGTGCAGATTTCCTTTGCAAGCTTGCTTGGTTGGCCAAAAAGGGCGTATGCGTTTTTTCCTTAATATATTCAGGAAGAAACACATACGCTCTTTTTGGCCAAGTGCATCATTGTGGACGTTCTGCCTCTTTTCCTATGCTTTAAATGCAATTCCAGTCTACATCCTGAAATCGGATTCTTGCAATTCTGCCCCGCTTTGAAGTCCTCTTGGCAGCCTTACTTCAGTATATTTTTGAATGATAGCTGTCATTTATAACTCTGCAGGTTTGTGATTACAGTGCCCCTGAGCTCCTTTCTTCAACTCGCTTTCTTGTGAGCTGGCCGCAACACCGCAGGATTGCTTCAGGCCCTAAACTGGTTCCGGCACGGCACGCTGAGCCTTTTGTTAATTTCTCTTCCTGGTGGGAAATGAGAGTTAAATTTGCCCGTCCAGACACTTCCAGCTAGTCTCTCATTGGTCCTCCCTATTCCTGTTCATCTTCCGCAGAAATTGCAAACTGGGCCAATCAGGAGGTTAAAGGCACTGACTCTCCAAGTCGGGAGAGTGTTATTAAAGCGTCTGGAATGTTGCACCCGAGTACCAGGGGACGAGAACTGAGACATATTTGAACACGTCTCCCGATCACACGGTTGATCATACTCTGGGTTCCACATGCATGTTTTAGCTGAAGGAAGAATCCCTTAAACCTGGAGAGTTGAGACCCGTGGAATGGGTACCATGCAATATGACTTCAAAGGGTCTTCATTTGCTCACCAAAACTCTCCAATCCTATCACTGCTGCGTTTTTGCCCCTGTACTCACGATTGATTCACTTTCAGAGACATAGCAATCCATAGGTTTTAAGATACTTACTAGTCAGGTACATTATTAGGCGTTTAATATGGGGTTTTGAGTCCATTTCGTTGAGCAAGGAGTAGCTCTTGCCTATTACATATTTGGCTTAAGGAACTTTATCTGTGCTCATTTCAATCTCTGGTTTTATGCAGCACCCCAACTCACCTTTCCCCTTAAGCAAGCATAAGTTGATTTTCTAAATTTGGGACCATGTTCTGTTTTGAAATTCAGTTCCTGTGTAGCCAAGTTTACATTCCGTGTATTAGTGATATCTTCTTATGATGTTTCTTTTTCTGTGTGACTTATTTCAGTTAGAATCATCATACCTGAATCCACTCATTATGCTGCTATGGGCCTGATGACATAGATGTCATTGCTGAGTGATATTGCATTGTACGTAAGTACCACATCTTCTTTATCCATTTTTCGCTTTATGCGATATTGAACTTGTACCGTAAACAAGTTTCTTGTAAACAGAGCCATCCCAAACTTTGGGGTGGCTGTGTCTTTTTGATTTTAATTTCCCTAAGCTATAGGACCATAAGTGGAAGTGCCCTAGGCTCTGTTGCTTTGTTTTTTAGATGTTTCAGGAATCACCATACACTTCTCCCGATTGGCTTTTGGCAATGTACATCCCGCCCATCAGCATAACAAGGCTCCCAGTTCTCCATGGCCTGTCCTGCCTTTCTGGATTTTACACTTTTCTCAGATGGCCCTTTTGACCGGGGGGAAGTGAGACTTCATTGTAGTGCAGATTTCCTTTGCAAGCTTGCTTGGTTGGCCAAAAAGGGCATATGCGTTTTTTCCTGAATATATTCAGGAAAAAACGCATACGCCCTTTTTGGCCAAGTGCATCATTGTCGACCTTCTGCCTCTTTTCCTATGCTTTAAATGCAATTCCAGTCTACCTCCTGAAATCAGTTTCCTGCAATTCTGCCCGGCTTTCAAGTCCTCTTGGCAGCCTTACTTCAGTATATTTTTGGATGATAGCTGTCATTTATAACTCTGCAGGTTTGTGAATTACAGTGCCCCTGAGCTCCTTTCTTCAACTCGCTTTCTTGTGAGCTGGCCGCAACACCGCAGGATTGCTTCAGGCCCTAATCTGGTTCCGGCATGGCACGCTGAGCCTTTGGTTAATTCCTCTTCCTGGTGGGAAATGAGAGTTAAATTTTCCCGTCCAGACACCTCCAGCTAGTCTCTCATTGGTTCTCCCTATTCCTGTTCATCTTCCGCGGAATTTGCAAACTGGGCCAAACAGGAGGTTAAAGGCACTGACTCTCCAAGTCGGGAGAGTGTTAGTAAAGCATCTGGAATGTTGCACCCGAGTACCAGGGGACGAGAACTGAGACATATTTCAACACGTCTCCCGATCACACGGTTGATCATACTCTGGGTTCCACATGCATGTTTTAGCTGAAGGAAGAATCCCTTAAACCTGGAGAGTTGAGACCCGTGGAATGGGTACCATGCAATATGACTTCAAAGGGTCTTCATTTGCTCACCAAAACTCTCCAATCCTATCACTGCTGCGTTTTTGCCCCTGTACTCACGATTGATTCACTTTCAGAGACATAGCAATCCATAGGTTTTAAGATACTTACTAGTCAGGTACATTATTAGGCGTTTAATATGGGGTTTTGAGTCCATTTCGTTGAGCAAGGAGTAGCTCTTGTCTATTACATATTTGGCTTAAGGAACTTTATCTGTGCTCATTTCAATCTCTGGTTTTATGCAGCACCCCAACTCACCTTTCCCCTTAAGCAAGCATAAGTTGGTTTTCTAAATTTGGGACCATGTTCTGTTTTGAAATTCAGTTCCTGTGTAGCCAAGTTTACATTCCGTGTATTAGTGATATCTTATGATGTTTCTTTTTCTGTGTGACTTATTTCAGTTAGAATCATCATACCTGAATCCACTCATTATGCTGCTATGGGCCTGATGACATAGATGTCATTGCTGAGTGATATTGCATTGTACGTAAGTACCACATCTTCTTTATCCATTTTTCGCTTTATGCGATATTGAACTTGTACCGTAAACGAGTTTCTTGTAAACAGAGCCATCCCAAACTTTGGGGTGGCTGTGTCTTTTTGATTTTAATTTCCCTAAGCTATAGGACCATAAGTGGAAGTGCCCTAGGCTCTGTTGCTTTGTTTTTTAGATGTTTCAGGAATCACCATACACTTCTCCCGATTGGCTTTTGGCAATGTACATCCCGCCCATCAGCATAACAAGGCTCCCAGTTCTCCATGGCCTGTCCTGCCTTTCTGGATTTTACACTTTTTTCAGATGGCCCTTTTGACCGGGGGGAAGTGAGACTTCATTGTAGTGCAGATTTCCTTTGCAAGCTTGCTTGGTTGGCCAAAAAGGGCGTATGCGTTTTTTCCTGAATATATTCAGGAAAAAACGCATACGCCCTTTTTGGCCAAGTGCATCATTGTCGACCTTCTGCCTCTTTTCCTATGCTTTAAATGCAATTCCAGTCTACCTCCTGAAATCGGTTTCCTGCAATTCTGCCCGGCTTTCAAGTCCTCTTGGCAGCCTTACTTCAGTATATTTTTGGATGATAGCTGTCATTTATAACTCTGCAGGTTTGTGAATTACAGTGCCCCTGAGCTCCTTTCTTCAACTCGCTTTCTTGTGAGCTGGCCGCAACACCGCAGGATTGCTTCAGGCCCTAATCTGGTTCCGGCATGGCACGCTGAGCCTTTGGTTAATTCCTCTTCCTGGTGGGAAATGAGAGTTAAATTTTCCCGTCCAGACACCTCCAGCTAGTCTCTCATTGGTTCTCCCTATTCCTGTTCATCTTCCGCGGAATTTGCAAACTGGGCCAAACAGGAGGTTAAAGGCACTGACTCTCCAAGTCGGGAGAGTGTTAGTAAAGCATCTGGAATGTTGCACCCGAGTACCAGGGGACGAGAACTGAGACATATTTCAACACGTCTCCCGATCACACGGTTGATCATACTCTGGGTTCCACATGCATGTTTTAGCTGAAGGAAGAATCCCTTAAACCTGGAGAGTTGAGACCCGTGGAATGGGTACCATGCAATATGACTTCAAAGGGTCTTCATTTGCTCACCAAAACTCTCCAATCCTATCACTGCTGCGTTTTTGCCCCTGTACTCACGATTGATTCACTTTCAGAGACATAGCAATCCATAGGTTTTAAGATACTTACTAGTCAGGTACATTATTAGGCGTTTAATATGGGGTTTTGAGTCCATTTCGTTGAGCAAGGAGTAGCTCTTGTCTATTACATATTTGGCTTAAGGAACTTTATCTGTGCTCATTTCAATCTCTGGTTTTATGCAGCACCCCAACTCACCTTTCCCCTTAAGCAAGCATAAGTTGGTTTTCTAAATTTGGGACCATGTTCTGTTTTGAAATTCAGTTCCTGTGTAGCCAAGTTTACATTCCGTGTATTAGTGATATCTTATGATGTTTCTTTTTCTGTGTGACTTATTTCAGTTAGAATCATCATACCTGAATCCACTCATTATGCTGCTATGGGCCTGATGACATAGATGTCATTGCTGAGTGATATTGCATTGTACGTAAGTACCACATCTTCTTTATCCATTTTTCGCTTTATGCGATATTGAACTTGTACCGTAAACGAGTTTCTTGTAAACAGAGCCATCCCAAACTTTGGGGTGGCTGTGTCTTTTTGATTTTAATTTCCCTAAGCGATAGGACCATAAGTGGAAGTGCCCTAGGCTCTGTTGCTTTGTTTTTTAGATGTTTCAGGAATCACCATACACTTCTCCCGATTGGCTTTTGGCAATGTACATCCCGCCCATCAGCATAACAAGGCTCCCAGTTCTCCATGGCCTGTCCTGCCTTTCTGGATTTTACACTTTTCTCAGATGGCCCTTTTGACCGGGGGGAAGTGAGACTTCATTGTAGTGCAGATTTCCTTTGCAAGCTTGCTTGGTTGGCCAAAAAGGGCGTATGCGTTTTTTCCTGAATATATTCAGGAAAAAACGCATACGCCCTTTTTGGCCAAGTGCATCATTGTCGACCTTCTGCCTCTTTTCCTATGCTTTAAATGCAATTCCAGTCTACCTCCTGAAATCGGTTTCCTGCAATTCTGCCCGGCTTTCAAGTCCTCTTGGCAGCCTTACTTCAGTATATTTTTGGATGATAGCTGTCATTTATAACTCTGCAGGTTTGTGAATTACAGTGCCCCTGAGCTCCTTTCTTCAACTCGCTTTCTTGTGAGCTGGCCGCAACACCGCAGGATTGCTTCAGGCCCTAATCTGGTTCCGGCATGGCACGCTGAGCCTTTGGTTAATTCCTCTTCCTGGTGGGAAATGAGAGTTAAATTTTCCCGTCCAGACACCTCCAGCTAGTCTCTCATTGGTTCTCCCTATTCCTGTTCATCTTCCGCGGAATTTGCAAACTGGGCCAAACAGGAGGTTAAAGGCACTGACTCTCCAAGTCGGGAGAGTGTTAGTAAAGCATCTGGAATGTTGCACCCGAGTACCAGGGGACGAGAACTGAGACATATTTCAACACGTCTCCCGATCACACGGTTGATCATACTCTGGGTTCCACATGCATGTTTTAGCTGAAGGAAGAATCCCTTAAACCTGGAGAGTTGAGACCCGTGGAATGGGTACCATGCAATATGACTTCAAAGGGTCTTCATTTGCTCACCAAAACTCTCCAATCCTATCACTGCTGCGTTTTTGCCCCTGTACTCACGATTGATTCACTTTCAGAGACATAGCAATCCATAGGTTTTAAGATACTTACTAGTCAGGTACATTATTAGGCATTTAATATGGGGTTTTGAGTCCATTTCGTTGAGCAAGGAGTAGCTCTTGTCTATTACATATTTGGCTTAAGGAACTTTATCTGTGCTCATTTCAATCTCTGGTTTTATGCAGCACCCCAACTCACCTTTTCCCTTAAGCAAGCATAAGTTGATTTTCTAAATTTGGGACCATGTTCTGTTTTGAAATTCAGTTCCTTTGTAGCCAAGTTTACATTCCGTGTATTAGTGATATCTTATGATGTTTCTTTTTCTGTGTGACTTATTTCAGTTAGAATCATCATACCTGAATCCACTCATTATGCTGCTATGGGCCTGATGACATAGATGTCATTGCTGAGTGATATTGCATTGTACGTAAGTACCACAACTTCTTTATCCATTTTTCGCTTTATGCGATATTGAACTTGTACCGTAAACGAGTTTCTTGTAAACAGAGCCATCCTAAACTTTGGGGTGGCTGTGTCTTTTTGATTTTAATTTCCCTAAGCTATAGGACCATAAGTGGAAGTGCCCTAGGCTCTGTTGCTTTATTTTTTAGATGTTTCAGGAAACACCATACACTTCTCCTGAGTGGCTGTTGGCAATTTACATCCCGCCCATCAGCATAACAAGGCTCCCAGTTCTCCATGGCCTGTCCTGCCTTTCTGGATTTTACACTTTTTTCAGATGGCCCTTTTGACGGGGGGAAGTGAGACTTCATTGTAGTGCAGATTTCCTTTGCAAGCTTGCTTGGTTGGCCAAAAAGGGCGTATGCGTTTTTTCCTGAATATATTCAGGAAAAAACGCATACGCCCTTTTTGGCCAAGTGCATCATTGTCGACCTTCTGCCTCTTTTCCTATGCTTTAAATGCAATTCCAGTCTACCTCCTGAAATCGGTTTCCTGCAATTCTGCCCGGCTTTCAAGTCCTCTTGGCAGCCTTACTTTAGTATATTTTTGGATGATAGCTGTCATTTATAACTCTGCAGGTTTGTGAATTACAGTGCCCCTGAGCTCCTTTCTTCAACTCGCTTTCTTGTGAGCTGGCCGCAACACCGCAGGATTGCTTCAGGCCCTAATCTGGTTCCGGCATGGCACGCTGAGCCTTTGGTTAATTCCTCTTCCTAGTGGGAAATGAGAGTTAAATTTTCCCGTCCAGACACCTCCAGCTAGTCTCTCATTGGTTCTCCCTATTCCTGTTCATCTTCCGCGGAATTTGCAAACTGGGCCAAACAGGAGGTTAAAGGCACTGACTCTCCAAGTCGGGAGAGTGTTAGTAAAGCATCTGGAATGTTGCACCCGAGTACCAGGGGACGAGAACTGAGACATATTTCAACACGTCTCCCGATCACACGGTTGATCATACTCTGGGTTCCACATGCATGTTTTAGCTGAAGGAAGAATCCCTTAAACCTGGAGAGTTGAGACCCGTGGAATGGGTACCATGCAATATGACTTCAAAGGGTCTTCATTTGCTCACCAAAACTCTCCAATCCTATCACTGCTGCGTTTTTGCCCCTGTACTCACGATTGATTCACTTTCAGAGACATAGCAATCCATAGGTTTTAAGATACTTACTAGTCAGGTACATTATTAGGCATTTAATATGGGGTTTTGAGTCCATTTCGTTGAGCAAGGAGTAGCTCTTGTCTATTACATATTTGGCTTAAGGAACTTTATCTGTGCTCATTTCAATCTCTGGTTTTATGCAGCACCCCAACTCACCTTTCCCCTTAAGCAAGCATAAGTTGGTTTTCTAAATTTGGGACCATGTTCTGTTTTGAAATTCAGTTCCTGTGTAGCCAAGTTTACATTCCGTGTATTAGTGATATCTTATGATGTTTCTTTTTCTGTGTGACTTATTTCAGTTAGAATCATCATACCTGAATCCACTCATCATGCTGCTATGGGCCTGATGACATAGATGTCATTGCTGAGTGATATTGCATTGTACGTAAGTACCACAACTTCTTTATCCATTTTTCGCTTTATGCGATATTGAACTTGTACCGTAAACGAGTTTCTTGTAAACAGAGCCATCCCAAACTTTGGGGTGGCTGTGTCTTTTTGATTTTAATTTCCCTAAGCTATAGGACCATAAGTGGAAGTGCCCTAGGCTCTGTTGCTTTGTTTTTTAGATGTTTCAGGAAACACCATACACTTCTCCCGAGTGGCTGTTGGCAATTTACATCCCGCCCATCAGCATAACAAGGCTCCCAGTTCTCCATGGCCTGTCCTGCCTTTCTGGATTTTACACTTTTTTCAGATGGCCCTTTTGAAGGGGGGGAAGTGAGACTTCATTGTAGTGCAGATTTCCTTTGCAAGCTTGCTTGGTTGGCCAAAAAGGGCGTATGCGTTTTTTCCTGAATATATTCAGGAAAAAACGCATACGCCCTTTTTGGCCAAGTGCATCATTGTCGACCTTCTGCCTCTTTTCCTATGCTTTAAATGCAATTCCAGTCTACCTTCTGAAATCGGTTTCCTGCAATTCTGCCCGGCTTTCAAGTCCTCTTGGCGGCCTTACTTCAGTGTATTTTTGGATGATAGCTGTCATTTATAACTCTGCAGGTTTGTGAATTACAGTGCCCCTGAGCTCCTTTCTTCAACTCGCTTTCTTGTGAGCTGGCCGCAACACCGCAGGATTGCTTCAGGCCCTAATCTGGTTCCGGCATGGCACGCTGAGCCTTTGGTTAATTCCTCTTCCTGGTGGGAAATGAGAGTTAAATTTTCCCTTCCAGACACCTCCAGCTAGTCTCTCATTGGTTCTCCCTATTCCTGTTCATCTTCCGCGGAATTTGCAAACTGGGCCAAACAGGAGGTTAAAGGCACTGACTCTCCAAGTCGGGAGAGTGTTAGTAAAGCATCTGGAATGTTGCACCCGAGTACCAGGGGACGAGAACTGAGACATATTTCAACACGTCTCCCGATCACACGGTTGATCATACTCTGGGTTCCACATGCATGTTTTAGCTGAAGGAAGAATCCCTTAAACCTGGAGAGTTGAGACCCGTGGAATGGGTACCATGCAATATGACTTCAAAGGGTCTTCATTTGCTCACCAAAACTCTCCAATCCTATCACTGCTGCGTTTTTGCCCCTGTACTCACGATTGATTCACTTTCAGAGACATAGCAATCCATAGGTTTTAAGATACTTACTAGTCAGGTACATTATTAGGCGTTTAATATGGGGTTTTGAGTCCATTTCGTTGAGCAAGGAGTAGCTCTTGTCTATTACATATTTGGCTTAAGGAACTTTATCTGTGCTCATTTCAATCTCTGGTTTTATGCAGCACCCCAACTCACCTTTCCCCTTAAGCAAGCATAAGTTGGTTTTCTAAATTTGGGACCATGTTCTGTTTTGAAATTCAGTTCCTGTGTAGCCAAGTTTACATTCCGTGTATTAGTGATATCTTATGATGTTTCTTTTTCTGTGTGACTTATTTCAGTTAGAATCATCATACCTGAATCCACTCATTATGCTGCTATGGGCCTGATGACATAGATGTCATTGCTGAGTGATATTGCATTGTACGTAAGTACCACAACTTCTTTATCCATTTTTCGCTTTATGCGATATTGAACTTGTACCGTAAACGAGTTTCTTGTAAACAGAGCCATCCCAAACTTTGGGGTGGCTGTGTCTTTTTGATTTTAATTTCCCTAAGCTATAGGACCATAAGTGGAAGTGCCCTAGGCTCTGTTGCTTTGGTTTTTAGATGTTTCAGGAAACACCATACACTTCTCCCGAGTGGCTGTTGGCAATTTACATCCCGCCCATCAGCATAACAAGGCTCCCAGTTCTCCATGGCCTGTCCTGCCTTTCTGGATTTTACACTTTTTTCAGATGGCCCTTTTGACGGGGGGGAAGTGAGACTTCATTGTAGTGCAGATTTCCTTTGCAAGCTTGCTTAGTTCGCCAGAAAGGGCGTATGCGTTTTTTCCTGAATATATTCAGGAAAAAACGCATACGCCCTTTTTGGCCAAGTGCATCATTGTCGACCTTCTGCCTCTTTTCCTATGCTTTAAATGCAATTCCAGTCTACCTCCTGAAATCGGTTTCCTGCAATTCTGCCCGGCTTTCAAGTCCTCTTGGCAGCCTTACTTCAGTATATTTTTGGATGATAGCTGTCATTTATAACTCTGCAGGTTTGTGAATTACAGTGCCCCTGAGCTCCTTTCTTCAACTCGCTTTCTTGTGAGCTGGCCGCAACACCGCAGGATTGCTTCAGGCCCTAATCTGGTTCCGGCATGGCACGCTGAGCCTTTGGTTAATTCCTCTTCCTAGTGGGAAATGAGAGTTAAATTTTCCCGTCCAGACACCTCCAGCTAGTCTCTCATTGGTTCTCCCTATTCCTGTTCATCTTCCGCGGAATTTGCAAACTGGGCCAAACAGGAGGTTAAAGGCACTGACTCTCCAAGTCGGGAGAGTGTTAGTAAAGCATCTGGAATGTTGCACCCGAGTACCAGGGGACGAGAACTGAGACATATTTCAACACGTCTCCCGATCACACGGTTGATCATACTCTGGGTTCCACATGCATGTTTTAGCTGAAGGAAGAATCCCTTAAACCTGGAGAGTTGAGACACGTGGAATGGGTACCATGCAATATGACTTCAAAGGGTCTTCATTTGCTCACCAAAACTCTCCAATCCTATCACTGCTGCGTTTTTGCCCCTGTACTCACGATTGATTCACTTTCAGAGACATAGCAATCCATAGGTTTTAAGATACTTACTAGTCAGGTACATTATTAGGCATTTAATATGGGGTTTTGAGTCCATTTCGTTGAGCAAGGAGTAGCTCTTGTCTATTACATATTTGGCTGAAGGAACTTTATCTGTGCTCATTTCAATCTCTGGTTTTATGCAGCACCCCAACTCACCTTTTCCCTTAAGCAAGCATAAGTTGATTTTCTAAATTTGGGACCATGTTCTGTTTTGAAATTCAGTTCCTTTGTAGCCAAGTTTACATTCCGTGTATTAGTGATATCTTATGATGTTTCTTTTTCTGTGTGACTTATTTCAGTTAGAATCATCATACCTGAATCCACTCATTATGCTGCTATGGGCCTGATGACATAGATGTCATTGCTGAGTGATATTGCATTGTACGTAAGTACCACAACTTCTTTATCCATTTTTCGCTTTATGCGATATTGAACTTGTACCGTAAACGAGTTTCTTGTAAACAGAGCCATCCTAAACTTTGGGGTGGCTGTGTCTTTTTTATTTTAATTTCCCTAAGCTATAGGACCATAAGTGGAAGTGCCCTAGGCTCTGTTGCTTTATTTTTTAGATGTTTCAGGAAACACCATACACTTCTCCCGAGTGGCTGTTGGCAATTTACATCCCGCCCATCAGCATAACAAGGCTCCCAGTTCTCCATGGCCTGTCCTGCCTTTCTGGATTTTACACTTTTTTCAGATGGCCCTTTTGACGGGGGGAAGTGAGACTTCATTGTAGTGCAGATTTCCTTTGCAAGCTTGCTTGGTTGGCCAAAAAGGGCGTATGCGTTTTTTCCTGAATATATTCAGGAAAAAACGCATACGCCCTTTTTGGCCAAGTGCATCATTGTCGACCTTCTGCCTCTTTTCCTATGCCTTAAATGCAATTCCAGTCTACCTCCTGAAATCGGTTTCCTGCAATTCTGCCCGGCTTTCAAGTCCTCTTGGCAGCCTTACTTCAGTATATTTTTGGATGATAGCTGTCATTTATAACTCTGCAGGTTTGTGAATTACAGTGCCCCTGAGCTCCTTTCTTCAACTCGCTTTCTTGTGAGCTGGCCGCAACACCGCAGGATTGCTTCAGGCCCTAATCTGGTTCCGGCATGGCACGCTGAGCCTTTGGTTAATTCCTCTTCCTGGTGGGAAATGAGAGTTAAATTTTCCCGTCCAGACACCTCCAGCTAGTCTCTCATTGGTTCTCCCTATTCCTGTTCATCTTCCGCGGAATTTGCAAACTGGGCCAAACAGGAGGTTAAAGGCACTGACTCTCCAAGTCGGGAGAGTGTTAGTAAAGCATCTGGAATGTTGCACCCGAGTACCAGGGGACGAGAACTGAGACATATTTCAACACGTCTCCCGATCACACGGTTGATCATACTCTGGGTTCCACATGCATGTTTTAGCTGAAGGAAGAATCCCTTAAACCTGGAGAGTTGAGACCCGTGGAATGGGTACCATGCAATATGACTTCAAAGGGTCTTCATTTGCTCACCAAAACTCTCCAATCCTATCACTGCTGCGTTTTTGCCCCTGTACTCACGATTGATTCACTTTCAGAGACATAGCAATCCATAGGTTTTAAGATACTTACTAGTCAGGTACATTATTAGGCGTTTAATATGGGGTTTTGAGTCCATTTCGTTGAGCAAGGAGTAGCTCTTGTCTATTACATATTTGGCTTAAGGAACTTTATCTGTGCTCATTTCAATCTCTGGTTTTATGCAGCACCCCAACTCACCTTTCCCCTTAAGCAAGCATAAGTTGGTTTTCTAAATTTGGGACCATGTTCTGTTTTGAAATTCAGTTCCTGTGTAGCCAAGTTTACATTCCGTGTATTAGTGATATCTTATGATGTTTCTTTTTCTGTGTGACTTATTTCAGTTAGAATCATCATACCTGAATCCACTCATCATGCTGCTATGGGCCTGATGACATAGATGTCATTGCTGAGTGATATTGCATTGTACGTAAGTACCACAACTTCTTTATCCATTTTTCGCTTTATGCGATATTGAACTTGTACCGTAAACGAGGTTCTTGTAAACAGAGCTGTCCCAAACTTTGGGGTGGCTGTGTCTTTTTGATTTTAATTTCCCTAAGCTATAGGACCATAAGTGGAAGTGCCCTAGGCTCTGTTGCTTTGTTTTTTAGATGTTTCAGGAAACACCATACACTTCTCCCGAGTGGCTGTTGGCAATTTACATCCCGCCCATCAGCATAACAAGGCTCCCAGTTCTCCATGGCCTGTCCTGCCTTTCTGGATTTTACACTTTTTTCAGATGGCCCTTTTGAAGGGGGGGAAGTGAGACTTCATTGTAGTGCAGATTTCCTTTGCAAGCTTGCTTGGTTGGCCAAAAAGGGCGTATGCGTTTTTTCCTGAATATATTCAGGAAAAAACGCATACGCCCTTTTTGGCCAAGTGCATCATTGTCGACCTTCTGCCTCTTTTCCTATGCTTTAAATGCAATTCCAGTCTACCTTCTGAAATCGGTTTCCTGCAATTCTGCCCGGCTTTCAAGTCCTCTTGGCAGCCTTACTTCAGTATATTTTTGGATGATAGCTGTCATTTATAACTCTGCAGGTTTGTGAATTACAGTGCCCCTGAGCTCCTTTCTTCAACTCGCTTTCTTGTGAGCTGGCCGCAACACCGCAGGATTGCTTCAGGCCCTAATCTGGTTCCGGCATGGCACGCTGAGCCTTTGGTTAATTCCTCTTCCTGGTGGGAAATGAGAGTTAAATTTTCCCGTCCAGACACCTCCAGCTAGTCTCTCATTGGTTCTCCCTATTCCTGTTCATCTTCCGCGGAATTTGCAAACTGGGCCAAACAGGAGGTTAAAGGCACTGACTCTCCAAGTCGGGAGAGTGTTAGTAAAGCATCTGGAATGTTGCACCCGAGTACCAGGGGACGAGAACTGAGACACATTTCAACACGTCTCCCGATCACACGGTTGATCATACTCTGGGTTCCACATGCATGTTTTAGCTGAAGGAAGAATCCCTTAAACCTGGAGAGTTGAGACCCGTGGAATGGGTACCATGCAATATGACTTCAAAGGGTCTTCATTTGCTCACCAAAACTCTCCAATCCTATCACTGCTGCGTTTTTGCCCCTGTACTCACGATTGATTCACTTTCAGAGACATAGCAATCCATAGGTTTTAAGATACTTACTAGTCAGGTACATTATTAGGCGTTTAATATGGGGTTTTGAGTCCATTTCGTTGAGCAAGGAGTAGCTCTTGTCTATTACATATTTGGCTTAAGGAACTTTATCTGTGCTCATTTCAATCTCTGGTTTTATGCAGCACCCCAACTCACCTTTCCCCTTAAGCAAGCATACGTTGGTTTTCTAAATTTGGGACCATGTACTGTTTTGAAATTTAGTTCCTGCGTAGCCAAGTTTACATTCCGTGTATTAGTGATATCTTATGATGTTTCTTTTTCTGTGTGACTTATTTCAGTTAGAATCATCATACCTGAATCCACTCATTATGCTGCTATGGGCCTGATGACATAGATGTCATTGCTGAGTGATATTGCATTGTACGTAAGTACCACAACTTCTTTATCCATTTTTCGCTTTATGCGATATTGAACTTGTACCGTAAACGAGTTTCTTGTAAACAGAGCCATCCCAAACTTTGGGGTGGCTGTGTCTTTTTGATTTTAATTTCCCTAAGCTATAGGACCATAAGTGGAAGTGCCCTAGGCTCTGTTGCTTTGTTTTTTAGATGTTTCAGGAAACACCATACACTTCTCCCGAGTGGCTGTTGGCAATTTACATCCCGCCCATCAGCATAACAAGGCTCCCAGTTCTCCATGGCCTGTCCTGCCTTTCTGGATTTTACACTTTTTTCAGATGGCCCTTTTGACGGGGGGAAGTGAGACTTCATTGTAGTGCAGATTTCCTTTGCAAGCTTGCTTGGTTGGCCAAAAAGGGCGTATGCGTTTTTTCCTGAATATATTCAGGAAAAAACGCATACGCCCTTTTTGGCCAAGTGCATCATTGTCGACCTTCTGCCTCTTTTCCTATGCTTTAAATGCAATTCCAGTCTACCTCCTGAAATCGGTTTCCTGCAATTCTGCCCGGCTTTCAAGTCCTCTTGGCAGCCTTACTTCAGTATATTTTTGGATGATAGCTGTCATTTATAACTCTGCAGGTTTGTGAATTACAGTGCCCCTGAGCTCCTTTCTTCAACTCGCTTTCTTGTGAGCTGGCCGCAACACCGCAGGATTGCTTCAGGCCCTAATCTGGTTCCGGCATGGCACGCTGAGCCTTTGGTTAATTCCTCTTCCTGGTGGGAAATGAGAGTTAAATTTTCCCGTCCAGACACCTCCAGCTAGTCTCTCATTGGTTCTCCCTATTCCTGTTCATCTTCCGCGGAATTTGCAAACTGGGCCAAACAGGAGGTTAAAGGCACTGACTCTTCAAGTCGGGAGAGTGTTAATAAAGCATCTGGATTGTTGCACCCGAGTACCAGGGGACGAGAACTGAGACATATTTCAACACGTCTCCCGATCACACGGTTGATCATACTCTGGGTTCCACATGCATGTTTTAGCTGAAGGAAGAATCCCTTAAACCTGGAGAGTTGAGACCCGTGGAATGGGTACCATGCAATATGACTTCAAAGGGTCTTCATTTGCTCACCAAAACTCTCCAATCCTATCACTGCTGCGTTTTTGCCCCTGTACTCACGATTGATTCACTTTCAGAGACATAGCAATCCATAGGTTTTAAGATACTTACTAGTCAGGTACATTATTAGGCGTTTAATATGGGGTTTTGAGTCCATTTCGTTGAGCAAGGAGTAGCTCTTGTCTATTACATATTTGGCTTAAGGAACTTTATCTGTGCTCATTTCAATCTCTGGTTTTATGCAGCACCCCAACTCACCTTTCCCCTTAAGCATAAGTTGGTTTTCTAAATTTGGGACCATGTTCTGTTTTGAAATTCAGTTCCTGTGTAGCCAAGTTTACATTCCGTGTATTAGTGATATCTTATGATGTTTCTTTTTCTGTGTGACTTATTTCAGTTAGAATCATCATACCTGAATCCACTCATCATGCTGCTATGGGCCTGATGACATAGATGTCATTGCTGAGTGATATTGCATTGTACGTAAGTACCACAACTTCTTTATCCATTTTTCGCTTTATGCGATATTGAACTTGTACCGTAAACAAGTTTCTTGTAAACAGAGCCATCCCAAACTTTGGGGTGGCTGTGTCTTTTTGATTTTAATTTCCCTAAGCTATAGGACCATAAGTGGAAGTGCCCTAGGCTCTGTTGCTTTGTTTTTTAGATGTTTCAGGAAACACCATACACTTCTCCCGAGTGGTTGTTGGCAATATACATCCCGCCCATCAGCATAACAAGGCTCCCAGTTCTCCGTGGCCTGTCCTGCCTTTCTGGATTTTACACTTTTTTCAGATGGCCCTTTTGACGGGGGGAAGTGAGACTTCATTGTAGTGCAGATTTCCTTTGCAAGCTTGCTTGGTTGGCCAAAAAGTGCGTATGCGTTTTTTCCTGAATATATTCAGGAAAAAACGCATACGCCCTTTTTGGCCAAGTGCATCATTGTCGACCTTCTGCCTCTTTTCCTATGCTTTAAATGCAATTCCAGTCTACCTCCTGAAATCGGTTTCCTGCAATTCTGCCCGGCTTTCAAGTCCTCTTGGCAGCCTTACTTCAGTATATTTTTGGATGATAGCTGTCATTTATAACTCTGCAGGTTTGTGAATTACAGTGCCCCTGAGCTCCTTTCTTCAACTCGCTTTCTTGTGAGCTGGCCGCAACACCGCAGGATTGCTTCAGGCCCTAATCTGGTTCCGGCATGGCACGCTGAGCCTTTGGTTAATTCCTCTTCCTGGTGGGAAATGAGAGTTAAATTTTCCCGTCCAGACACCTCCAGCTAGTCTCTCATTGGTTCTCCCTATTCCTGTTCATCTTCCGCGGAATTTGCAAACTGGGCCAAACAGGAGGTTAAAGGCACTGACTCTCCAAGTCGGGAGAGTGTTAGTAAAGCATCTGGAATGTTGCACCCGAGTACCAGGGGACGAGAACTGAGACACATTTCAACACGTCTCCCGATCACACGGTTGATCATACTCTGGGTTCCACATGCATGTTTTAGCTGAAGGAAGAATCCCTTAAACCTGGAGAGTTGAGACCCGTGGAATGGGTACCATGCAATATGACTTCAAAGGGTCTTCATTTGCTCACCAAAACTCTCCAATCCTATCACTGCTGCGTTTTTGCCCCTGTACTCACGATTGATTCACTTTCAGAGACATAGCAATCCATAGGTTTTAAGATACTTACTAGTCAGGTACATTATTAGGCGTTTAATATGGGGTTTTGAGTCCATTTCGTTGAGCAAGGAGTAGCTCTTGTCTATTACATATTTGGCTTAAGGAACTTTATCTGTGCTCATTTCAATCTCTGGTTTTATGCAGCACCCCAACTCACCTTTCCCCTTAAGCAAGCATACGTTGGTTTTCTAAATTTGGGACCATGTACTGTTTTGAAATTTAGTTCCTGCGTAGCCAAGTTTACATTCCGTGTATTAGTGATATCTTATGATGTTTCTTTTTCTGTGTGACTTATTTCAGTTAGAATCATCATACCTGAATCCACTCATTATGCTGCTATGGGCCTGATGACATAGATGTCATTGCTGAGTGATATTGCATTGTACGTAAGTACCACAACTTCTTTATCCATTTTTCGCTTTATGCGATATTGAACTTGTACCGTAAACGAGTTTCTTGTAAACAGAGCCATCCCAAACTTTGGGGTGGCTGTGTCTTTTTGATTTTAATTTCCCTAAGCTATAGGACCATAAGTGGAAGTGCCCTAGGCTCTGTTGCTTTGTTTTTTAGATGTTTCAGGAAACACCATACACTTCTCCCGAGTGGCTGTTGGCAATTTACATCCCGCCCATCAGCATAACAAGGCTCCCAGTTCTCCATGGCCTGTCCTGCCTTTCTGGATTTTACACTTTTTTCAGATGGCCCTTTTGACGGGGGGAAGTGAGACTTCATTGTAGTGCAGATTTCCTTTGCAAGCTTGCTTGGTTGGCCAAAAAGGGCGTATGCGTTTTTTCCTGAATATATTCAGGAAAAAACGCATACGCCCTTTTTGGCCAAGTGCATCATTGTCGACCTTCTGCCTCTTTTCCTATGCTTTAAATGCAATTCCAGTCTACCTCCTGAAATCGGTTTCCTGCAATTCTGCCCGGCTTTCAAGTCCTCTTGGCAGCCTTACTTCAGTATATTTTTGGATGATAGCTGTCATTTATAACTCTGCAGGTTTGTGAATTACAGTGCCCCTGAGCTCCTTTCTTCAACTCGCTTTCTTGTGAGCTGGCCGCAACACCGCAGGATTGCTTCAGGCCCTAATCTGGTTCCGGCATGGCACGCTGAGCCTTTGGTTAATTCCTCTTCCTGGTGGGAAATGAGAGTTAAATTTTCCCGTCCAGACACCTCCAGCTAGTCTCTCATTGGTTCTCCCTATTCCTGTTCATCTTCCGCGGAATTTGCAAACTGGGCCAAACAGGAGGTTAAAGGCACTGACTCTTCAAGTCGGGAGAGTGTTAATAAAGCATCTGGATTGTTGCACCCGAGTACCAGGGGACGAGAACTGAGACATATTTCAACACGTCTCCCGATCACACGGTTGATCATACTCTGGGTTCCACATGCATGTTTTAGCTGAAGGAAGAATCCCTTAAACCTGGAGAGTTGAGACCCGTGGAATGGGTACCATGCAATATGACTTCAAAGGGTCTTCATTTGCTCACCAAAACTCTCCAATCCTATCACTGCTGCGTTTTTGCCCCTGTACTCACGATTGATTCACTTTCAGAGACATAGCAATCCATAGGTTTTAAGATACTTACTAGTCAGGTACATTATTAGGCGTTTAATATGGGGTTTTGAGTCCATTTCGTTGAGCAAGGAGTAGCTCTTGTCTATTACATATTTGGCTTAAGGAACTTTATCTGTGCTCATTTCAATCTCTGGTTTTATGCAGCACCCCAACTCACCTTTCCCCTTAAGCATAAGTTGGTTTTCTAAATTTGGGACCATGTTCTGTTTTGAAATTCAGTTCCTGTGTAGCCAAGTTTACATTCCGTGTATTAGTGATATCTTATGATGTTTCTTTTTCTGTGTGACTTATTTCAGTTAGAATCATCATACCTGAATCCACTCATCATGCTGCTATGGGCCTGATGACATAGATGTCATTGCTGAGTGATATTGCATTGTACGTAAGTACCACAACTTCTTTATCCATTTTTCGCTTTATGCGATATTGAACTTGTACCGTAAACAAGTTTCTTGTAAACAGAGCCATCCCAAACTTTGGGGTGGCTGTGTCTTTTTGATTTTAATTTCCCTAAGCTATAGGACCATAAGTGGAAGTGCCCTAGGCTCTGTTGCTTTGTTTTTTAGATGTTTCAGGAAACACCATACACTTCTCCCGAGTGGCTGTTGGCAATATACATCCCGCCCATCAGCATAACAAGGCTCCCAGTTCTCCGTGGCCTGTCCTGCCTTTCTGGATTTTACACTTTTTTCAGATGGCCCTTTTGACGGGGGGAAGTGAGACTTCATTGTAGTGCAGATTTCCTTTGCAAGCTTGCTTGGTTGGCCAAAAAGTGCGTATGCGTTTTTTCCTGAATATATTCAGGAAAAAACGCATACGCCCTTTTTGGCCAAGTGCATCATTGTCGACCTTCTGCCTCTTTTCCTATGCTTTAAATGCAATTCCAGTCTACCTCCTGAAATCGGTTTCCTGCAATTCTGCCCGGCTTTCAAGTCCTCTTGGCAGCCTTACTTCAGTATATTTTTGGATGATAGCTGTCATTTATAACTCTGCAGGTTTGTGAATTACAGTGCCCCTGAGCTCCTTTCTTCAACTCGCTTTCTTGTGAGCTGGCCGCAACACCGCAGGATTGCTTCAGGCCCTAATCTGGTTCCGGCATGGCACGCTGAGCCTTTGGTTAATTCCTCTTCCTGGTGGGAAATGAGAGTTAAATTTTCCCGTCCAGACACCTCCAGCTAGTCTCTCATTGGTTCTCCCTATTCCTGTTCATCTTCCGCGGAATTTGCAAACTGGGCCAAACAGGAGGTTAAAGGCACTGACTCTCCAAGTCGGGAGAGTGTTAGTAAAGCATCTGGAATGTTGCACCCGAGTACCAGGGGACGAGAACTGAGACATATTTCAACACGTCTCCCGATCACACGGTTGATCATACTCTGGGTTCCACATGCATGTTTTAGCTGAAGGAAGAATCCCTTAAACCTGGAGAGTTGAGACCCGTGGAATGGGTACCATGCAATATGACTTCAAAGGGTCTTCATTTGCTCACCAAAACTCTCCAATCCTATCACTGCTGCGTTTTTGCCCCTGTACTCACGATTGATTCACTTTCAGAGACATAGCAATCCATAGGTTTTAAGATACTTACTAGTCAGGTACATTATTAGGCGTTTAATATGGGGTTTTGAGTCCATTTCGTTGAGCAAGGAGTAGCTCTTGTCTATTACATATTTGGCTTAAGGAACTTTATCTGTGCTCATTTCAATCTCTGGCTTTATGCAGCACCCCAACTCACCTTTCCCCTTAAGCAAGCATAAGTTGGTTTTCTAAATTTGGGACCATGTTCTGTTTTGAAATTCAGTTCCTGTGTAGCCAAGTTTACATTCCGTGTATTAGTGATATCTTATGATGTTTCTTTTTCTGTGTGACTTATTTCAGTTAGAATCATCATACCTGAATCCACTCATCATGCTGCTATGGGCCTGATGACATAGATGTCATTGCTGAGTGATATTGCATTGTACGTAAGTACCACAACTTCTTTATCCATTTTTCGCTTTATGCGATATTGAACTTGTACCGTAAATGAGTTTCTTGTAAACAGAGCCATCCCAAACTTTGGGGTGGCTGTGTCTTTTTGATTTTAATTTCCCTAAGCTATAGGACCATAAGTGGAAGTGCCCTAGGCTCTGTTGCTTTGTTTTTTAGATGTTTCAGGAAACACCATACACTTCTCCCGAGTGGCTGTTGGCAATTTACATCCCGCCCATCAGCATAACAAGGCTCCCAGTTCTCCATGGCCTGTCCTGCCTTTCTGGATTTTACACTTTTTTCAGATGGCCCTTTTGACGGGGGGAAGTGAGACTTCATTGTAGTGCAGATTTCCTTTGCAAGCTTGCTTGGTTGGCCAAAAAGGGCGTATGCGTTTTTTCCTGAATATATTCAGGAAAAAACGCATACGCCCTTTTTGGCCAAGTGCATCATTGTCGACCTTCTGCCTCTTTTCCTATGCTTTAAATGCAATTCCAGTCTACCTCCTGAAATCGGTTTCCTGCAATTCTGCCCGGCTTTCAAGTCCTCTTGGCAGCCTTACTTCAGTATATTTTTGGATGATAGCTGTCATTTATAACTCTGCAGGTTTGTGAATTACAGTGCCCCTGAGCTCCTTTCTTCAACTCGCTTTCTTGTGAGCTGGCCGCAACACCGCAGGATTGCTTCAGGCCCTAATCTGGTTCCGGCATGGCACGCTGAGCCTTTGGTTAATTCCTCTTCCTGGTGGGAAATGAGAGTTAAATTTTCCCGTCCAGACACCTCCAGCTAGTCTCTCATTGGTTCTCCCTATTCCTGTTCATCTTCCGCGGAATTTGCAAACTGGGCCAAAGAGGAGGTTAAAGGCACTGACTCTCCAAGTCGGGAGAGTGTTAGTAAAGCATCTGGAATGTTGCACCCGAGTACCAGGGGACGAGAACTGAGACATATTTCAACACGTCTCCCGATCACACGGTTGATCATACTCTGGGTTCCACATGCATGTTTTAGCTGAAGGAAGAATCCCTTAAACCTGGAGAGTTGAGACCCGTGGAATGGGTACCATGCAATATGACTTCAAAGGGTCTTCATTTGCTCACCAAAACTCTCCAATCCTATCACTGCTGCGTTTTTGCCCCTGTACTCACGATTGATTCACTTTCAGAGACATAGCAATCCATAGGTTTTAAGATACTTACTAGTCAGGTACATTATTAGGCGTTTAATATGGGGTTTTGAGTCCATTTCGTTGAGCAAGGAGTAGCTCTTGTCTATTACATATTTGGCTTAAGGAACTTTATCTGTGCTCATTTCAATCTCTGGTTTTATGCAGCACCCCAACTCACCTTTCCCCTTAAGCAAGCATAAGTTGATTTTCTAAATTTGGGACCATGTTCTGTTTTGAAATTCAGTTCCTGTGTAGCCAAGTTTACATTCCGTGTATTAGTGATATCTTATGATGTTTCTTTTTCTGTGTGACTTATTTCAGTTAGAATCATCATACCTGAATCCACTCATTATGCTGCTATGGACCTGATGACATAGATGTCATTGCTGAGTGATATTGCATTGTACGTAAGTACCACAACTTCTTTATCCATTTTTCGCTTTATGCGATATTGAACTTGTACCGTAAACGAGTTTCTTGTAAACAGAGCCATCCCAAACTTTGGGGTGGCTGTGTCTTTTTGATTTTAATTTCCCTAAGCTATAGGACCATAAGTGGAAGTGCCCTAGGCTCTGTTGCTTTGTTTTTTAGATGTTTCAGGAAACACCATACACTTCTCCCGAGTGGCTGTTGGCAATTTACATCCCGCCCATCAGCATAACAAGGCTCCCAGTTCTCCATGGCCTGTCCTGCCTTTCTGGATTTTACACTTTTTTCAGATGGCCCTTTTGACGGGGGGAAGTGAGACTTCATTGTAGTGCAGATTTCCTTTGCAAGCTAGCTTGGTTGGCCAAAAAGGGCGTATGCGTTTTTTCCTGAATATATTCAGGAAAAAACGCATACGCCCTTTTTGGCCAAGTGCATCATTGTCGACCTTCTGCCTCTTTTCCTATGCTTTAAATGCAATTCCAGTCTACCTCCTGAAATCGGTTTCCTGCAATTCTGCCCGGCTTTCAAGTCCTCTTGGCAGCCTTACTTCAGTATATTTTTGGATGATAGCTGTCATTTATAACTCTGAAGGTTTGTGAATTACAGTGCCCCTGAGCTCCTTTCTTCAACTCGCTTTCTTGTGAGCTGGCCGCAACACCGCAGGATTGCTTCAGGCCCTAATCTGGTTCCGGCATGGCACGCTGAGCCTTTGGTTAATTCCTCTTCCTGGTGGGAAATGAGAGTTAAATTTTTCCGTCCAGACACCTCCAGCTAGTCTCTCATTGGTTCTCCCTATTCCTGTTCATCTTCCGCGGAATTTGCAAACTGGGCCAAACAGGAGGTTAAAGGCACTGACTCTCCAAGTCGGGAGAGTGTTAGTAAAGCATCTGGAATGTTGCACCCGAGTACCAGGGGACGAGAACTGAGACATATTTCAACACGTCTCCCGATCACACGGTTGATCATACTCTGGGTTCCACATGCATGTTTTAGCTGAAGGAAGAATCCCTTAAACCTGGAGAGTTGAGACCCGTGGAATGGGTACCATGCAATATGACTTCAAAGGGTCTTCATTTGCTCACCAAAACTCTCCAATCCTATCACTGCTGCGTTTTTGCCCCTGTACTCACGATTGATTCACTTTCAGAGACATAGCAATCCATAGGTTTTAAGATACTTACTAGTCAGGTACACTATTAGGCGTTTAATATGGGGTTTTGAGTCCATTTCGTTGAGCAAGGAGTAGCTCTTGTCTATTACATATTTGGCTTAAGGAACTTTATCTGTGCTCATTTCAATCTCTGGTTTTATGCAGCACCCCAACTCACCTTTCCCCTTAAGCAAGCATAAGTTGGTTTTCTAAATTTGGGACCATGTTCTGTTTTGAAATTCAGTTCCTGTGTAGCCAAGTTTACATTCCGTGTATTAGTGATATCTTATGATGTTTCTTTTTCTGTGTGACTTATTTCAGTTAGAATCATCATACCTGAATCCACTCATTATGCTGCTATGGACCTGATGACATAGATGTCATTGCTGAGTGATATTGCATTGTACGTAAGTACCACAACTTCTTTATCCATTTTTCGCTTATGCGATATTGAACTTGTACCGTAAACGAGTTTCTTGTAAACAGAGCCATCCCAAACTTTGGGGTGGCTGTGTCTTTTTGATTTTAATTTCCCTAAGCTATAGGACCATAAGTGGAAGTGCCCTAGGCTCTGTTGCTTTGTTTTTTAGATGTTTCAGGAAACACCATACACTTCTCCCGAGTGGCTGTTGGCAATTTACATCCCGCCCATCAGCATAACAAGGCTCCCAGTTCTCCATGGCCTGTCCTGCCTTTCTGGATTTTACACTTTTTTCAGATGGCCCTTTTGACGGGGGGGGGGGGGGGGGAGTGAGACTTCATTGTAGTGCAGATTTCCTTTGCAAGCTTGCTTGGTTGGCCAAAAAGGGCGTATGCGTTTTTTCCTGAATATATTCAGGAAAAAACGCATACGCCCTTTTTGGCCAAGTGCATCATTGTCGACCTTCTGCCTCTTTTCCTATGCTTTAAATGCAATTCCAGTCTACCTCCTGAAATCGGTTTCCTGCAATTCTGCCCGGCTTTCAAGTCCTCTTGGCAGCCTTACTTCAGTATATTTTTGGATGATAGCTGTCATTTATAACTCTGCAGGTTTGTGAATTACAGTGCCCCTGAGCTCCTTTCTTCAACTCGCTTTCTTGTGAGCTGGCCGCAACACCGCAGGATTGCTTCAGGCCCTAATCTGGTTCCGGCATGGCACGCTGAGCCTTTGGTTAATTCCTCTTCCTGGTGGGAAATGAGAGTTAAATTTTCCCGTCCAGACACCTCCAGCTAGTCTCTCATTGGTTCTCCCTATTCCTGTTCATCTTCCGCGGAATTTGCAAACTGGGCCAAAGAGGAGGTTAAAGGCACTGACTCTCCAAGTCGGGAGAGTGTTAGTAAAGCATCTCGAATGTTGCACCCGAGTACCAGGGGACGAGAACTGAGACATATTGGAACACGTCTCCCGATCACACGATTGATCATACTCTGGGTTCCAATGCATGTTTTAGCTGAAGGAAGAATCCCTTAAACCTGGAGAGTTGAGACCCGTGGAATGGGTACCATGCAATATGACTTCAAAGGGTCTTCATTTGCTCACCAAAACTCTCCAATCCTATCACTGCTGCGTTTTTGCCCCTGTACTCACGATTGATTCACTTTCAGAGACATAGCAATCCA